>NC_071392.1:158495294-158796455 GCF_022682495.2 Desmodus rotundus | reverse complement strand
GGTGGAGGCTCTTCTCATTGGACCGCTGGGCCAAAGTTCTTTCTTTCAGAATGAAAGGGAGGCTGGGCCATTGGGAGGCGGAACAGCCGTTTGCCATGGGCAATCGTAATTGGTCTGTCCTCATGTCAATCATGGAGGACGGGCCTTGGATTGGAGCTTTTGCGAAACGGGGCGGGACCCAAAGTGCCAGGTGTACAGAACGTCGCCCTGGGTTCTCAGATTGGATCAACCTGTGAGACCTGGGAGTTCGCTCCCTGCGCTCTGCGTTTTCCGAAAGCTGGGGAATGCCGATGAGAAGTCTGCTTGTTTTGTGTTTAGAAAGACAGCTGTTCCTAAACCGTTTTCTTTCCAGAAGCACCGAAGGGGGATGGGCCATTCATCTCAGACAAATGCACCCTTTGAGAGCGTCATGGGCCCCTGGGCTGCTTTCCTCAAAACTGGCTCATCATCAGAATCACCAGAAGTCCCCCCCCCCCGCCCCCAAAGCCCTCTGTAGCGCAGTTATCTGGAGTGTGGTCTGGAGCTGCTGGTTACGAGAGCTGGGACCTGCACTCGACCCCTCCTTACTAATGGACCAAATAATCTCCTAAGCAGCTCCTCCTCTTCCCCGACTTGGCTTTACCTTTATTTTGCTCATCTGTAAAATGGAGACGAGGATAGCAACTACCTCCCATGGCTGTGAAGCTATGAACTGAGATGAACTTGTAAGCCCTTAGTTCAGTGCCTGGGCTCAAGGAGGTTCCTGCTAAGTGTTGGCTGATGTTATTACAGTTTTAGTGTGAGTCAGAAGCTCCTGTATCTCTTCATCTCCAGGTAATTGGCCAGATGTGGGAACCATGGTTTGCTAAAAATAAACTGAGGCATATTAAGAATCTTAAGAGTTTGAGCAAAAATGGATTCCAGTCGTGTAGTAGGAATACCCCCCACCCCCACCCCCGCCCCCAGCCAGGGCACAGACTTCATAGAGAAAGCACAGAAGCAAAGAAAAGGAAATGATTTGATTGGCTATAGCTTGGCAACTACTTGGTTGTTTGTGACTGGTTGTCCTTAGCGTTTTGATTTTGTGACCTTGAGCCTTTACACCAGGGGGCCACATCAGCCTCGTGGTTGCCTCCAAAGGGCCGAATGAAGAGCTCCTTGCCCCTAGTTGAGGTGTAGTTACATTTACACAGTCCTAAAATTACCTTCGGCCCTTTGAAGGCAACTGCGAGGCTGATGTGGGCCCCGGGGAAAATGAGTTTGACACCCCTGCTTTACAGGCTTCGATTCTTACATAGGCCACTTCAGTCCAGGGGTCACCTTGTTGAATTAATTTAACGGGTCTCAAAGACCACCCTGTCCGAGCCCTCCTTCTCACCATGTGCAGGTGGATAAAATAAAGACCAGCCGCAAACCACTTACCGAGGTCCCACGCAGGAGCTGGTGAGAACCCTGCCCTCTTCCACTTTGCTTCTGACTGCAGGGCGGGAGACGCACTAGAACACATTAGCGAACAGGATCTCATTTAGTTCTACAGATAATTTTCTTGCATAGTCATGAAACGGCCAGGCACTGAGGACTTCTGGAGAGGAATCTGAAGGTGAAAAATTGCAGCCTTTGTGTCAGGAAACTTACACTTTAGTCAGGGAGCCGAGGGCTCAGGGCACCGGGTGAGTGCAGACGAATGCATCCCTCGCCTCTGCCTGCCCGTGGTATTCAGTGAGTCACCTCAGAGATCCGGACTCCCTGAGGACTCGAATGCCCATGATGTGGCATTTGTCAATTGCTGAGGCATAAATTAGTGTCACTTACGAGTCAACACAATATCTAGTTCATCATCCTTCAAAATGATGTGAAAAGGGTTGGTTTCTCTGTGAAGATAGTCTTCAAAAAAAAAAAAAAAAAAGAAAAGAAAAGAAAGCCAAACACTGGTTTTATGGTAGAAGTGAAGAAAGAGTGAACAGGCCTCAGAAAGCAATGTTTCTTAGAATGAAAATGGGACTTTTGAACAAAGAAGAAAGGGGCAGTGTACAGCAATGGACCCGAGTTAGCTCCTCATGCAATTGAGAGAAGTAAAGGTGATTCAGGAAACACTTTGAGCAGAGGTGAGAAAGAACCAAAGGATACATCTAAAAATGAAAGCTGTAATAATTGAAACAGAATTGTAATAGACACATTAAGTTGCAGATTCAGACACAGAGGAAGAGAATAAACTGAAATGTAGATCTAAAAGAATTACCTAGAATCCTACGAAGACAGGGAGGATCGGAGACAGGAAAGGCAGAGGAAGAATCCCTACTATGTATTTAACCAGCACTCTAGAAGGAGATACTATGTATTTAACCGGCACTCTAGAAGGAGATACTATGTATTTAACCAGCGCTCTAGAAGGGGACCTAGCGAATGAAGGAGAGGCAATATTTGAAGTGATAATGGCTGAGAATTTCAAACTGACACATGACACAAAATGCGGAGCTGGAGGAATAAAAAGAAACACAAACCCAGATACACCGCAGTGAAACTGAAGGGCATCCCAGACAAATAGAAGATCTTCAAAGCAGCTAGAGAGAAAAGAGTAACAGCTACTGCTAATATCTCAGCTCCTAGGTGCAGGGCCCCCTGTGCAGCACACTGCACGTGCCAACACATGAAACCGTCACAGGAGCCCCGCAGACTCAGAGCTGCTATCTCGGTGACGAAAGCGGAAGCCACATGGGAAGTCGTACCTTAGGAGCATTGAGAGAAAATAACCATTAACGAAGAATTACAAACTCTGCAAAAATATCTTTCAAAAAGATGGAGAAATGAGGACATTTCGGACAAGTAGAAACAGATTATTTTATATATTGTGTGTTAGGGGCTGAATTCATATGTTGAAGCCCTAACCCCCAGTACCCCAGAATTCCCTATATTTGGAGATTGGACTTTAAAGACATGATTACGTTACAGTGAGGTCGCCAGGGCAGGCCTGGACCCAGTAGGACTGGTGTCCTCGTAAGAAAAGGAAATCTGGACACAGACAAGGACAGAAGGTAGCCCATGTGAAGACACAGGGAGAAGATGGCTGTCTTCAAGCCTAAGGGGGAGGCCACAGGAGACACCGACCCCACCGACACCTTGAGCTTGGACTTCTAGCCCCCAGATTTGTGAGAAAGTAAATTCCTGTTGTTACATCACCCAGTCGGCGGTCCTTGGTTAGGTGAGCCCCAGCGATCTCACACGACGTGCTTCAGGAAGGACAAGAATCTCAGAAGGAAGGGCTGTCATACAGAAAGGAAATAGTGGACACTTTGTGAACACAGAGTAGCTCTTATCACTGACTGTATCAGACAACAATAACTTTAACTTGCGGAGTGAAGAAAACACAAAACTAAAAGTAACGGACACATAAGGCACGTGTCAGGAAGTGTTTTGATTGAAGTGTTCTAAGGTCTTTGAATCGAGAGGAGAATAAATATTTTGACTAATGTGAAACTTTGTCAAGTTACACAGTCACGCTAAAGTGTTTAGGGAAAGCACAGAAGGAAGAGGAATAGAGTGTGGTTTCCACAGGTTGAGAGAAACGGTGGAATGAGGGAACAAAAATCAACACAAAAGAAGGCAAAAAATAAAGGAAGCAGAAGCATAAGAATAAAAACAGAGCAACTTGAACAAGATAAAAAAGTGGAAAGAAACCCAAATATATGATTCACCAAATTAATATAAATGACTAAGGTGGTTAAAAGATAAAGACCGTCAGACCGGATGAAATAAAAACGAGGTTCCCCTGTATGCTTCTAAAGGACATACCTAATGCACCCCAAAAGATCAAAGTAAAAGAAAGAATGGAGAAAGGTTTACCAGGCAAATAGCCACCAGAGGAAGCCTGGCAAAGCTACGCAACGAGGAGACAAAGTCGACTTCAGGGCTGGAGTCAGGCTAGCGGTAAAGAGCCTTGTGCAGTGGAAGGCCTAGTTCACGGGCAAGCTGCAACAAGCCCGAACTTGCCGCTAGTAACACAGCCTCCAGCGTCCAAGGCAAAGAAGTCGACGAACCTCCCGGAGCAGCCGAGGAATCCACCGCCCACGCTGGGGTGAGGGCGTGGGTGGAACACACTTCTGCTCCGCGACCATGAACACGTGTGACCTACGCAGCGTGCGTTGTGCAGGAAACTCAGTGATAGGACTGAAATCGGACAGACCGCACTCTCTGACCATACTGCAGTTGCATCGGGTATCGTGAAGATAAACATGTCTTCCGGAAAATCCAGAGCTATGGAAATCAGAAGTATACCTTCTGAGCAGACGTTCGGCGGGTTTAACTTGGCTGTCACTGCGTCCTAGGAAAGATTCTGGGGTCATTAGTTGCTGCACCCTGCTCTGATTTACCTCACGTTGCGTCTTCGGGAGCCACACGGCCTGACAGGCAGGAGCTGGGGCTCAGGGCATCGGTCTCCTTTGCAGCCCCGGCTTCTCCCTCTGCTGGCTGTGTGACTCTGAGCAAACGGCACGTCTCACCGAGCCTCGCTTTCCCTCATCTGAGAAGTGGGGATAAGAAAGGTGCTACGTTAGTAGGATGAGGCTGAAACCAGTCAACACGCGAGGAGATGACGTGTGTGGAGTCCCAGGGGAGAGGGCGCTGAGCAAGATCCCCACACATGCTGGGTGTCACGGTCGGTGTCTTCCCGCGGCAGTCAGTAAAGCTGACGCTCTGCCGTGCGGAGTCTCTCGCCCACAGTCCCGCCGAAGGAGTGGCCAGAGTTTGAATCCCGGCTTTCCAACCTCACTGGGCACCCGACGCTCCCCAGACAGTGTCACCCCCCTCCTACCCCCCAGCGCAGCCCCTGTGCGTGACTAAGAATAGGGTCGCCATCCCTTCCTCCTCCTCCTGCCTCCCCACAAGCCCGCCCACTCAGGAAAGATTGCTGTTCCCTCAGCCCAAAGCAGGCCCCGTCCCCAGGACCTGCTCCCCTGGCGCCCCGCCCCTTCTTCCCTGGCGTTGGTCACATTTACTTGTGTAACTGCGTGTTGAATGTCTGTCTTCCCCACTGCGGACGTGAGGCGGGGTCTGTGTCCGTCCGAGCAGGGCTGGAGCCCCTGTGCCTGTGGGAACACAGTAGGACTGCAGTCGTGTGCTGGACGGACGGGGTGGGGAGGGAGCGAGGGAGGACAATAAAAGAGTGGATAGATGGTGGATGGGTGGTGGGTGGATGATGGATGGATGGGAGGGCAGGTGGGTGCATGATTGATGGATGATGGATGGATGGGAGGGTGGGTGGCAGGCATAGCAGAGTCCCCAGGGACATTGAGGACACTGCAGAGGGCCCTCTCTTTAGGAGGGGCTTTGTCACTTCTCTTGAAAGTGGACAAGGGGGCCCTCCGGGGTGCTGCCAGGCATGGTTTGGAAGAGGTGGTTGGCCGTCTTGCTGGCACCCTCCCTCCCTCAGAGTCAGCATGTTTTTAAGGAAGAGTTGGCCAGGGGACCCATGACCTTGTCCTGAGACACTTCATTATCTGAACTTGGTTCTACTTACTTGTTCCCCAAGCCCCAGAAGGAGAACCTTTTGGGGAACTGTCAGCGATTTTTTTTTTCTTTTTTAAAGCTTTTATTTAAGAGGGGGAGGGTGGGAGAAGGAGAGGGAGAGAAACATCAATGAGGGAGAAACATGGATCGGTTGCCTCTCCATATGGCCCAACTGGGGCCTGAACCCACAACCCAGACACAGAGGGAGGCACTGCCTTCATTCCGGCTGTGGGTCTGTCCCTGGCCTTGCCCTTGGCCTTCTTGTCCCACTGCTGCTGTCTGGGAATCCTGCCTACCTTCCCGCAGGTTTCCCCCTGCGAGGAGGGAGCAGTGCCCTCCTCGCCGCCCCCTTCCCCCAAAATGGGCAGACCCGTGGCTGACCGTAGCCCTCCCCTGGTCTCTGGGGCCCCTGGCCTGGTGGCCTGGGCAGACTGAGGCTCTCAGAGGACACAGACAGGCATTCCTGGGCGGTGGGCTCAGAGCCTGGCTCCTGGGGATGGACGAGGGTGGGGTAGCCTGCTGGGGTCAGAGACCTGGGGGGTGACTGTGGGAAGCAAGGAGCCATGGATGCCAGGTGCAGCTGCATTATTTGGGGGGCCCAGTGCGACATGAAAGTGCGGGTCCCTTGTTCAAAAGGTGTTAAGAATTTCAGATGGCAGCACAGCATGGAACCAGTCGAGGGGTGCTTCTGGTCTTGAGCCTGCTGCTGAGAGTGCAGGCATGGGTTGTCTGCGGTCAAGAGCGAGTCTGGGAGGCCACGGTGGGTGGGGGGGGGGGCGTGAGGAGGGTAGGGACTACCCGGACCTGGGCGGCCTGGGTGCTGGGCAGGGTGCCACTTGCTCTAGGCCTGGGCTGGGGGGCTGGGGGTGATGAACGAGCGAGCAAGCGCCGCTGTTGCTGAACCTCTGGCCTCTCTGGAAATGTGCCGGAAACGGATCCGGTTTTCCCTGGTGATTCACTGCCTGCGGCCTTGCTCTTTCCAGTCGCCACTTCCTGTCCCTTCCCTAGGGCTCCAGCCGATTCTCTCATTTCCCCCGGCACTTTGGGGCAATAAAAAGGCTGGTTTGGTCGAATCTAAAACTTCCACCTCAAATCCCATTTCATGCTCATCATTTCCCCTCCTGCAGAGCAGCCCAGCCTTGTCCTGAGGGCCCAGGAGCCGCGCAGGGACCAGCTATCCCCTCCTTCCTCCCTCTCCCCGGCACCTAGGTAGGAGGGAGAGTGAAAACCCCACACCAAGAGTCTCTTACTTCATTCTCCACAGCCCATCAGCAACACCCCCCCACCACACTCCTGACTTCTCCTCTGCCTCCTTGGTGGTCTCCAGCTTGTATGGATGGGGATGGAGCGGCGGGGAGCCGGTGGGTAGCATTTTGGCCACCTCTTTCCCTTACTGCTGCTGGCTGGGGACACCTGGTACTCCCCTGCCTCCAGCCTGCAGCCGCAGACACAATTCTGGGGCTCAGGAAGAGGCCCACTCCTTACGACGAGATACAGTGAGACACCCAGAGCCTCGAGGGGCAGCCAGACGACAGACAGCACTTGCCTGGCCTCTGGGGACAATAGCACCCACAACTGCAGCTAAGGGCTACCCCATCTTTTCCATGCGTGGAGCACTCTACCACATTCGAGGTTTAAAGTCCAGCAAGTAGGAGGTGCGTGTCCTCGTAAGTCCTCGTTTCCACTGGCAAGGAGGAGGCTGAGGCTGAGGAAGGCCAAGCACTGGGCCCCAGGCCACGAAAGTGGGACTTCACCGAGTCGGGGTGGGATGCGCTCTTCCCAGCTCCAAGTCCCGTGGTCACAGCATCTCACTGTCCGACCTTCTGTACGAGTCCATACCAGGTGCGTAAACAATGCGTTGGAGGGGGGCTGATTCTGCCTGTGGAGAATCGGGGAAGACTTCATGGAAGAGGTGATGCTTGAGTTTTGTTATCAGGAGCAAGTATGGGTTTGTCACAGGGACGAGGTGAGAAGGGCCTACAGCTAGAGGGAACAGAGTGTGCAAAGGCCCTGAGGCCTGGGCGGCCCCCGCAGACCAGGACTCTCAGGGTGCTCTGTAAGGCTGAGGTGCAGGACCCACGTCAAGGTGCGTGCAGGGGATGAGGCTGACACGGGGTTCACTGAAGGCCCTGTGAAAGATTTTGGGCTCCGCTCCTGAACTTGGAGAATCCTCACGGCAGTTAACACTATGAAAATGTCTGACTACTTACCTGCTTGTCATCGCCTCCCTGTCACAGCTCCAGGTCCGTGAACCCAGGGTTCGGTTCACCTCTCTGCCCCTAACGCCAGGCGTGCGGTGGGTGCTTGATGCACTTTCGGGGGAAATGAAAAAATGAACCAATGAACACCTGACTGGCAGGTGTGGTCCCTGTAGCTATACCTCACTGCCACTGTCCTGAGGTCCTCAAGCATGAGCTGAGCTGCTGCTAGGCTCAGTGGGTGGTCCCACCTTTGCCCAAAGACGGATGGGGTCCTGCTGGGGGTGTCCTTGGCATCCCAGGCAACATGACTTGAAATTCCCTCTTGCAACCACCAGGTGTCGCTGATGCCCCACAAGAAAATCCAGTAGTGGCTCTGTTGGGGAGGGGTGGGGTGGGGGGAATGCAGGAAACCTTATCTGTGAGCTGCAAATGAGCTCTCCAGGCTGTCATTTGTCCTCATCAGCGCCTGGGTCTCATCCTCCAGAACCAGACAGGTGTGACCAGCCTCACACCTCCCCCTGGACCCCTCTCCCCCGGCCCCAGCTATCAGCAGACTGGGAAGGTGGACAGGCTGGGGCCCAGACCTGGGAGGCCTGTGGCCACCCCTTCCACCCAGCCAGCAGCCCTGCCCACTGGCCTTGGTCCTGGCTGGGTCTGCAAGGCCGTTCATCCGCCTAGCCGCGCAACACGCCCCCTCCAGGCTGCCCACCCCACCAGGACACCAGCAGCCCAGGGGAGCAAGGTCAGCCTGCTGACACAGCTCCCAGGGGTGGGCCCTGTCCCTCTTGCTGGCGCTTAGCTTGGGTGCTGGAGTCAAGCCTCAGGGCTGTGGCCACTCCGGCCTTCGGCCTCACAGCTGAGCTCTGTTGGCTTCCTGGCTCCCCTGCGGGGGGGGAGCGGGTCCAGGACGGAGCGGCGGGGTGCATTTCTCACCCCACGAGTGCTGCTTTTCTGCAAGTCAACCGAAGCCAGAAGATGTCATCTCGGCCAGTTCCAGGTGAGCGTGGTCACCTGAACTCAGGGTGGAGGCCCCGTGCCCTTCCTTGGGCCTGGAGTGGCGGTTGTGTGGCAGGGACAACACAGACGTGCGGCCCTGGGTCGCCCCGATGCTGGCGCCCCCGGAGGGGACACCATGCTGTCTGAGCCCCCCTTCAGTTGTTCCCAAGAGGGTTTCCTCTGTGACAGCCGGCTCGCTGTCCCCCGCCCCCTCTGAGTCTTCGCCCCCCGCCCCCCCTGCCCCTCTGCCCGCTGCCCTCCGTGTTGGCACGGTGCCGTCCCTCACCACGTCCCCGGGTGCCGTCTGTCCCTAGGTGTCCAGCTGCTGGGGCTTCTGTGAGTGTGGCGAGCTGCAGGGCCCCTCGTTGCAGCCGCCAGGAGCACCGACCCCTCCGCCTGCCGCAGCCTCTCCTCTGTCTGCCCAGGGAGGAGCGTCTTCTTCCCAGGAGTGGGGCACCTGGCTCCGGATCATGCTGGCTCCACAAAGCTTTCTGGAACCACATATTTTTAAAGTGATGGTAAGATTTCACATTCTAAGTTCTCCACCCTCCCAAAAGGGAGGGCACGGGGTCGAAAGGAAGTGTGTGCATTCGTGTGTGCGTGTGTGCATGCACCTGCATGTGCATGTGTGTGCATGGACCTGTGTGTGTGTGCGTGCACCTGTGTGCACGCACGTGTGTGCATGGACCTGTATGTGTGTGCGTGTGCATGCACCGGTGTGCGTGTGCGTGTGCACGTGCAGGTCCGAAGGCTGTGAACGGAGGAGGCCTGGCGGGGAGCCACGGCCACACTGCAGCTCTGACCGGGCCTCTGCCCCTCCAGGGAGGCCCCATCTCAACTGAGGACATCTGCAAACTGTTTCCAGATAAGGTCCCCGCAGAGGTTCTGGGGGTGGGACGTCGACATTTCTTTTGGAGGGACATGACTTAACTCATACCAATGGGGTTATAGCTCTGGCTGTCGGGCTTCAGCCTTGCTGCGACCCTCCGAGAGCCTGCATGGACCCGCCTCAGCACTCCCCCCCCCTCCCCCAGAGCTGGGGCGTGAATCCACTCCCTCCCATGGGGGCGTGTCGGGCTGGGGCGACCGGGACCTCTTGCGGGCTGCAGTCCTTCCTCACTCTGGGTGACAGGCAGCATGTTGAGAGCCCGGCCTCAGCCGGGGGGAGCAGTTGCACGCCAGCAGCCGGCAAACGGTCCACGTCGGGGCTCCCCGATTCTGGTGACCAGCTCCCTCCTCCCACCCTCACTGGTTGAGGCCTGCTGGCTGCAGGCACTTGGTCTGCCCTGGGGTGGGCAGGCACGTCACCCTGGCAGAGGACGCCTTGGGAACCGCCCACAGGTGACCCCTGGGCTTGGCTGAGCACCAAGAGCACCGGCCTCAGGCCTCAGAGGGCCCAGCTGGGGGTCACCCGGGTCCATCTGGCTTCCCCGTGGCCCGCCCTCCTGAGGCCTGGTTTGTCCACGGAGCCAGCAGCAACTGTCACTCGGCTGAGCCCAAGCCAGGCCGACAGGTGTGGCTACTGGACAGAGGCTGTTATTATAAGAGAGCCGTGAATTTACAGAGCAGCGGCCGGGGAGCAGCGGCAGGGGGACGGAGCTGCCAGCAGGACGCTGACAGGATGGGGGACCCGTGTCTCACTGAGACCCTGTGCTGGAGCCCGCACGGCTGAGACTCACTAGCCTGTCCCCTGTCCTCTGCATGCGGAAAGGCGGAGATAAATCAGCCTTTACTGCAAGCAGGGTGGCAGGGAGTTAATTAGGAACAAGAAAAGTGCATTTCAACTCACAAAGAAGCCAAATGAGCGAGCAAAGGGCACCCTGGCCCCATCAGGGCTGTCCACAGCCCACTGAAGGACACGAAGACCGGGGATGTCACCTCAGAGGGGCCGGTGCTGGTGTGGGAGGGGGGCTGCCCCTCGCCCCATGTGCTGAGCCCACCCTGCCCACGTGGCTCGCAGGGCCCTGACTGTCCACCAGGTGGTGCTAACGCTGGAGCTGAGGGCAAACTGGAAGGAGGTCAGGGGCTGTGGAGAGGAGGGGACGGTGGCCAGGGGACTTCTGGGGGAGGAATCTGTACTGCAGTAACAAGGACGCTCAACCCTCACCCCAGGGAGTCGAGGCTTCATTTCCAGTCACTGCTGGTTGGCGGTGGGTCCGAGCGTCTCTCAGGCCGAGTTGTCCCTGGGTGCTGCCCCGACAGCTTCCGTGTACCCCAGCGCCCTGTCCTGCGCTGGTCTGCGAAGGAGAAGGGAGCGTGAGGGTCTCCCTGGTCCATTCACAGGGGCACAGCCCACTGGTCACTCAGTGCCGCCTGACCTCCAGTGGGGTGTGAGCCGGCTGCGGGGGGCGGGAGGGGCCTGGCACGGGGCAGAGGCCACCTGCGGAGTGCTCGCCGGCTGGAGTGTGACTGCGGTGCGTGTGTGCGTGTGCCAGAGTGCACACGTGTGTGTGCATGCATGCATGTGCGTGCAGGGTGGAGCTGATCCAGCTGGCCCGGGAAGCAGAGAGCAGACAGAGGGGCAGACTCTGTCCCAAGGGCACTGGGATGCCCTGGCCATGGGTGTGCTGGACAGGGACCAGGCCACATCTGCGTGGGCTAGAAAGTTCCCTCAGGCCTTCAGGCTGCAGAGAGGAGCGCAGGGCTGGGAGGGGCCTCCTTGCAGAGACCCCGTCTGTGTCTGGTGCGAGGTGATGGGGGGGGGGGAGCCTGGACTCAGGGTGAAGGTGACGATGGAGAAGGAGGGACTGTGCCTGCTGCTGCCACCTTCCCTCCACCCCCATCTCCAGGGCTGGCTCCTGAGCAGCCCTGCTCTGGGGTGGGCCGGACCTCTGCCTGGGTTGGCCCGGCTCGCCCTGGGTGCCTGTCTCAGTCCCTAAACACCTGTCTCTGTCCCCTGCTGAGTCCCTGGGGGGCGGGAATCAGGTTCACATGTGGCAGCCCCCAGGTATGTGAACGCGGGTTTGATCAGTGCGGGTGCGAAGGATGTGAAGGGGGAAGGAGCCAGGGGTGTGCTATGTTCCGAGACCCTGGGACCTCCCGCACAGGCTGGGGACCATCATCAGCCCATTTCCCAGAGGCCATGGGCAGAAGCGGAGGCAGGGCGAGGACGTGGGGCCCACGGTGTTTCAGAAGAAGGGGGCAGACGCTGCCCCAGGGCTGCACTTCGGACAAGTCCCTGCTTCTCCCAGGCTCACCCTCAGCTCTGGCCAGCCCCCTTCCCCTAGTCCCAGAGTCAGCGTTCCCCTCCCCCAAGGGTGGACAAAGAGGTCAGAGGTCAGGGAGCCAGGCTGGGCACCCCAGTCCCTGTGGGAGGTGCCCAGGGTCCCAGCAGGGAGGGCAAGGGGGGCACCGACTGCTGAGCCCTCCTCACCTAGGCCAGTGTGAACGAACATCTGGTATCCAGAGGGGGTGTGGAAACTTCTAGAGGCAGCCAGATGCTCCGCGGGGGGAATGCGGGTCTTGAGAAAAGGTGGTGGTTTTGTCACTACGGATGCATTGTGTGCTCACCGCGAATCCCGCCACACAAGGGGAGACGCGGGCACCCCTTCTCCGTCCGGGTCCACAGCCCCGAGCTGAGCCACCCCACCTTCATCCTGTGCACACACACTTCACACGCGTTGCATGTACCCGTTCCAGTCGGCTGCTTCCGCGTGTCAGCACACCTTGGATGGCTCCTGTCAGGACGCACGGGCTTGTCCTGCTCCTCTCCACATGCCCAGGGCTCCTTGGGTGCCAGCGTGTCTTTGCTCTGTGGCCTGTTGGGGCTGTGGCAGCGGGCGAGGGTTTCACTGGTGCAGAGGCTAAGCCATGAGCTCTGCTGTTAGCAGGCCCAGGCCTCGCTCTGCTGATCTGTGAAATGGGGTTCCAGCAGGCCCTCCTTTATGGCTTACAGGATTACGAGGGGAGTGGTCAGCTGGGTGTTGGTGCCAAGGTGGGCCGAGCCCTCAGAGTGGAGTGTGGGCCTCGGCCGGGGCGGGTGGGTGGCTGGGGCCCGGCTGCGGAGAACAATGCCGCCCTCCCCAGGCTGTCGGGGCGCGAGGATTAGATGCAGAATAATGCAGTCCCCATCAGACCTGCAGCTGTAACTCAGGCCCCAGACGCGGCCAGCGCCATAAATTTGGACGGAAAGTGCAGCTCTAGCAGTTTGCGAACAAGAGCGGGGGAGGCCGGGTGAATTACAGCCGCGCAGGAAGCGCCCCGCCTGGCATTGTTGGTTGGAGCCAGGGATTGATTGTGTGCTGGCTTAATGAAATTGAATTTTAATTTATGTCCTAGCCCGCAGTGAGGGTGCGGGTGCCCTGGCAGAGGTGGGCTCAGCCCCCGGATGGGGTTCCTTCTGTGGGGTGGGGGTGGGGCTGCAGCCAAATCCCACAGGACATGATGGTGGGCGTCCTGGGGTGGCATCTGCTCCCCAGAGTCTCAAGGTCCTGCCAGCCTGGAGGAGTTTTGGGCAAGGTCATACGTCTCTGTGCCTGGTCCCCTCACCTGGTCATACCTGCCTGGCTCAGGTGTACACCTGTAGCAGGCTCAGGGTACCGAGGGTGCCCATTCCGCCCCCTAGTGGGGGCTGGAAGCTCCATCAGGTGCTAGGACCAGGTGTGGAGATGTTGGGGGAGGGAGGGTTCATGAATCTGGGGTCCTTTGGGAAGCTGCCACTCACTCAGGTGTCCACAAATGAGACATGTCTGCCCGCTGCTGCCTGTTGCCGTTTTCACGTAGGCCTTCGAGGGCTGCTCCGCGTGGTCTCCCTCTGGGGGAGGCGCACTCACACGGGCGCTCTGCGGGTGGGCGCCGCAGAGTCCGCACAGCCAGGTGAGCCAGGCCTGGTGGCAAATCCCAGCGGCGGGTCTCCTGCCCTCCCTGAGCCTCAGTTTCCTCCTCCTGCGCTGGCACCTTCACCCAGGGTGTTTGGAGGGCTCAGCAGGATGGGTTTCTCAGCGTCTGGCCCATCTGGGGGCGAGGCTCTCGGTGGCGCGTGCCCCACTCCGCTCAGATGTCCCCAGGCAGTGTGGTGGGGACCAGTGGGGTGGGGGCAGGGGTGGGGGAAGGCAGGCAGCGCTGACTCCCTCAGTAAGCGGGGCGGGCTGATTAGGCCGCGGCTGCTGAGCGAGGTGTAAATCCATCGGCTTCAGGTGGAAACCGTTCTTCGCTGTCCGGATCTGGCAGGAAAAGCCATCAGTTGAGCCTGTGTGGCAGCAAGTGTGGGGGTCAGAGGGAACCCCAGACTGCGTGCTGTGGCGCCTTCAGCAACCATTACAAATCAGCTCCCACCTTCGATTGTACAGGTAGAGACACTCGGGCCCAGAGAGGGACAGGCACTTGTCTGGGGTCACACAGCAAGTGAGTAGGAACGTTGAGGCCAGCCTGGGTCACCAGGATGTGGTCCTGGGTGAGGCGTCGTCAGGCCGGTGGGCCCCATGGAGTGTGGGGGGTGCTGGGAAAGATGTGGGTTGTCCCCGTCCTCAGACAGGAAGGAGGATGAGTGTCCCATCGTCCCTTTGTCATCCAGACTTCAAATTCCGCCTGCGCAGTTTTTGGTGTATGGACGGCCCCTTCAGGCCTAGAAAAGGATTGCAAGCGGAAACGTCGCATTGCTGTGATGTACGGGAAACCAGCGCTGCTGGCCCCAATAGCTGATGACATGAAAATGCACACCTCCGGTACCCCTTATGTTCTTACATTATGGTGTCGTGCACTACGCAGGCCTGCGCACGTGTTCCCCGGCGCGGGGACTCACACTGTGGTCGGGGTGGAAGCGCCAATGGTCCAGGCACCACCGTTCCCCGTGTCACGCAGACCCACGCCCATTTCAGACACCTGCTCGGGGGCACAGCCTGTTAGTGGGGGCTGGTGACCACGGGTCCCCAGACAAGTGTCTGCTCCACACAGGCTGCCTGGGCCAGCGCGAAGGAGGCAGGATTCATCTACCTGATGTTTAGGGTCTGGGGCCTCCTGGGTGTGCCAAGCCTTGGACGGCCCAGGTCACCTACCATGAAGATGCCAAGAAGCACCCGCCCTTCGTCTCCGTGGTGTTCCACAGAAGGGAAATGAATGGCACGATGGCCCAGAAGTGGGTGCAGGGTGTCCGTGCCTTGTGGTGACAGGGCGAGGCCGTGTCCCCGCAGCCCAGGGAAAGCTAATCCTGGGAGATTTCCATCACACGTGCACACACATCCACACACACACACACACACATGGGTATACCCAAACACTTGCATCTCATCAAAACACACGTTTGTACACATGCACACAAACATGTGGCACACCCACAAAACACACACACACGCATCCACACCCACCCACACTCAGGCTCTGAGTAGTGGCGCCCTTCTCGCCACTAGAGGGCGCTGGAAGCCTTCGCAGACTCCAGACCCAGTCGCGGAACCCAGTGCGCGTGCACGGGTGCTGCCGCGCACTCAGAGTCCAGAGATAAAAAAGGAAGACAAAGTAAAGAAAAACCCTCGACAAACACAGCAGTTGATGGTAATTCAAGCCGACGACGGCTGTAAATCCTGGAGGCTGATAATAATGAAGTATGAACGGCCGTTGGCATTTAACAGAGACATTTCGTGCCCCATCCCCCCACCCGCCCGCCTCCCGACCCACCGGCTGCGGCTGCACGGAGGGTTTCCAGACACGCGTGCCTGCTGAGTCGGTCCCTCTCCAGATTTCGGGCATGGGACACGCCTCCCTCCCTTCACTCCTCCGAACTTCTTTCCACACCACTGACAGCTGCAGGGGTGTGGAGAGAAACCACATTTCCAACGGCAGTGTCCGAGGCCTGAACCGGCCATCCTGCGCCCAATGGTGACCCGAAGTGCTGCGGGAAGCTGGTCCTACAAACGTTGCTGTGGGCCCAGGCCAGCACCCTGCCTGCCCTGCAGCCCCGCTGATGCCCCCTCACCACCGGGTTCCTGCCCCGCCCCACCCCGCCTCTCGCCCAGCTCCTGGGGCACCAGGACTGGCCGCAGCTGGTCTTGCTTGACTCCCGTTTGCAGCTTACCTTTCCTGGCTCTCGTCTGGTGCGAAGGGCGGCTGTGAGTGTCCCGGAAACGGTTCTCTTGAAGCTGCCGGGGCCTCCAAGGTCAAGGCAAGATGGGCTTTCTCTAGGTGAGTCTGGGTAAGGACCCTCCCCCTGCTCAAACTTTGAAGGTCCGCACTCCGCAAGGCTGAGGGGGCCCTGGGCGGGGGTCTGGCCTGTTCCCTGACGGAAACAGGGGCATCTTTGTGCCTTGCCACGGCGGCAGAAAACAGTTTAGACTCCTCACGACTTCGGGAGGACAGGGTTAGACGGTTCTGCGGCTTTGCTGGAATACCAATCCTGTGTGTTTGACTTGATGTGTTGGGCTGGCCCCAAAGTCTGCGTGGTTTTTTCTGGAAAATAAAAGACCCATTTTTTCATGTTTGCCAATAACTTCATTGATTTTGAGGATGTCGGCTATCTCTCCCATGAGGTAGAACGTCGATTGTTCTCAATGAATGTCTCGGTTTGATTGCTGTCAACTCCAACTGGTCTATCCGACCGGCGAGCATTGTCCGGCAAGAAATCTCCAGCACGAAACCTCGCAAACCTCTTCTGACACGTTCGCTCAGTCACAGCACCTTCTCCGCACACGGCACAAGTCTTCTTTTTTTGCGTTTCAATTATGTTTTTACATTTCTTGAAATAATAAAGCATAATATGCCAAAAATGTTGCATATTTTCTTCCGTCTTCAATATTAAAACGACTACACAAAAATCCACCAATTCTGATATGGTTTTTAAATGCACGCTGATGTGACAGTTGTTACAATACAATCTAACAAAATTGTTTCGAATGAAGTTGAAGGCAACTAAGCACTACTAGAGCCATCCTGTGGACTAAAACAAACAAACTTTTTGGCCGACCCAATATTTAAAGACATTACTTGGAGATGCCCAAGGGGTTCATGGGGAGAAGGTGGTGAGAAGCACGGCAGGCGGGGGTCCTGACGCCTGTTAGGGGGTGATCCCTCCAGGCAGGCTCACCGGGGCTGGTGGGGCTGACGCCACGTACAGAGCGGGATGAGGAGAGGGCTTCAGGGGGAAGATGTTGCACTTGTTTGGTTTTGAACATTGAATTTGGGTAAATCCAACTGGAGAAGCCAAGGGACCCTGGCCTCCCAGGCAGCCAAGCAGCAGCTGAGCTGGAGATGCCTCCTTGGGGTTTCCTTGCAGGAGCTCACGGGGTCCTCACAGTGACCCCAGGGGGCAGTGACCCAGGTCTTGTCGTCCGACTCTACAGGTGACCTTCTGGGAGGTCACTCAGATGTTGCCACTCCCTGCTGGCATCCCGCATCTCCCAGCCTGCAGCGGCCCAGGGTCCCCTCGCTGCCCAGCCGCGCCCACGGAGCACAGCGGTCCCCAAGGTGCCTGACAGCCACCTGGGGCCAAGCCTTGGGCCGGGGACCCAGAAGGCACAAACTCGTCTTGTCCTGGAGGAGCCCGCGGTCTCCTGTCTGGGTTCTTCTCTCCGCGTGTGTGTCTCTGTCCTTCTTGCTCTCTGTTCTTCGCCACCCCCCTCACACACACGTGCACACGATCTCACAGTCTCGTGCACACATGCAGTCCCGTCCAGTCGGCCGCGTGGGTGCTGGGGAGACACTCGGCGTCATCCGGCCCATCAGAGCCAAACCTGACATGTGACAGGAGAGAAATTCCTGTGTTGGGTTCATTTCCAGTCAGCGCGGTGGCTCGGAAACTTTCGGTACTGTTTTAGCCGGGCACCTGGGCTTTCGGGCAGCCTGTGCTGAGAAGCCTTGAGCCCTCCGCCCCCTCACTCTCCAAGAGCTAATTTTAGCATCCAAACAAACCAGAAAGCCAACAATCTCGTAGCTCTCCCCCCGGGCCCCTCCCCCACTCACTGCCACAAGTGAGCCCCAGACTTCCTGCCTCTGGCCCTGGCTCCCTCCGGGTGGCTGTGCCAGGGGAGGGCCTGGTGCTCCTGCCAGCCAGGGCTTGGCTGGCACCAGGGGCGGTGGAGGGCATGGGGGAGCTGGATGAGTGGCCAGTAACGGACAGGGAGAGCCAAGCGGGGCCCCACCAGCATGCATCCCTGAGGCCTCTCCCACAGACCCCTCGACGTAGGGCCCACCCCTCTTCACCATCTTCCTGGACTTGGTCTGACCTTGAACCCTCACCCCTACAACAGAGCTGGAAGTGAACTCCAGGTGACTGGCGCCAGAGAAGCTCCAGGTTGCTCTGAGAAGCGTCCAGAGGTTCCCCCCACTTCCTGGCGGCTAGCCCCCTCTGAGCCTCGGTTCCCCCCTCTATTAAATGGGGGTGCTATTTGCCAGTGGCCATATCGGTGCCCGGTTAGGAAATGACAGGTGGCTACTCTGTGTTTTTTGAGGTCAAGGGCCCCCAGAGCAAAGGCGGCACGTGATCCCTGCCCCGCTCACTGGAGGTGGAACTCAGAGGCGTGTGGGAGCAAGTAGCAGGGCCCCCACGGAGATGAAGACCCGTCTTCCGCGAGTGGGGCCACAGGGCCAGATGACAGGAGGCCAGCACTGCCGGGAGGGAGGGCCGGGACAAGCGCTGCCCTTTCTCTCTCGGAGCTGCAGCTGCGTCTCCACCTGCCAACACGGATGTTCCTCCCTCTGCTGTCTCTCTGGGATTTTCCCCCTTTTCCGAAGGCTCAGCCAGGAGCAGACCGGGACTCACAGAGCTGGAGGGCCTTGGGGGCTGGCAGGCAGGGACGCACCTGGCTGCCCTCACCCACCACCTCTTCTCCGGGGCTGGCCAGCCCCCGTCCCAGCCCGCCTGGGTGCACAACTGGTCACACCAGGGCAGACCCCTGACTCAGGCTGCTCCAAAGGGCCCCTCTTCAGGACCGTGGGGGGCCACCTGGGAGCGGGGTTGCTTGGCTCTGAGCTGCAAGTCATGTGGGTGTGGAAACCAAATATAAACGAGCAACTCGGCGGTGTGGGGCGGGGGGAGAGAGAGAGAGACCTGACAGGCAGACAGGCAGAAAGACTGCGGTGACTGGACCACATGGCTGCTGGGGGCGGGGGGCGGGGATACACACAGCCTCTCTCTAGGGGAAGACAGACCCCATTCACAGCTTTTGCCAATTCCCAAAGTGTAACCCCCCCCCCCCACCCCACCTGCTGTGCTGCTGTCAAGGTGCCACAAAGGTCACCCAGTGGGAAGAGATGCCCACTGGCTCAGCACACCCGGGGCGCCTTGCTCTCTGGCTGCCCTGCCATCCCCGGGGCTCACAGCTGCTTGAGAGCTTTCTGGTCCCGTAAGGTCTCAGCCCCCCTGAAGATGTGACCCAAGGGCAGTCTCTCAAAAGCATCCCGAGCCAAGAAACACAGTCCAGAAACTAAAAATGGAATTCCAAGACGTGTGTTTCTTAAATGTTATGGAGCAAATGCTGTAAAATACGATCAATGCCCCCCTCTCAGCAGCTGCTCACCTGACAGCCGCTGTCTCCTCTTTTGGAAAATTGCCCCCCGGCTCCTACCACAGTTCTTGCCCAAATGCCTCCAAGTCTGGGAAGGGTAGGGGCCTCCGCAGGGGGCAGGTAGAGGCATCCTCAGAGGCCAGCCTGTGAGGATGTGATGCCTGGTGCTGTGGCAGCCATTTGGTACTGAGGAGGCAACCAGGCTGAAGAGGGAAGCCTGCAGTTCACTTGAACAGTCAGGAGACCTGGCAAGCCAGGGCTTGCTTCCTCCGTGGCACCAAGCAACTGGGGTGGAGTGCCAGGTGCTCCTTGTACACGGATCATGTGCTTGCCAATTTGCCGTGGTCCCCACCTGTCCCTACTGCATTACCCTGGCCCACTTCATTTATTCACACCATTGCCGGCCACGGGGCACCTCCAACGGCAATGCAATGACTTGCTTACTTACACGTCCATCCCTGCAGGCTGCCAGCGCCCAGAGAGAGGGGCTGGGGCTGATACACCTCTGGGTGGTGGGACCCAGCCCTGCACCAGAGTCGTGGCAGGGGCCACGGCGGTGCCGGCCAACAGAACTTCCATCTGCGCCGTCCGGTACAGTGGCCACCAACCAGCTCCATGAGGTTCTTGAACATTTGAGAAAAACCTTTTTGCGACGGAGGAATTGAATTTCTAATCTAAGTTAATTGCTTAAACTTAATTAGCCATTGTGGCCTGTGGCGACCATACCGAACAGTGTAGTAGAGACTCATCCCACCTCTCCACAGCGGCGGTTTCTCACTGGCGAGAAGTTTCAGACCTGCAACACCCGGCTACGTAGCCCGGGGCGCCGACCGCTTTTTCCTCAGACTGTAAATACAAAGAAGGACAGCAGCCAACGCGGCAACCGACGTCACGGGTGCATGAATCAAAATCAAATCTATGGTTTTGTCAGAGTGGCAAAAGATGTATTTTTGGTGTGGCGCCGCACTTCAGAATTAGTTTGTGTGTGCACGAGATGCAAGAGGTGGACGTCGCTGCCCCAGAGCTTCCAGGGCATGTTCTGTCCTCGGGGTGGTGTGGTTGGTGAGGGGACAGACGGAGCTGTACCCCACCCTAGCCCCCCGGGCTCTTCCTCTTCCCACCTGTCCGCCCCCACACTGTTGGAGCAGCAGCCACATGACTTACCCGCCTCCTGCCCCCCAGGGAAGCCGGCGGTCCAGACAGCGGCCCAGCAGGCTGAGCCTCTCCTGCGTTGTGGGGTCACCTGTCACCTGTTTGCCCTGAGCAACCACACGGGCACCAGGAAGAGATATGCAATTGGGAGGTGGGCCCAGGTAGATTCAACGAGGCTGCAAATTCTTTGTGACTCACCGACCTCCCGCAGGAGTTAGTCCCGTCCCCCCAGATCTGGGCTGGTCATCTGGGACCCCTCAGGCTGGGCCATGAGTCCCCTGGGGATACTCTCTCTGGGAGCCTGAGTCCCAGTGTAAGAAGGTCCCTCGCTGGAGGCGGCCATGCTGGAGGCCACGTGCCAGGCTTGGGCCAGAGCACAGGTGCGACTGACCCCACCTGCCACCGAGGCTGTCCCAGGGATGGGAGAGGACCCCGAGTGACGAGAATTGCTGCCCAGTTGAGCCCTGCCTGCTCTCCTGAAGCACTGGAGAGACTTCTGGAAGACGGGCGCTGTGTGAAGCCACTAAGGGCTGGGGCCATCTGTTACTCAGTAACAGAAAACCAGAACAGGGAACACGCCGGGACTGCCCCCCAAACCTGGCACACCCCCTGCTCCAGCACGTCCAGGCCATCCCCACATACTCCTGGGCCAGTCGTCAGGTGGTGTTGGGGTGACAGATATTCGGGACCCTGGCCCCAGGGGGCAGGTCCTGGCAGCTTCCAGCTCTGCCCGCATCTGCCCGCAATGGCTGGATTGTGGGAGACGCGGGGGAGGAGACAGGGAGCGTTCCCCAGCGGCCGGGGGGAATCCAGCACTTCCCACAGTGGGACAGTCGGCCGGGGAATGAGAGGCCCAAGATACCCGAGTGCAGTTTAAAAAAAAAAAAAGCGAAGCTCGGCTAATGTGTTTGCTGCCGCCTGACAAAGGGGATGAGAATCTCCATCGCTTGTCTGTGCCCGGAGGCTCTGGAAGGGCACGTGTGACCACTCAGAAACGTGGTTTCTGTGCCTTTCGGGGATGGGGACAGGCAGAGGTGAGAATCTTAAATGGATGGGCTTTTATAATGTGTGGCTTCTGACCTCCGCGGATGCTTTATCTATTGAAAACAGATACGAGATTCCAGATTAAAAACCGAGGCGAGCTGCCTCTCTTCTCTAAGGTTCCCGGCTCCCTGCAGCTGGCCTGAGAGGTGGCAGGTGAGGCCTGGCCCGGCTGGCATGGGTGTGTGCGGGTGGGAGGGAGGACAGTTAGAGGGTCTGGGGGGAACTTCTAGTTGCTGTCAGTTTGGGTTCTTGGGGTTTAAACCACAAAGCCAGGGTTCAGCCCCAGCGGGTGTGGCCCCCACCCCTTCTGGAGATTTCTCTCGTCCTGGCCCTCAGAGCTCACGGCAAGGCTTTTGTAAGTTGCTGGGGGCTCTTCAGAACATTCTGGGTAGTAACAGGGGGTGGGGAGGGTGCTGGGGTGGGTGCTGGGAGACCGTCTCCCCGTCATGCAGCCCTGGCGTCCTGGTCGACCGTGGCAAGGACACATCTGGGAGAGGCAGCAAGCTGGGCCGGGAGAGGGGCGCTAACCCAGATGGACACACGGGAAAATGAGGCCAGCAGATGTGGCAGCTTTTGTGGGCAGCATGCTGGCCTGACGCCAGGGCTGGAAGATGGTCCCCTCCCCTGTCTCCCCCCACCCCCCAGTCGTGGCCTGGTTCGGTAGGAACCGAGCCTGCTGGTGCGGCGCTGCTGGGGTGTGCGCAGGCTGCCTCTGTTCAGGAGAGGAAAGCCACGTCCTCCCCATGCGGTCATCACCCTGCAACTGGCCCCGAGCCCACCGCTGCCCTGGATACTTCTCCTGCCACCAGCGGAGCCAAGGAGCGGCCGGACAGGCACCGCGAGGGCCCCAAATGGGGCCTCTGAATTGGAAGATCCAGCAAAGGGAGAGCTTGCTGCTGGCCAATCAGTCGGGCCTGGGTAGAGTTCTAGCTTACCAGCTGTGTGACCTTGGTTAAGTGACTTAACCTCTCTGAGCCTCAGTTTTCTGCTGTATAAAATGGAGAAGACGGGAATCAGTAAAAGAACACTTACAAAGTGCTTGGCACAGAGCGGGAACTCAAAAAGTAGTTGCCAATATTTGCCCAACCCAAGAGCAGTGACCCTTCATCTTTGGGGGCTCCTGAGACCCACTGGGGATCTGAGAAACCAGGACTTTTCCCCAAAGACCGTAGGTCCACCCACACAGGGATTTCTGGGGCTCCAAGCTGCACGCTGGGGGCCTTGGAGGTGACCAAGCATCCGTCGTCTGAGGCGTTATCAGTGGCGCCCAGGCTCGGGGCCCACTGTGTGGGCGACGGGCCCGTGGTGCGTCTCTGGGCAGCTCCCTGAGCCCTGGGCCGGCTCCTGGGGACACACTCGGCTGCAGGCTCTGCCGCGGTCACTGGTGCAGTGTCACAGGACGGTCAGCGCCCCCACAGCCCGGCCCTTGCTCCTCTCCCAGCGCCTCCAGGGCTGCTGTTCCTGGGCTCTCGGCAGCTGTCACACCGGAGCCTGGGGCTCCAACACATGATGTCAGGGGTCCTCTTTGAAATCCTCCCATGGGCTGCTTCCCTGGGGGCCAAACCCCAGCCTCCTGCAGACTTCGTCAGCTCTCCCAGGGGGAGGTCCGGCACACAGCCCCTCACTCCTGACCACTCCTTCCACCCAGCCCTATACAACGCACAGCCCTGCGCCTGGGGCCTGGTTAAAAGAACTTGGGGAACCCCCGCCCACATCACAAATTCTCTTCAGAGCTCTCCCCAGGCACGGCCCATCTTCATCCCTCTTCCATCCCCAGCCCCCAAATTATACGCGAGCCCTGAGTTTGGTTATTCTGCAGGCAAACCCGACAATTCTGAAGTTAAATAAGTAAATACGAATAAATCAGCAAGTCTTGGTCCCCAGACCCTTTCCCAGGCACGTCGGTCCCCTGGGCTCCAAGCACTTTACAAGGGAGCGCGGTTTCCAAGCGGTGACGCAACAGCCTCAGCGTGGGGAGGATGCTCTGGGTAACTAAGGAAAGCAGGAGCCCTTCCTGCCCCTGCCTGTCGGGTGGCCACTGACGTGGCCCTGAATTACTGCCGCTGGGCCCGGGAGTCAGGGCCCCTCGGGCCTGGCGTGGTCACAGCTCCCTGGCTGCTCTGGGGACCACTAACTGGCTCTTGGAGGAACGCCTTTTGCTTTCAAAGGCGTCGCCCTCCCTGGTGCACTCTGTCGGGGTGTAGAGATGGGTTGTGGAGGGAGGAGAGGACCAGCCCCCACCCTGGGCCCCCAGGGCCACTCACACCTCCCGGGACTTTGTGTTAACTTGCCTTCTAAGGATTGAAATGCTAGAAAATGCTCCAGGATGCACAGTATTTTTTTTTTTTAAAGGAGACATGTATTGAGTTCTTTTATTCATAATTCATATCTGGACCACGTGGCAAAACCAGCAGAGGATCAACTCACGCCCCCGGTGTCTGAAATTGTAAAAGAAAGGATGGCTCCTGTATCAGTTAGAAATTCCTCGAGGCTGCAAATAACTGAGAACGGAAATAACAGCCATTTAACACAAGATGAACATTTCAGTCTTGTGTAAAAGAAACCCAAGCAGCAGTCCCGGGCTCACAGAGCCACCAGTGACTCTGGCTCCTTCTGCCTTTCCGTTCCAGGCTCCTCTGCACAGGGCTTCCACCCTCAGGGTCACCCATTGATCCAGGGTGACTGCTGGAGCTCCAGCCATCACGTCTGTATTCCAGACCAGGAACTGGAGGAAGGCTGCTGGTCTGTGTTGTCTCTCCCCCAAACTTTACATTTGCTTGATTGCCCTAGCTGCAAGGAAGGCGGGGAACCATGACCTTTTAGCTTAGTTTCCCAGAATGAAAATCGGGGTTCTGTTAGTAAGGAAGGGAGTGCAGATATTGGATTGTCAGCTAGCGGTTGCACCCACAAACACACCAACCTGGGTGTGAACCCCAGCCCACCACCTACCAACTGCCGAACACCCAGCACGGTGTCAGGCTGAGCTGGCCTGCTTTGCCTGTGCCCTGTTGGGTCTGTACTCAAACTCTGCACCAAGGCGGTCAAGGAGAACGGTTCTAGAACCCATAGAGCCTCTGCTATCTGTGGTGGAGGGAAGCACAGCTTTTCTGCAACCACCCCCCGTCCCACTCATGGGCAGTGGGAGCAAATGCAGAGAGGGCCTCACCCTGAAGCTCCTTCCTGGCTGAAGAACGAAAGGAGGCCGCACGAGGGACCCCTGCCCAGGGACAGAGAACACGTGTGGGAGAGCTGAGTAAGGGGCGCCCAGCCTGAGGCCTAATGTCAGCGTGGGGAGGGGTGGCGGGGCTGTGGGGGCATGGACAGCGAGACCTCCCAACACGGGCCTATCCCACGGTGGCTATGATGAATCGTCCAAAGCAGGACGCGTCTTAGTCACCATCCCCAACCCCAAGTGTAAGTCGGGCCTGTCCTGGGACCATGGCGATGGACGGCCACCCCTCCTTCACCCGACACAACAAGGAGCCTCAGCCGAGCTGGCTGGCAGTGGTCTGCAGTCTGGCAGATGACGAGAGCTGTGAACTACTAAATTAAAAAGATGGTTGAAAATAAGGAAGTGGAGAAATTTTAATGCAAGAAAAATAATGGCTTGGCGCGCGTCCCCTTCTGCCCAGGAACGTGTACCTCGTGCGCCCCCAACGCAGGCGGTGCCTGGCCTGCAGGGTTCCTGCGTTGCCGGCAGCGCACCTGTCCCACGCATGACATTCGACTGCTGCTCTGCTCCAGGGGGGTCGCCGGCCTCGGCCTGGCTTTGTGTCCTGAGTGGGGCCCTGCCTTCCCGCCAAGGCCAGCAGCGCCGGACCGCCGAGCGGGGTCAGCCTCCGCAGAATAAGCTGCAAGGCGTCTCCCGAGGTGCCTGTCCCCCAGGGCTCCCTGGGCGGGGGCTCTAACTGGGCAGGACGGAGCTCCCAGGCTGGGGCGGCTCTGCGGGCCACACGGCAGCCCTCGCCCCCACAGCATTGCCCAGTGGGGCCTTGGACACACCTCCCGAGTCCCGCTCAGACTCGGGGCGCCCGGCCTCACAGCTGGTCCTCGTCCACCCAGACGGTCTTGCGCTGCTCCTCGCCGATCTTGTCTTTGACGACGCGGAGCAGCTCCTCCACGCTGCCCCACATGTCGGTCTCCACGGTGGCGTACAGGCACGGCAGGGCCTCCAGCTCCTTCTCTCTGAGCCGGCACAGGCGCAGGAACTCCTCCTCGGTCTCCGGCCGCGGCAGCATCTTCCTGCGGGCACAGGGCGAGGCTGCAGGCCGGGCCCCAGGGTGTGCGGCCACTGTCCCGCCCAGCCACGTCCCGCTCCTCGGGCCACCAGATGACCCCGCTGACCACCCTTTCCCTGTGCTGCTTCTCCATAGCGGCTCCCGCCTTCCAGCACTTGGTACCCTGAGCCCTCTCTTCTGTTCATTATGGAAAGTCCAAGAGGTGGGGATTAAAAAAAAACCTTTCTTTTTACCTTTTAATTGTGGCAAAAATACACATGAAATAAAAGTTGCCATCTTAACCGCGTTTAAATGTGTAGTTCAGGGGTAGGTTTATTTACATGGTTGTGCAGCCGTCCCCACCATTGTTTCTAGAACTTTCTCATCATCCCAAACTGAGATTCTGTCCCCAGTAAACTCTCACTGCCCTGCACCCCCGGAACCCACCCTCCTACTTCCCGTCACTGTGAATCTGACTCCTCTGGCGGTCTCGCAGAAATGGGCTCATACGGTCTGGGTGATTTCACTGGGCACACGGTCCCCCGGTCACTTCAGGCCCACCCATGTGTTACGTGTCAGAATTCCCTTCCCTTAAAGGCTGATCAATAGTCCAGGGTATCAATGGGCCCATCTCGCTCATCTGTTGGTCCCTTGAGGGACACTTGGGTGGCTGTGGTGAGCAGCACGGGTGTGCAGGCGCCTGTCCGAGTCCCTGTTTCAGGTCCTTGGGGTCAGGCCAGGAGAGGGCTGGCTGGGCCCTACGCCGACCCTGTGGTCATCCTTGAGGAGCCTGCCCCCAGACCCCGCAGCAGCTGTACCACGTCTCGTGCCCGTCCATGCCGGCATCTGGGCTGCACGGGGGTCACGTGGGGGTTTGGGTCTCATCTGCTCACTCACAGCTACGCTAGGTCCTGGCACGCAGCGGGCGCTCTGTCAGCATTAGGCGACAGAAGGGAGTGGCCTCGGCCCTCAGTCTCAGGTACTGCCGTGTGCAAGCAGACTCGGGGTCAGGGGTGATGCCACACACCGATGGGGCCGGAACCTCAGTGTCGTCCGACTCCTCCGCCACCAGCCCCCACAGCCAAGCCTTCGACACCTCGCGCGGCCTTACGCAGGGTCCAACCCGGACCTGTCCTTGTCGCCCGCCAGGCCACTGTGCCGGCTGCCCTTGGCGGCGGGCGTGGGAGAAGAGGGGGTGCTCTAGGGTGCTGTGGTGGGCGGCTCGGAGCCCTACCTGAACTTCTTGATGTTCTTCTCCGACACCCGGATGAATAGCACGATGGGGTAGATCCTGGACTTGATCAGCTCCCGGGCGCAGCCGATCCCGGCCTCCAGCAGGCAGTGTTTGTTCTGCAGGCACAGGGCGGCGGTCAGCGGCGGGCCCACCCACTCCCCCAGCTGGTGCGGGGCCTGGGCTGGGGCCTGGGACACAGGCAGGCTGAGAGCCCGGAGCGCGGCCGCTGAGCCAGGCACCGACCCGAGGCAAAACCCCATCTCCCCGGAACAAGACCCCCGCTCGTGCGTCACTCGGTCCCTCTCTGTTTCGCAGGGACGGGCGCTGGGCCGAGGCAGACCGGCAGCGGGGAAGAGTCTTAATAAACGTGAAATTGGAGTCAAGGACACCTGCTACTCTCTGCAGCCCGTGAAGGCATTCCTGTTACTGGGCAAGGGGCAGAGGGCGTGTGAGAGGTGAGGCGGCTGGAGGTTCCTGGGGGTGTCTGCAAGGTTCCCTGGCGCCCAGGAGCTCACCATCTCTGAAAGGGGGCGCCCCCTGTTGGGCTACCTTGGCACTGAAACAGAACGCGAATATGGAAAACAGCATGTGCTCCCAGGCAGGCAGCGCAGCCAGCCACAGAACCGGACGTGCCGGTGTAGCTCAGCAGGCCCCAGCAGACAGAGGACCTGTCCCAGCACCTCCGAGTTCCTTCGGTCACTGCTGCCCGCCTCCCACCTCCAGCGCAGCACTGCCCGGCCTTGTAACAGGCACATCTGTTGGACGGCATTACGTTCTCAGTGAACGTGGCCTCGGCTCCCACCCGCACACCATCTTCTAGCCAGTCCGTTGTCTGCATTCCCCAACCAGACTTCAGAACCACACAGCTCAAGGCCGATGGCTGTGCCCGGGCTTTTGTCTGTGTGAGTGACCGCGCCGGGAGGGTGCCAGGTGACCATCAGCTGGATGGCAAATGTGGAGTCCCTGGTTGGGCACCTGTGCCTGCCGCCCCCAAGGTCACTGCCCAAGGCCGGGAGCTGTGCTTTCACAAAGCCCCAGTCTGGGAGGGAACTCAGTGCTGAGGGCCCGTGAGGGCCACGTGGCCCAGCTCCAGCAGACTCTAAATTGCACGCTGCCACAGCCCTTCTGACGCCCCCTGTCCCCTCGTCTGGCCAGCACGACATCTGCCACCCTTGTGTTCTCCCAGGCTCTCATCCTGACATGCTGGCCCTGGTATCACGGCCAGACACACACATCCCGACACTACATGCCCGGGGGCGTTGGTACTAGGCAGCCGGCAGAAATAGGAGGGTTCAAAACATGAGGTCAGAGCAGGGGCGAGGGCGTGGAGAGAGGCAGGGAAAGGGGGAGGCCCGTCCACGGGAGGTGAGAGCCGGGAGGCATCTCACAGCTCATCGCACAGAGACAGCCAGCGGGGCAGGTGCCACCCGTCCAGCCCTCAGCCCCGCCACACCTTGGCTGCCACAGCCTCGATGTGGGCGGGCACGATGCACTCGAAGGTGTTGGGGTTCTTCTCCCGGGAGTAGATGATGGTCTGCGACTTCTGCTTCCGGAGGAACTCGTCTCTCGTGACGACATCTGCGGAGATGGGGGCCGGTCCCGAGGGAGGCACAAGGTGACTCGGGGTCGACTGTCTGGCCCAGACTCCGCCTCCCCCTCCAGGCTGGACAGAACTCCCTGTCCTGGTCCCCTTCTGGCCATGTTTAAATAAACCCCGTCTCCTGCAGCAGACCGTGAGGCTCCTCGGGGGTGAGGCCACTCCTCCCGGCAGCTCCCAGAATAGCTGGTTACTGAATACTCGTGATTTGGCTTCTCAGCAACAAGGGTCATTGGACAAAGTAGCTCGGGCGCTTGTTGTAGTGCTGGTCAGCAGTAGCCTATTGCAAAGGGTTTCCTGCCCCACCCACCCACCCATCTACTCATCCATCCATCTATCCACTCATCTGTCTATCCACCAGTCCATCCATCCACCCACCAGTCCGTCCATCCATCCATCCATCCATCTATCCACTCATCTGTCTATCCACCAGTCCATCCATCCACCCATCCATCCATCCATCCACTCATCTGTCTATCCATCAGTTCATCCACCCATCTATCCATGGATTCATCCATTCACCCATCATCCATTCACCCATCATCCACCCATCACTGTCCCCCTGCCACATGAGGATGCAGAAGCCCTCAGTGATGGGGTGGCTTCCCTCCCACGTAAGGGCTCAGAGTGGAGACCCCACGCTGAGCTTCCTGGCCGACTCCACGGCCCTCACCCCATCACCCTCAGTGTAAGCTGGGGAGGGAAGGCCTGCTGCCCTGGCTCTGGGCCACCGTGAACTGGGAGAGGCGGGCACAGGCACGCAGACCTCCAGTCCACGCCGGGCTGGGAGGGAGCGCAGCCACTCCACCGTCCTCCGGCTCCCCCAGTCCCGAGAGGCAGTGTGGCCGGCCCAGGCAAGGCCCCCGGGCCGCGTGGGGGGCTCGCTCACCGGGCTTGCACATGGTGAGCTCCAGCGCGCCGCCTGAGTTGAGCAGCTTTTGGACCAGCGCCTTGGCCAGCATGGTGGGCGTGAAGAGCACGGGCCGGCGGCGCTCGCAGTGGACGGCGCGCACCAGGCTGTAGGGGATCAGGCTGAAGTTCTTGCTGAGTTCGCTCTCAGGGTCCAGCTCTGGGAGGGGACAGGAAAGGGCTGGCTGTGAGACCTCTGCCTGCCTGGCCCCAGTGTGGGGCACGAAGCCCGGGTGCCCCTTGGCCCCATGGAGGCTTTCTGGGGAGAACTGAGACAGGGGCTGGTTCTGGAAGACCAAACAGCAAGCCCGTGGGGCCTAGGACGCCCCTGGACCACCCAGGAAGTGACCTGTGGGCCAGGCCCTGTCTCTCGACGCTCCATGCCAGGAGGGCTGTGGTGGCAGAAGGCAGACAAGGAGCAAGTCACAAACTCTGGCACTTTGGACGGTGCTGAGCTCTGAGGAAGTGGCTTGGAGCAGGAGGGTCAGTGCTGGCTACTCCGAGGAGGGGCCTGGGCAGAGAGGGAGCCGGAGCAGCACCCGTTGGGTGGACACTGGGCAGTGAGGCGACAGCGGGAGCCCACTAGGGGCAGGGCTGGCCAGGCGGGGCTGGGGCTTTACTCCAGGAGCCCTGGGAAGCCACCAGGGACAGAGACAGGGAGCAACAGGGCCTCCTTCCCACCTTTCAACCCTCCGTGGCTGCAGCGTGGGAGCCCCGGGCAGCTGGAGGAAACCAGAGGCTTGCTGTGTACTTTGTCCCTGGCCTGTCTGAACTCCCAAAGCCCCAGGCCTTCCTCTGGCCAGCAGCAGGGCCCTGCGCAGGGGACTGTGCCCTGGTGGCCCCTTGCTGGGTTGATAAATGGCAAGAGCACACACCGGGGAGGGAAATCAATAAGCAAACACTCCACCGCAAACAGCTCCAATTAGCATGGGTGCCTGGACTCAAACCAAGTGTAGCGGGCCTTAGTTCAGGGTGAGCTTGGCGGGGTCCCCCCCAGTTGAGGCCAGGAAGATCCTCCCCCAGTGGCACCCCCATGTGGAGGGAGCAGACATCCCAGCCCCGCTTTGTGGGGACCCCTGAGACCGCCAGGCCTGCGGGGGAAGGGAGGCAGACAGTCAGCGCCATACCTTCCTGCCTGTCGGTCAAGAGCTTGGTGGCGTCCAGCGAGGGCCGGGCCAGGCCCCCCCGCGGGCTCCCCGGCACGATGCGTACCCGCTCATTGCTGTTCATCCTCTTGTACTTGTTCTCTGACCTGCTGACGAACTGGAAGACAACGGGGTAGAGGTGGCTGTCGTCCCCGTTCTTGTGTCTGACCCGACCGAGCCACTTCAGCCTGGACTTGAGCAGACCTCTATTCAGGGCCTAGCTCTGCCCGGGGGCCTGGATTGCCACTTACCCCGGGGAAAACACGAGGCCCTTGGCAGGCCTGCAGGTCCTTTATGTCTGGGTGTCATTAGCTCACCAAGTGGACAGGCGTCCACTCTATCCCCCTCCCAGGCCTGGAGCCCAGGGTACTGGTGCCGAGTGGGCCCCCACGGTTCCTCCTGCAGCCCCACCTGCATTACCCAGGCGTGCGGCCCCGCAGGCATGTGGGGACTGGGAGCGCCCAGCCACTGCAGGCCTTGGCGGGGAGCCTCGCTGGCCGCATGGCCCAGACGGCCGGCCTGGTGGGCGCGGGCAGGACTTCACCTCCTAGGACCCTGCTGTTTACATCCCCTGCCCTGCTGCCCTCGGCGCTTCTTGGGCAGCGCTTGTCCACCTCCGTGATTCAGAGGTGATTCAGAAAGGGCTGCCCCCGGTGGGGCCAGAACCCAGGTTCCTGCTGTATTCTCTGGGCTGCTCAGCAGGGAGAAAGACCCCGGAGTGGGGATCTCCGTCTGCTTTGCAGTCAACTGAGCCTCAGGTTTCAGCTGGCGTGACACGTGAGCGATAATGTGCATTCTCATTAAGCCCACAGGACACTCGGACCTCATCGGGGCTCCCTTTTGCTGCCTGTTCACATCTGCCTGGGCTTTGGGGCCACACCATGTCTCTGGGTTTCCTATGTCCCCACACCAGGACGGAGCAGTGGGGTGACACACTAGCTCCCCAGGACCTTGTTAGCACAAGAACATGCTCACGGGGCCACATGTTAATATGACACCCCTCAGCTTTTGTCCCCTGGTGACAGAGGAGACAGCCAGACTGGACACCCTCCCAGTGTTTCTGTCAAGCCACTTCTTGACACCACTCACTATGCTATTTGGTTTTCCTTGGAAAATGATCTATGAAAAGAAAACAGTCCTTTTAGAATTAAGTACAAGGGGAAAGTAGTTTGGTCCCAAAGAGCTAAAATGTTTTGGTGGTTAGAGAAAATTTGAAGACTCTGCTGGGTTTCCCTTTTCTCCTGGGCTGCCGGGATGCTCAGAGGTAAATCTCACTCTCAGTTTGAGGGACTAGAGTGACGCAGGTGTCTGAAATATTTGTTTTTGTTTCCTGACACATGGTTTCTGGGTTTTCTGTTAGTATTTTCCCAGCTGGATTACGTTGCTTTTAGCCACAAGCATCCTCAGATCTTTTATGAAAACGGGGTCTGCTCTGAACAGGTGCAGACTGTCTCCCGACCCGTTGCTGTGAGATGAACCAGGACGGGGGAGGTGACAGGGCCACTGTGGATGGGGTGGGAGAGTCAGGTGGTGCTGGGAGGGCCTTACCTGAAGGAGCTGGCCGAAGAAGAAGCTTGCTCTCGAGAGGCGGGGGCTGACCCGCGGGTCACTGGTGGAGAGTGGTTCTTCGGGCTGCAGAGTGTTCTGGAACCAGTTCATCCATCTGTCAGACCCACGGGCTCCCCCGAGAACCAGAGCCGTGTCCCCCTGTGATCAACAGCTCCCCCCTGTGATCCCTCCAGAGACCAGGAAGGCAGGGCGCTGGCGACCTACCCGGAGTGCCCGCAGGGTGTGGTGGGCGGTGTCCGCCTCCTCCCGGCTGCCCCTGTGCATCAGACGCTGCAGCTTGACCAGGAGGAGCTGCTGGGCTCTGGGGAGGTGAGAGGGGGCAGAGCCTCAGGGAAAGGAGGGGCGGAGCTTCAGGGCTGGGAGGTGAGAGGGGGTGCCCAGCAGAGGACGCGGCACCATCGGCCCCCAGTGCTATCAGAGTGCTGCTGAGGCACAGTCACTTGGGTAACTTCTGTGACCCTCAGTTTCCTCATCTGGAAGCTGGGTGTCCTGGGGCCGCCTGCCCTTGTAGGGCTGGCTGAGCAGTGGAGCTGGAGTTTACAGGTGTTTTATTGACACCTGTGCGTCTGTCCAGGGGGCGGCTGGTGCTCAGCCCCCGGTGGCTGCCATGGAATTATGGACCGAGGTCAAGGGGCAGAGGACCAGCGAACACGAGGGCGAAAATCAAGAGCCCAGCTGTCCCAGAGTGACCGAGAGAGGGAGCACCGGGGTTTAGGGAGACAGCAGCATCCCCGGGGAGGCTGGGAAGGGTTCCAGGAGAGGGGTGGTGGAATTGAGGCCTCGCTGTTCAACAGGCAAAGGACCCGGCGTGAGCCCCTGTGCTGAGCTGCCCAGCCCCCCGCCCGCCCGGGCCCCGGCCTCACCGGCTGTAGCTGGGTATGGTGCCCACGTCCAGGTCGTGGTCCGTGAAGGGGTCGACCCGCGCACACAGCCACTCGTGCTTGTCCTGGTACATGGTGTCCCGAATGTGCACGACGTCGTCGCACTTCAGGGACATGGAGCAGGCGTCCAGCTGGCTGGAGATGTTCAGGTTCAGCCGGATGTAGAAGGAGTCGCCGGAGGTGATGAGGCCGTCCTCCAAGTCCTTCAGCAGCTTCCGGTACCCTGCGGGGCGGACACGGCGTGTGGTGCTGCCGAGATGCTCCGGGGGCACGCACACTCACTTGGCACTGCTGCCACCCACAGTAACACACCCCAGCCCACCCATGGGCCGGTCCCTCTGGGAGCCAGTGGCCAGGGCAATGTCTGTCTTTCCCGAGGACGAGAGTAGCTGGGTCACTTGTGGGTTTCCCTCATTGTCCTGGCTGCCAGGAAGCTCCGAGCTAAATTTTGTGCCAAGTTGCAACAAATCTAGGATCTCCGCCACAATCTCCACGCGTCCCCCACCATCACGCCGTGCTTGTGTTTTGCTGGTTTTCTTCCCTCCAGGCAGTGTGTAACGTGCATACGGTGAACAGCATCATTCCTAAGGCTTTAGCTTGATGGACGTGCAGAATGGTTACAAGCGGGCAAGCACCACCCGGAGCCCTGGCTCCTGTGCCTTCTCTGCCGACACCCTTCGTGGGGAGGCGCTACCCTGCCTGTGATCTGCAGACCAGCCACGTCCCACTTCACACACGTGGGAGCAAACAGCAGGTACTTGTCCCTGGCTGGCTTCTCTTGGCTCCGACACCATGTCTGTGAGAGCCACTTCCCATGCTGCAATGCAGCACCGTGCTTTTTCATCACTGTATACTATTCCACACGGTGCTCATTTCCCATCTCCTGTGTGCACACTGGTGCTGTCTTTGGCTGTTCCTGTGCTATATAAACCTTGACATCTGTGTCTCCGGTGGACATAGGTGCGCACTTCTCTCGGATGTAGTCACAGATGGGGAACGATCAGGTCACTGATTATGCATTATGTTTGGCTTGAGCAGAGACTGCCAGGGGGTTTTGTGAAGTGGTGGGACCACGGCATGTGTTGTTTTAACCTTACGTAACATTGTTGCTCTGCAGTGTGAATTTGTACAAATCCCTTCGGAAGGAAGTAGGCAGGGCAAGAACCACGAATGCGGATGTGTGCCTGTGACATAATCCATGATGTCAGCCCCCCAGTCAGCCCCGTGTGCAGGGAGCCCCGCGAATACAGTGAGGCTCACACGGTCCCGCCAGTCCGGCCCAGAAATCGCTCACCGAACGTCTGCCCCATACATGCTGAGACACGTGAGCCAGCAGGGTGGTCCCATCAGATTCCGGGAGAAATGGGGGACTCCTGGTCAGTCCCTCCCACCCACGGGGGCGTGTGAATGCCAATTACTATCTGAGCTCTCTGCCACCTGGGAGGAGAGCCGTACGGACGGGTCTGCCGGAGAGAGCCTTTCCTTCGCTGAATTCCAGACCTCGGGGCTATTCTGCTGCACAACTCTGGGGGGCACCACCCTGGGACTTCCTGCTGGGCTGAGAAGCCAGCCCCGGTGGAGAGGAGGAAGGAGGGGGCCCTCCTTTCGGTTCAGAGCATCATTACCATCCCCCGCACCGACGAGGCACTGCCGGGAAGGATTGAGGGCAGGCAGGCGGCAGTGGGGAAGGGCTGGAGGAAAGCGGCTATTTATGCTCTGTTGAAACATTCATGAGCCCCGGTGGTTAAAAATAAGACCAGCTGCAGAGATAATCACGCAGGAAACGACCAGGAGGTACGAACGAGGACTTGGCTGTGGGGAATGGCAGACAGAACTCGGCACCCGCTGCCCAGGAGTCCTGGCTGAGCAAGGAGACTGGAGGGAGCTGCTGGGGGCCAGGCTGGTGTGTGTGGGGGGCTGGCTGCTGTGGGCCCCGGGGGCCATGGTGCAGGACGGGCTCTCAGCGTGGCCCAACAGCCCTGCTGGTTCCACAGCGGCCACTCCAGAGCCAGCCCTGGCCTCCTCCGCCTGCATCCAGCAGCCGCTGTGTGGCTGGGCCTGTGGGATCCACCGTGAGCTGGGTGGGCAGCCCCAGGTGAGCTGGGTGGGTGTGTATGTGTGTGTGCTCACATTTGCCTACCCTTCCCTGCCCACCCGCCCACACCTGCCCTGTCAGATCCTCCTGACGGGGCTGGGCCTGGCCTCTTCCTCCCAACGAACCCCTAGGAGGACATGGCCCCCCTCTGCCCCGGGTGTCCTGCGGGTCGTGGCCAAGCAGAGCCTGGCGGCCTCACCTTCCTGGTTGACTTTGTAGTGCAGTGTGACGGGGCCGCTGCACCTCTGGATGGTCCAGTGTGCCTCCTCCTTCGTGCACGTGTCCAAGGGGACACTCTGCTTCTCGCCTTTGATGCAGCCTTCCAGCTAGATATCAAAGACACGCTGTTCCCTCAGGCTCCACGGCTGGCTGGGCCGCCGGGGCGGGGTGGCTCCTCGCAGAAATAAAGGCTGTCTCCCCGCACTGGCCCGCTCAGCACTCGGAGGGCAGACAGCGCCCTGCGTCCCGGGCTTGGCCGCCTCCTGCCTACCTCCCGGAGCACCCGTGTGCAGCTGTGGGTGCATGTGCGCACGCACAGCTTTAAAGGGCCTGGGGAGGGACCCCTGGGCAGGAGGCGACAGCCCCACCACCTTCCCGCTCCCTCCGCCCATCACTGAAGGCCAGCCTGGCTCGGGGGAAGGGGGCGTTTATCCTCCACAGGCAACGCAGAGCCACCGCCCGGCCCCAGCCCCTCACCAGCAGCAGCTGCAGGCCCTGGTGCAGGCCCGCTCTCTCCGCTTGCGAGCCCGGTTTGACCCAGTGCACGAAGCTGCCCCGTGCGTTGCCCCCGAGCAGGGTGAGCTGGGAGGTGAGGCTGTCGCCGCTCAGCGTGGCGTGCTGCACCGAGGGCCCGGGGCCACGCACGTGCCCCACAGAGGTGACGGACGGTCGGAAGGGTCTGGGTCAGGAAGTAAAACAGGAGTTGGCAGCTGGCCCTGGGATGCCCGTACCAGGCCGACCAGAGGGTGCAGCCGCCTGGGCCGTCGGGTACTCAGGGCGCGGCTGCCATGAACGAGCTGACTCGGGGCCCCTGCTGTGCAGACACAGGTGGGGAGCTGGGCTGCACTCCGGCCACGGGTCGCCTGGACTGCCTGCACCCGGCTGGCGGCCCCCAGCCAGCCCCTTCCTCCCTGGGTCTGATCTGGGGTCAGGGGAAGTGACTTCTGATGTGGGGATGCTAGGATTCCCGGACTGGGGTTCTAGATTTCAGGGGTGACGGTGATGGTTTCCTTCGTGGGGGATTTAGGGGGTGAGTGGCCTTCACCCTGTCTCCAACCCCGCCCCCCGTGTTCCCGTTCCTGTGACCTCAGTACCTTTCTAGAGAGAACTTCCTGAGCATGAGGTTGACCTGCTCCAGCTCGTAGGCATCCAGGCTCTCGGACTGGTGGGAGGAGGAGGAGGAGTGGACGGAGGGGGGGCCAAAGGAGTACCGCTCGTGACTGTCGTCTGCAAAGGAACAGGGACCCTTCAGGACCCAGGAGCGGCAAGGGGAGCAGTGAGGGTGGGCCCTGGGTCCCTGGTGGGAAATTCTTCCCCTGGGCGAGGAAGCCTGGAGAAGGGGCCGCATCAGTCAGTGCCCCAGAGGCCCCCGGAGGTGGAGGGTCCAGTCCCCGCCCCCAGGAACCCCCTTCGCAGGAAGCTCTCAGCCCTCCGGGTTCTAAGAACCCGTTTTTGTATCTGGAAAAGGCAGCCGCCGTTGGCAGCTGCTAGCTCCGTTCCTGAATTGGGCTTCATGTTTTCATTTTGGGTCCATCTGAGGTCTCACTACCATCTACCTGCTTCTCGGCCTCTGGGCCTGGGGGTGGCAGGGAGAGCAGAGCCCGGCCCTCGCAGAAGCCCCCGCTGCCCACTCAGTGGGACCCACGTGGCTCAGCCCGGGCTGCGGCCCTGCAAACCCTGCGCTGGGCTGACAGTGGAGGCTCCTCCGTGAAGGAGTCTGTCTCGACGCTGCAGAAACGCCTGGACAGCTGTCCAGAACTCTCTCCAGCTCCCCCTTCTGGAACTCCTTTGGTTCTCTCATTACCCAGCCTCCATTAGGTGCTAACCTCTCTTTAACACTTGGTAGCTTTTTGTGGTCCCTGATTAAGGAGGGCCACTCGTCTTTCATTTTATCTTCTGGCAGCCGGAGGCGGCCAGGGGTAGAGGCACGGCATGGTGGGGGACAGTCCCAGTCGTGCTGGCAGCTCTGGAGGCCGGGGGATGATGCCACTACCCCAAGGCGCTGAGCCGCCTCCAGAGGCCCGGAACCTTCCTGCTCCTCCCCCGCCCGCCAGTCAGCGGCTCCAGGTCTGGACTCTGCACTGGCTTTCCCACCGGCCCTCGGCTGCACCACAGTCTGCCACGGCAAGGACTCGGGACATAAGTGTGTGTCCCGTGCACCTGTACCAGGGGCTCTCTGCGTTGCCGTCTGGCCCAGGCAACACCCCGGCTCCCACCAGCTCTGCCTGGGCAGCTGATCTAGGACCACTACGTGCTCTCGGTCTGCCTGGCGATCGCCTGCCCCGGACCTCCCTCCAGGGGATGAGAAAAACCCCTTGCCACCCACCTCAATCCCTAACTCTCCTCCCCATTCCTACTTGTCCTGCTCAGGTTGGTTAATAGCTTAATAAATGGATACTGAAGAGGTCTGTCTCCCTGCTTCCGGGCCACCTTCTACCTAACGGGCCTTCCTCTAAGACTTTCTTCTGCAAAATGAGGACAAGAGCATTTCTGCAAAGTCGCTCGGAGTCCATTGGACTGGGCGAGGAACACAGAGCAAGCACGCCATGGTGCCGGCTGCAACCACAGAGCTCTCCCTTAAAAACCCAGACGAACCCTGACCTGCGTGCGGCAGCCGGCGGTCCCTCGTGCCCACAGCACCAAGGACAGGCCCTCCGGGTGCCTCTGGGCCCAGGATGAGGCCGAGTTCTGTGAGCGCAAACAGCACCCAAGCACCGCTCTCAGAATCCATCCCATGTGTTCCTGAGGACCTACTGTGTGCAGGGCTCCAGCCAGGCGGGCCTGGCCCTGGCTGAATGTCAGGTGGCCGTGGCCCCACACACCTGCGGTCTCAGGGCTGCTGGGCACCTACCATCAAGGTCTAAGGCATCGAATCCGACACTGTCGTTGTCTTCTTCCACGGCGCTGCAAGACACGAGGGAGGGACGGGAGGGCTCGTGAGCGTGAGCACTCCCATGCCGTGTGCGCAGGAGCTCAAGGGAGGGGAAGCTTCTGGAACACTCCAGCTTTGGTTCTGAGGGTGGGGTGGATGGAGAGGGTGGTCAGCAGGAGGATAAAGGGCGACTGGCCAAGGGAGGGCTGGATGAGGCTGGATGCTCTGTCGGGAAGGTGGGCGTCCCCGGCAGAGGCCACGCTCACGGAGTGAGGAGGGGCCTGACAAGCAGGTGGGCAGAGTTCCCAACATGCTACCTGCTCCTGCCACTCACTCTCTTCCCGAGACACAGTGGATTTAAGGTCCTCGGGGACTCAGCTGGGCTGCACCATGTGATGGGCTGAAGCAACCCAGTGCCCTCAGCTGGGCTGGGCCGGGCGTGGGGTGCCAGCCTGTTCCAAATTGGTTGGGTGTGGTTCTTACGGCAGAGTCACCAGGCCCGAGCCAAGCCCCAGGCAGGACCGGAGATGTGGACCCCACCCCACCTGCTACCCGGTGTTGGTGGCCCTTCTGGAACCACCCCTCGATCTCAGACTTGGAGTGTGATGAGCCAAACATCGGTTGACTGGAACACACCTCATGCCCAGGTGTGCCTCTCCCGTGGCTTTGCTTTCTGGGGACACTGGTGGCTTCCAAGAGGTGAGGAAGGGGGACAGGGAGCCAGGGTCGGGGCCATTCACAGGGTCTCTCACTCCCTGGCAGAAAACGCTGAGCCCTGGAGCCACGGGACAAAGAACCTGATTTCTGGGTGGCACAGGGCACAGGGATGCAGGTCTGTCCTTTAGGAGCCAGCTGGGCGGCCCTGGGAGAGCCGTGTCCCTGCTCTGAGCCTCAGCCTCCTTATCTGAGCAGCGGGCACGCCGCCGCCTCCCTCTGCAGGTGGCCCGAGGACTGGGAGGGAGTAAGCGCAGGGTGGCACACGCAGGCAGCAGGCGCCGGCCACCCACCTCCGGTGAGGCGCATCTTCCTTGTAGCGCCGGACGATGGAGTCGTTTCCTGGGGGCTCGGCGGTGATGGACATGATGCTGGACCGGCTCCGGTGGGGCTGCTTCAGACACACACGCAGAGGTGTCACGTGTCCGTGCCCCCGCGGGTGTCAGTGTCATACGCACCCGGGGGCTAAATGTGACTCAGCTGTGGCCCACCCGATGGGGGAGTGGGGCCCAGTGGGGACCTTGCCAGGGCTGCCGAGCCTGGGGCACACCACTTGCATCAGGAGGGGTGGGGAGGACGCAGGTGGGAATGGCCGAAGCCAGGGAACCGAGGCGGAGCCTGGTACCCCACACAGGCTGAGTGCCACGTCTCCTGCCGCGCCACCTGTGGGCCCCTGCTCTAAAGCAGATGGAGACCCGTGGGCCTGGTGTGTGTGTGGGGAGGGGGCAAAGGGGCCCTTTCAAACCAGGCCTGCTGGCTTCTGGCAAGGGCTGCCTTCAAGAAGAGCCTGGATTTCGCCCCCCAGAGCTGCCATGAGGCAGGCTCATCGGTTATCAAATCTCCAGGGCCTGCTTTTGGAAGCAGAGCTGACAAGCTTCTCAGGGCTTCCCCTGGGGTTAGAATTGCTAATCCTGAGCCTTCTGCTGCCTGGCTGGGAGAGTGGCACTGGGTGGGGTCTGAGACCTTGGCTGGCCCAGCCCAGGTGGGCTAGAGCTGAGGTGGGGGGCACAGGGCTGGAGGAGGGGGCACAAGGCTGGAACAGGGCCGAGCCTTTGCTCAGGGGTGTCCGGGGCTCCAGCTGCTTGGCATCCCCCCGCCCCCCATGATCCCACCCCCCCAGGTTGCCAGAGCTGCCAGGGGGCTGAGATGCTGCGGCAGAACCTCCGAAGCCTGTGCAGTGCGCTACAGCTCCTGGGAGGCCCATCTCTTCCTCCCACCGAGTGTTAAATTGAGAGAAGAGGAGGCCAGAAGGTGTAAATACATCAGGAGGCCTGGAAACATCTTTAAATAAACATAAGGAGGGCTGGGGCTGCAGCCCCAGCGGAGGGTGGTGCGGCCCCAGGCTGTCTGGTGGAGGAAAGCAGGGAGCGGGACTGGGGGGTTGGGTTGGAGGGGGAGGGGAGGTGGGACCTCACTTACCATCTTGGGGAAGGAGTTGGTGATGGGCAGGGATCGGGAGGAGCTGGGGCTGGCATCCGTGCCTTCTTCCTCCTGACCCCTCCCTGTCCTCACAGGGCGGGAGAGGCACAGTGGGAAAGAGAAGGAGACAGGGAGTTGAGAGCCCCTTCAGCACTGAGGGTGGGGGGGTGTCTGTCCTGCCTGGGTGGTGAGAACAGCCTCCAGGGCAGCCCTGGATCCTGGATCCCTGATACCCGCCCTCTGCACCGCCCCTCCGAGGGATGGGTCCCCATCCTCAGGCCTGTCTGTCTGTCCTGCGGCCTTGGTCACCATTCCCAGCACGGTCTGCTCCAAGCTCCAGCATGGTGGAGTGTAGGCTCCACACCCTGTCTCTGCTCCCGGCTCTGTCCTGGGGGTCCTTCTGGAGACCCCGAAATTCTCCCCTTTCAGGCCTCGCCTGAATGTCTGCTCCCTGACAGGTCCCTCTCCAGCCTCCCTCCTTCCAAGTCTCCTCTGGGCATCTGAAGCACCTCCCATCTCTCACTGATGGCCTTGAGCATATGGGCTCCACGAGTGTCTACTTGGACCTGCTGGTACCTGGCACACAGTAGGTGCTTGGTTCACCTGGGAAACCCTCACTAGCCAGTCGCCACCCGTGGGCCATGGTGAGGACCCGTGAGAGGAATTCCAAAGACAGTGTGTCCTGAGGACCAGGGGCTCAGGGACAGGCCATACCCCACGTGCCTGGGAGGGCTGGGCCCGAGCTCTGGGGGGCAGTCGGAGTTGCCCTCCAGCTGATGAGCCGGGGCTAGAAACCCCGAGTTCCGCTGAAGTACTGTGGGCTCCAGACACACCCACAGGGAGGGGTGGTGGGAGGGGGAACCACGGACGTGATGTGGCTGCGGTGACAGCAACATCAACTCCTCTGTGGCACCCCGCTGCCCGGGGCTTCTCCCAGGTTTCCCCCACAGGAGAGAGTGCCACAGTGGGAGCAGCGGATGGACAGACGGAGAGCCCAGAGTGACGGATGGGAGAGGACCCTGCGTCTCACTGACCTTGAAAATCTGATGCTCGCTTCAGGCTGATGGGGGACTTGGCTCTCTGCAGCTGGAAGGGGGGGGGGGAGACAGAGGACAAATCAAACCAGGCCCGAGACACACATCATCAGTGGCGGAGCACACAAGTGGAGACGAGCCCGAGCTCCCGCTTGTCACGGGCCACGGTCACAGGAGGCGCACGATGCCCATCGCAGTGGCTTGGCTCCGAGGCTGGTGCGACAGCTGCTGGCACAGACAAGCTGTCCCTCGGGAGGCCGCACGACGTGGCTCAGATGGGACGGGGCCCACAGTGGCAGGGAGCGGGGGGTGCATGCGGGAGTGCCAGGCAGTGCAGGGCATTTTCAGGAAAGAACGGGGACCAGGCCAAGTGTGGCACCGGTGCAGGGTCCCCCGCTGGCCTCTGACGGGCTGTCTCTGGTTCCATGAGTGCAGGGGGACGGTGGCGGGTCACGGCCCCTCACATTAGATCGTCTCACTCACCTGCTCTCTCACTCACTCACTCACTCACGCGCCCCCTCCTCGTCCAGAGCCAGCCCTGTGCCACGGAGCACACTGGACACTGAGCGAGGCCGACAGGTGACGGCGGGAGTGCCGGCCCCCTCACGGCCATCACTCAGGAAGCGCGGCTACCCCAGCTGTTGAAATCACAAAGGGAGCTGGAAATACCCTTCTCTCTCGCTCTCGCTTTCTCTCCGACCACATTTAGAAAAAACAAGGGAACTGGTCACCACACAGGGGGAAGCGAACACGGGCACAGCGTCCATCTGCAGGGTGGCCCGTCTGGGGCTGGGACCCGCACCAGAAGCACCTGCGATGCTGCGTCCTGCAGGGGCTCCAGCCCCCACCCCACCCCATGTCCCCCGGCCCCTGCAAGTACCTGGATGCCCTTCAGATTCATCCTGCGCTTGGGGGGGTGGTAGGGCAGGAAGTATCTGCTGTCTTCCGGCGAGTCCTCTGAGGTGGAAGAGTCGTCGGCTTCCTGACCGTTGGTCCGGGGGCCGGCGTCCCCAAAGTTCTGAGCGATGATGGTCACCGGCAGGTTCCTGGGCAGGCTCTGGAGACCAAGGGAAGCCGGTGCCGTGAGGGAGCATGAGCAGCAGCCACCAGCTGGCGAAATCGCTCTGTGATGGTGCTGTCGCTGCCCCAGGCAACCGAGCTTGAAGCTCAGGACGGTCTGTGTCTCCCTGGATGCCAAGGCCGTCTGGCTCAGCCTCCTCTCCTCCTCAGGTGCATTTGTCCCGTCTGCCACCGGCCACGGCAGAGCAGTGAAGGCATGGCCACCCACTCGCTGGTCTGGGCCACCAGCCCGTCCCCAACTTCTAGCCCCCTGCCCACGCTACAAGTATAAAAATATTGCAGAGGGACAGACTGAGGATAAAACCGTGCCAGGTACTGTCCTCCGTGGTCTTTATTCATCATCTGAGGTTGAGGGGCGAGGGTATCACATGACTTTGGCCGACCCCCAAAGCCCCCAACACCCTCAGGCCACACTGCCTCCAAAGCCAAAGCTCCCTGCCTTACTTGCCCGCACAAAACCCCTCTCGGTCCCAGAGCAACAGGCACGCAGGTCCTTGACTACAAGCTGCTCTGCTCCCTCTTGCTGCCCCCTCCAGGTGCATCCCCTGCCTGTCACCTCCCCCTCTACGATGACAAAACCGCCAGACATGGCTGCCGACAGCATGCCATGGGTGCCACACCTGTGGGCCTTTGCTCCTGCTGTCCCCGTGGCCCCATCTCTCGTGGCCCCAGGTGTTGCACACACAGAGGGGCCTTCCTGGAGCTTCTGCTTCAGTACAAAGCACCCCACAGGTTGAGTGCATGACATAGAAGGCCCAGCCCAGGACGCTACGCTTCAGCTGAGGCCAGCAGGGCAGGGCCTGGCTGGGTGAGGTTGGGGGGGCAGCGCTCCAAGTGGGGGTCTGGCGGCTGGTAATCAAGGGCGTCTCCTGGAGGAAGCCTTTCTCGAAATGCTGAGAGTTAAACAAGCTCTTGTGCAGAAGGCGCTTCCCATTGTACCTGCAGCCAACCGCTCGGGGACCCACAGGCGCAGCACTGCCACCTGCTCGCAGCCTGCATTTCTGAGTACCTGGGGCCCTGCCATGCACGCTGACCTCCACCCTGCCCACGAGGACGGGCACCAGCGGGAGCGGGAATCTTAGACCTGCTGGTCGTCCACGCGATGCGGGCAATGCCAATGCAGTTGACCGAGGAGCTGAGCTACTCGGTGAGGAGCCGAGCCAGGGTTTTGCACCGCAGTTTCCAACCTCGGTATGAAAGGTTGGAAACCTACTCATCGCTACACAGCCACGCGGAAGTTCAAGGGCGGGGCTGTGCTGGGCGAGGCAGGGGAAGGGGCACCTCTCCGCCCGGCCCCACCTGCTCCAGGCTGCCACTATCCCTGGACAGGCGCCGGAGCTTGCTCTCCAGGTTGACGATGCAGGCTTCCCGGCGGACCATCTCGATCCTCATCTCGTCGATCTTCTCCTCCTGCTCGCGGATCTGCTTCCTGTACTTGTCCTTTTCGATCAGGCACTGGGAGTACTGTGTTTGCGCTTCATCCCGGGAGTGGAAGGCCTGCGGGCAGGAGGATGAGGCCGCTCGGTTCCTCACCCTGGTCCCCCCGCCCGACACCCGCTTCCCAGCCCGGTGTCGGGCGTGTCACCTCCAGCTCTCTCCTCAGCCCCAGTGCCTGGGCATGAGGTGCTAGCTTCCCCCTCAGTCCACGTCCTAGAGGCCACCTGGTCCGCCCCTGCTCCCAGCCAGGCACTGTTTCCTGGAGCCCTGTCCCTACTGTCCCTATGAGGCAGTGCTGGCAGGATCCCCATTTACAGATGAGGGTGCTGAGGCCGCCAGCGTGCCCACATGCCCATAGTCACACGCCTGTGTGACAGGGCCCGAGCGAAGCTGTCCTACTCTAGAGACCGGGCATTTAAGGCCCTGCCATGTCCCCTTGGGCCCCTCAGCACTCGATGATCTCTGAACGCCTTTGGTTGGAGCCCGTCTTTGGAACAGAAATGAGAGAGCCGGTTAGGGAGTGAGTCCGGCTGCGGGCCGGGCGGACGCACCTGGTCGCGCTCCCGCTCCACCTCCTCCAGCTGCAGCATGACCGTGTTCATGCGGTGCTTGTACATCTCGCAGTCCTTCCCCAGGGTCGAGCACTTCAGCTCCAGGTCTTCCCTCTCCTCCAGGTACTGTGGGCACAGCAGGGAGACAGGGAGAGGTCACCGTGCCCGCCAAGCCCCTGGCGGGGCGGGACGTCCCGTCCCGGGGGCAGCTATCGGACCAGCAGCCACCACGGCAGTAGGCCAGCCCATGAGCTGGGACTTGCTTTAGACCTACTATGCGGGAGGGGCTGTAGTGGGGGACAGTGTGTGCCCTCCTGCGGCCGCGGTTAGGAAGGGGAGACAGGTGCTGACGCAAACCACGACAAGGGCGCTGACGTTGGATGCTGGACACAGAGGGGGTTTACCCCAGGGGTCAGGGGGGTCCCACTGCCCGCAGGCTCCCACCTTGTCGCGCAGCTCCTCCGCCTGCCGGACCTCCTCCTGCAGGTTGTAGATCTTGTTGACGAGCTCCTGCCGGTCCTCCAGGGCCTCCTTGCGGTCGTGCTCCAGGATGTCCAGGATGGCCTTGTCCGAGTCTGGCAGGCTGCGCTTCCCAGCCTGGGGCGGGCGGAGGGGAAGCGGTGGTCACCGGGCAGGGGGTCGGGGGACCGGGAAGGCAGTGGGTGAAAAAGCCAGCAGCAGCACTGAGAGACCAGAAGGTTTTGTGCCAGGAAAGCAGAGACATGCGTCTGTCTCTCGGGGTCCGTGAGCAGCTTCTTATTTAAGAATCCCACTGCCCGGACAGCAGCACAAACTGTGTGTTTGGGAACGCCCCTGGCTCGGCCCCACCCTCCTCGGAGCCCAGTGAGGGGGCTCCTCCACACGCCTCCCAGGTGACAACGAAGGTGGGGCATATCTGCCTTCTGGAGGCTTCCCCTGAAATGGCAACGGATCGGCTCCTGTTAGCCTGGGGTTCAGCCTGCACTCTGCATCAGAGGCTCCGGGACCGGGCTGCCAGGCCCAACCCTGGAGGAAGGGTACAGCTGCCTTTTTTCTTTCCCTTAATGTCTGTACTCTAGCATGTCACTCCACAGTGGCTTCCTCTGTCCCCACCGCGACTGTGATGACAAAGGCAGGGAGGCACCGGAAGTTTTACTAAAACCACGGGGAGCTGGTCCCTGGGTTTGTTGGGATCTTTAAGGACAAGCGGCCTTCCCGGTGCTGTCCCCGTCACGGCGCCCGGGCGCCGTTGTCCCTGTGAGTGATTTCCGTGGAGTGTGTCGGTTAAGGAAGCCCCGCACAAGTATTATGTCACGTGTCCGAGAAGCGGGTGGTGTGGTCGCCCGCCCTGTGCAGAGGAGGGCGCTGGGGTGGCCCAGGGTGCCCGGAAGCACTGCGGTCCTGCAGTCCCCTGCCGCCCCCTGCCCTCACCTGTATGATCGACTGCAGCTCCTGGATCTTGGTCTTCAGCATCTCGTTCTCCCGCTCCAGCTCTAGCACCTGCTCCTTCTTGGGCCGGTTCTCGATGTCGTTCTTCAGCTTCAGGGACTGGTTCCTCTCCAGCTTGCACTCCTCCTCCATCTTGTTCAGTCGGTGCTTCAGCTGGTCGATCTGGAGCACCCGAGGGTGCCGGGGAGAAGGCGGTCGGCAGGGTACACCCAGAAGAGGAACGCCCCCCCCGCCGAGTCCCCCGGAGCTGTGGGTGCAGCCTGCCCCTTCTCTCCTTCCAGGTGGTGGCAGAGAAGGGCTCAAAGAAACCTGCTCCAGTAAGACAAGCCACCACCTCCAGGTTGGTGACAGGCTCCTGATTCGTTCACTGAGAACAGTCGCAAAGGCTCTCTATGTCCCCTAGAAAACTCCCAGCTAACTTTGTGGGGTGAAGCAGGTTGTGGAGAGGGATACAAGATCCCCAGCTGGTACCCCCGAGGTGTGTCATCCCTTGCGATGCCCCTATATGATGGGTTTTAAACTCTGGTCCTCCGAACTCAAGGGTCCCTGGGCCCACCTGACTCTGCCCCCCAGAGCGGCGCTGCTTATGCAGGCTTGTCCTCCTGGGTTTCACACCAGGCTTTATTTAAGCCCACGACGTTCTTGCTAAAAGGTCACCTTGAGACCCGCTGGAGTCTAAGCTGATAGGCTCTCTGGTTTAAAGCACCTGCAGGAGGTGGGTAGGACATCAGAACCCAGGACAGGTGGAGATGTGCTGGGCCTACCCCACAAAGGGGTGAGTGTCAGGAGCTGGGGCCAGGAGGTGCCATTGACCTTTGTCCCTGAGTGCAAGACCGATCGGCCTTGGGAAGACACCCAAAACGAGGGCTGCAAGGACAGGAGGCACCAAGGGGGCGGGTGTCCTTTTTCCAGTCCAGGCTCATGGAGAGACTGCTCTCAAGATACATCACACGTCGAGGGCGGTGGCTTTAGTGAGGGAAGGGCCACAGTGGCCCCACGGCCTGGGGGGAGATGGGACAAGGCAGGCAGGGGAGCAGCCTGGGGCTGAAAAATGACCTAGGGACCATGCCGGCCAGGCGGACCTTTCCGTTCTAGACGTGCTTTCTCACTATTAGCGCATCGACGTGGAAATGCCATATGAGAGAAAGTTCTAGGACTGAAACTTCTCAGTCCCCACCACAGGTCAACGCCCCCAAATGCTGGGGAGAACAGCAGAGAAATCGCTCCTCCTTAGTGATCGTGGAAAAAAAGGCCTTGGAAGATCAACCCCACACCCAGGGCTGGGTCCAGGCCCCAGTCGCCCCCAAGTGGGTGCGGCGGGTGCTTGCTGGGTCAGCCACTGCTCTGGGGGCCTCATCTCTGCACTGTGAGGACGTGGGTGCTCTTTTCATTCCTGCCATTGACAAGTGAGGAAACTGAGGCCGAGTCAACGTGGGAAAGCCTGAAGCCCGAGGCCACATCTGAACTCGTATCTACAGGATTTAAAAACTCCTGCTCTTAACAAAAACACTCTACAGCCCGCCTAGGCCACCCACTCAGTTCACTTGAATTCTGGCGGAGTGTTCCCTGGTCTGTCTGCTTTAACTGGATTGCACGTGGTCCGACCAGAAATCAGGATATTTATCCCTGTGTCCCCACAGCACTTAGCACAGTGCCTTACACAGGGCAGGCGCTTAATAAATTGTTCTGAGCGTCTATTTTCCACCCAGCAGCCAGAGTGATCCTTCTAGAGATAAATCAGTTGTCACTGCCCAGCTCTCAATCCCTCAGGGGCTTCCCATCACACCTGGAATAAATCGCAAAGTTCTCACCGTGTCCCCAGGACCTGGGCTCCCCCACCTCCTCTTGTGCCACTTGCTCATCTGGCTCCGGAAGAACACGAGCCTGCCCCCTGCCTGGGGCCTTTGCATCTGCTCTGAGCTCTGCGCCTGAGACTGGCAGGGCCCTCCTCTCCCTTTCCTCAGGTCTCCGCTCAGACGTCCCCTTGTCATTGGCCTTCCCGGCCATCTGCCTGGAGACAGCGTGCCCCGCTCCCTGTCCTCACACCCTTTGTTTTCCTCTTGGTGACAGCACTCAGTCCCTCCAGGCCTCTCTCTCCTTGTCTTCTGGTTGGACCATGAGCTGCCGATGGCAGCGCCGACCCGTAAGAGGTATCCCTGGGAGACAGGCTGGGACCGGGGTGCTCAATACAACAGGGAATGAATGAGTTAAGCAAATATCCTTCCCTGTCTCCACGGGGCAATGATCTCATTAATGACATCGATTATTTGGCCGGCGGATTGTTCGAGGGTAAGTGACTGGCTCCCCCACTGCATGACGCCGAGCTTTGCGCATATAGATGGGAAGGGCGTCCTGCCCAAGGCCCTCACGCTTCCATGGAGCAGGTGCTGTGCGCAGCTCTTGGCTGACTTTCCTGGGAGCCCGCCCTCATTGGGCCTCTGGCTCCTCCACCTTCCCTCTCACTGCCTGGTCCACCGGCGGGGTGCCCCGTCTGCACATGCGCGTAGCAGCAGCGCGAGGGGCGGGGGGGAGGGCCCCGAGCACGAGGGAAGCCCCAGTGGGTGCATGTGTGTATGTCTGCACTCGCATGTGGCGGATCTGGGCTCCTGAGCAGAAGGGAAGCTGCACTGGGTTCATCTGCGCCCGTCTGCACACGTGCCTGGGGCCTTGGGTGGAAGGCCCCCCCTTCAGCTGCCGTTCAGTGTGCGCATGCGCATACACGCGCAAGGTGCGGCTGGGCTCTAGACTTGCGCTAAGCCCCAGGGGGCGGGTGTGTGCATCCGCTTGCTGGATCTAGGCCTTCCAGAGCTCTGCCAGCCAGGTGCGAGGCTCCGGCAACACCTGGCTGCACTCGCCCGCCTGTTGGCCCTGTGCCCTGGCGGCTCTCACCTCCAGTTGCAGGTCTCGGCTCCGAATGACCGCCATGTTCTTCTCCTCACTGAGCTGGGCGTAGCGCATGGCCAGGTTGTAGTTGTCGTCCTTCACCTTGACCAGCTCGTCGTTGTAGCTGTCGCGCTCCTCCTTCATCTTGTAGTACCGGTCCTGGAAGGTCAGCAGCTCCACCTGTGTCAGCGTCAGCTGCTTCTTCTCGTCCTCTAGCTGCCGCGACTTGGCCAGGAGCTCGCAGCGCTGTAGGTCCTTGGCTTTCATCTGCTGCTGCAGCTTGATGACCTCGTTCATGAGGAAGTGCGTGAGGCCCTCGTGGCCCTCCTCCACTGCGGGGAAGGGGGGGTCAGGTGTGCACTCCTTCACCCAGCAGCTTCCTCCTGAGCCCTTCCCACCCACGAGGCACCCGGACTCAGGGTGACCGAAGCATCCTCGGTCCCAGCAGAGCTTATGGCCTGGTAAGGGAGACAGCCGTGATGAAAGCAAACGATCTCACACAAAAACACCTGCAGATGAGTGGATGCCACGGAGTTACAGGTATAGGGGGCAGTGAGAGTGTGTAAGAGGGGTGCCAGATGCAGCCTGGTGGGCAGATGCTCGGAGGGGCTCCTGAGAGTTGAGCTGAAAGGTTGTGTCAGAGGGAACACTTCCAGAGAGGTGGGACATTGCCACAGGGCCGTGGGAGGAGGGAGGGACTTGGCCCATTTCGGGAACTAAAGGCAGACGAAAGTGTGGGGAGCCCGGGGAGAGGCCCAGGGGCTGGTCCATGGGAGTCCTGTGGGCTGCGTTAAAGACCGGGGTCTTCAGACGAAGTCGTGGGAAAGCACTGAGAGGTTTCACCCCCAGGGGGTTTGTGGGAGGCGAGGAGAAAGCACCGGAGCAGAGCAGGAGCTAGTGTGCAGGGCTGATGGGCTGCAGGGGGCGGGGCTGGTGGTGGAGACGGAGAGAAGATGGATGCGAGGATACTGAGGAAGGAAAGTCAAGACAAGATGACCAAGGGCTCTGGCTCAGGGATGCTGGCAAGCGAGTAGGCGAGAACAAGAGCCAGAGGGCCACAAGAGCATCTGTTACCCCACCAGTGCTCACGGGGGTGTTCCAGGAGCACCCCCCTTCTCTTGCCTCTTGCCTCACTTTGCCCTGTTCATCACTGGGCAGAGCTAAGTGGCTGAATGCCTACATGTGGCACGGGGCACTGTCCTAATGGCCCAGATTCTTGTCTTAGAACTGTCCCACCGGTGGACACAGACACCCCGCCTCCTACCAGAGCCCGGATGCCCCGGACTGCACAGCCACTCACCCACAATGGTGGAGAACCTCCGGGTGGGCTCCTTCCCGGTCACCAGCTTGTACAGTTCTGGGTAATAGAACTCCAGGCTCTCCAGGAAGACCACGTAGCCCCTTTGGCCCTTGGTGTGCAGGATGTCCAGCAGTCGGCCTAGGGAAGAGGCCACGTCCCTCAGTGAGAAGACCCGTGTGTCGCTGGACCCACATCTCCGTGTCTAGTCTCATCCTGGACTCATATCCCTCAACAAACTCTATGAAGACAGTGTCACCCCATGCTGTCACGCCTGAGTTGTAGCGCGGAGCCCAGACAGTGCAAATCAAAACGCCAGGCCTCAGCAGAGGGTCAGCGGGTGTTGGTTTCCTCGCTCTCGGAAATCGGTAGAACCGGGATAAATGAAATTACGCCTCAGGAAACCCACAGTTTCAAAGAGCTTCCCAATTGACCAGGGTTTTAAAATGAACCGTACTTGACGTCAGCTCTCCCGTGATTGAAGGAGGCTCCAAGCGCAAGAGCCATTACGGGTGAAATGTGGTTCTCTGGGATTCAGAGCGGAAAGACAAATATTTGCGTGGCGAGCTTGGAGAAGTCACAGGAAGCAGCCTAGCTCCCTGTTCTTCTTTGGGATTATCAGATGGTCTGGAAACATCTTTAACCTAAATGTAATTTGCCCAGCAGTTTTCTTTTCTACCCGACTGGTTCCACTTAATGTTTACATTTCTTGACTCTTCCTTAAACATTTTATTTTCAGACACTTCTTCCCTGGAGGCCCTAACACTCTGCCTTTTCCCTGGGATAGACGTAATAAGATGAGTTTCATCTTGTGTCAGCGGATGGCTTGGCAGCGCGGCTCGGAGTGCGGTGTCGAGAGGCGTGTGCCCGTCTAGCCGAGCTCGGTGGGAGAGCGTGCTGTGATTAGGGACGTCTGTCGTGTGCACAAAGAGGGGTCACAGCGGACAGGCTGCTTATTGCCGGCCACGTGGTGGGAAAGGGATTCTCAAACCTTTTACATGGAGCCACAGAAAGCTATTTTATGCTGCGACCTGGTGCCCACACACAGAGACAAATGCACAAGTGTGTGTACGCACACACGTACAGAAAACCAGGACAAGCTTCACACACCGGACGTGTTGCCTTTCACGAATGTAACAGTGTCACGGGTCCCCAGGGCCGTCTGACCCCTTCGCAGAGTAACATTTTTAAACAGATAAAATGCATTGGGTGACAAGGGAATGAATCAATTATAATCGAATACAGTGACCAAATATTAAATTTACGATTCAGTAATAAAAGTGCTTCTTTGTTTATGCGTTAAATAACACAATCTCTCGGCAAATCTAATAACTACTCTAACTTCGGGGAGAGATGGGTGTGAATGGTGCTCGGGGAGCTCTGAGACAGCGGCAAGTGATGTGAAGATGTCTCTGACTTTCATTGTTGACAAAGTCACAGGAAGGGCTAGTCGCTTCATGTGTCACCTACCTGCACTCACAACTGAAGGGGATGCTGCGTCTCAGGTGGGGTTAGTGAAATGAACGTCATTTCCCCCTACCCAAGTGCGGGGACCCTCTCACTCTCAGTTCTGTACATAGCTTGGGTGGGGACAGGGCCGGACCGAGGTCCGCGGACCCCGGCTGAATACTGCGCGATGCCAAGACACTTCACCCGGGTACCGCTACCTGGAGGGGTTTGCTGCCGCTGCCCTCGCCCCCAGCGTGGCCCCGAGGTTACCTGCCCGGTTGATCTTGGACGGCAGCGTGGGGGCGTTGAGCACTTCGTCCTCGTCCTGCTCGTCGATGACCTTGCACTGGCGCAGGTAGGGGGTGAGCTTGGCGGGGTTGATGTAGCGGCTCAGCATGTGCCGGTTGCACTCCACGTTCTCCCACAGCGCGTCCTCCTCGTCCTTCAGCGTCTCCATGTAGTCGTCCATCTCGGGCCCTCCTCCTGCGCACAGAAGCCCGCGGGGTCACCAGCGGCCTCCCTGGGGTGGCCTTGTGGAGGCTGCAGGGCCGGCCTCGAGAGCACATCGGGTTAAAAAAGTGCAGTAGAGAAAGTACCGTATTTTGCTGTGTATAACGCGTACTTTTTTTGCCCAAATTTTTGAGGGAAAAATAAGGATGTGCATTGTACATGGGTAGTGCTAATTCCATATCTGTATAAATGTTTTTAATTCTTTTATTTATGCTTGTGTGTTAAAAATGTCACTCTAGAAAGCAACAGTGATACCCATAAACAAAATAATACCCTGGATCACGATAATTGGTTTTGTTCCTAAATACGAATAAATAAAAAAATGAATTAAAAAATTAAAATGAAAGATTTTTTTCCCCCTGAAAGTTTGGACCAAAAATGTAGGTGAGCATTATCCACGGGAGCGCACCGTACACAGCAAAATGCGGTATGATGGCGTCCACCCCCTGAGGAAGGGAGGGCGCACGGCAGGCCGGCCGGGGTGGGCAGAGCAGGCTGAGCGTCGTCCGCATGGAGAAGGACGTGCGGGTTAGGACTTACAGCAGCTCTGCTGGCCCCGTGCTTCACGCACCACAGCTGTAAAGCTGCGCTGGCCCAGTCCCGCACATACTCTTTTGTATACTTGTTAACCACAGACAATGGGTGGACAAGCCACAGCATCTAAAAAACTACGGGAGAGGAAGTGGGGCAGTTGGAGCTCATCCCTCCAATCCACGTTTTCACACCTTGCAAAGAATTCACCTTCCCAAATACATCTCCTGCCGTTACTATTTATTTTTGACAATCTCACGTCCATGATGCCATGTGGTAGGCTTCCTCATTTCCTTCTTCAGCTCGCTTTTTTCTCTCTGCTTTTTTCTGAGATGCATTTAGGTTGATATGTATGGATTTAATTTGTTCGTTTGAAAACAGCTCTCGCAAGATATAATTTACGTGCCAGACAGTCCCCTTTCTAAAGTGCACGGCGCAGGGTCCGTGGTGCGTTCACGAGCTGCCCAGCGATCAGCCCAATTAGCTGCAGAACCTTCGCATCACCCCCCAGGAAACCCCGTGCCCTCTCGTGGTCTCCCCCTTTCCCTGCAGGACTCAGGCTTTCAGCATACAGACGTCAGTTTAATAAAAACACGCTCGGTCTCCGCCCTGGTTCCCAGCGCAGAGCTCCCAGCGCCGACGGAAGCTCCGTGGGGTAAGAGCGTGTCTTCTGTGTGGTACTGAGACGACTCTTCGCTAAGGGGCCCCTACAGAGCTTCTGGATGGGGGCTGGTGGCCCGGAACTCCAAGCGTGTGATTGGAAGTGACTTTCAGTCCCACACTCGACCTCTGGGGAGGCGACAGAGGCTAGAAATTGAGTTCAGTCATTGATGGAGAGTGATTTAATCAGCTCATGTCATGAGACCTCAGTAAGAACCCCTACACAGTGGGGTTCCGGGAGATTCCAAGTTGGTGAATACACACATGTGCTTGGAGGGGGCACCTCCACTCCCTGGGGACAGGGGCTCCCACACTCGGGACCCTTCAGACCTTGTCCCACGTAACGGCCCACGTGGCTTTTCCTTTGTGTCCTTTAAACTAAGGTGCAACGAGAAGTGTGGTGTTCTGCTGAGTTGTGGGAATTGTTCTAGCAAATTAGGGAACCTGCTGAGGGGCTGGGAGAACGCCTGATCCACAGCCCCCCCCCGCCCCCCCCCCCGGGGAGAGCGTGGGTGGCCCCAGGGACATGGCAACAGCCGGGGGCCCAGGCTTGAGAAGATTCAGATGGAAGCCAGGCCTCGGGAAGTGGGTCTGCCGACCCCGGCTCCTGCCTCCTCCTCACTCCCTCTCAGCAAGCCGCAGCCCCGACATCTCTTTCGAACCAGATAAACCCTCCGGCCCCTGCTGGCTGACCTGCCCAAGGGGGGCCGGCCCACACACCGGGCTGCACCTCCGCCTGGGGGTTCATGTGGTCTGAGGGTGTGCTGTGGAGAGCCAAGCTGGAGGCTGGCGCCTGGACAGCAGGGGGGTTAGAGCTGGGCCATGGCTGGGTCCATCACTCAGCTGGGTGATGCTGTGTGAGAGACCCGGGGCTGTGGGAAGTGGCAGGGTCATCTCTCCGGGTCTCTACCTCCAGTTCCTGTCCCCGTTAACCTTGTCCATGGGTGGGCGCTGGTCCTAGCACGTGGTGCCTGGTTCTTGCTGTTGACCTTCAGTTACCTCCCGGTTAACCTGAGCTGTTTGGCTGGATCCTGTGCTACATGTGGCCAATTGGCCGTGAGGATTTGCTGTTTCGGGCAACAACTGATTTCAAGGGGTTAAAAGTGAGGCTTTCGTCCCATTCAGTCCAGCAGACTTTGCATAGACAACAACCTGGCTTCACAAACAGGCTCCAGCCTCCTCGAGCCCTTTTGCAACCACACCGCTGGCCACCTGGGCTGCTCGGGGGTCTGCAGTTCGCGCCACGAGGATGCGCCTGCCTCCAGCACTCACCCGGTAGTGAGCAGACCGCTCACTTCCACTCATGAGGAAAACGTGCCCACCTTTGCCGTTTCCAAAGTGGCAACATCCGTGTTGGACGGTCCTTCCTTCCCCGGGGCTTAGCCAGAGCTGGTGGCAATCGGGCTCCACCCTTGGCACGGTCTGGCGTGTGCTTGGGTCAAACCCTAGACCACACTGGTCTTTTATAAACAAGTTCAAGCAAAAGCAAGTTCAAGGTTCTGGGCCGGGCCTTGCAGGCAGAGCCATCTGTTCACAGGACAAGGAGACGAGCCGCCCAGGGACACCCTCTGTGGGAGCTGCTGGTATCACTCGTCACTTGTTCATTAGAAACATCCACTGTGTGGCTCCCTATTGCTGTTACCAGAAAGTTCCAAATCCTCACCTCGACCCCAAGGCCCCGTGTGGCTTGCCTCCTGCCAGCCCCCACGGTCTCACCCTGACTGTGCCCCAGCGTGCTGACCTTCTCTGACTGTCCACCGAGCGCCCACTAGCCTCAGATCCTGCTCCCCGTGCCCTTCTGCTGGGGTCTCCCCTCGCCACCACGACTTAGGCAACCCCACTTGGCCCGTGTTCAGCGTGCAGGAAGGGTGTAGTGATGTACCTGGCATGTAGTCGGCACTCCAGACGGCAGCTCTCTCCTGTTACTGAGGTCTGGGCATCACACCTCCTGGCTGGGGTCCGTCCCTCCCTGAGCTGGTCTCCTCCTGGACCGGGGGTGGCGGTGGCCGGGGTCTGGAGAAGGAAAGGTAATCTGACTGGTGCAGAGGTGGGGGTCGGAGAGCCAGGCAGCCCTGCAAGGGTCACAGTGACCCCGAGGAGCGCGTCTCTCCGCGTGATGCGTGTGGTGGACTGTGCCCAGCAGCTGCGGGGGGAAGGGCCTTGGTTCCAGGTCCGAGACCTCTGGCACAGAGAGAAGGGCAGAGGTCCCCTTGGGGGTCCTTCACGGCAGGAGGATCTCTCCCTGCAGCACCAGGAGGAGCACGCGCCAAGGGGAGATGTCCTAATCAGCACCTAATGCACAAGGTCAAAGGCAGTAACCACGTCCCTGAGGCTGGAAGAGCTCCCTTCACTGAGAACTGTGCCTTCAGCCCCTGGTTTGCTGCGGGTTTGGGCAGGAACGCGCCGTGGCGCACTTGGCAATTTCCCCGAGGTGGCGTGCCTCACGGCGTTCAGTGAGGCTGTCGATGTCCTCTTGGCAGCTCCAGGACCTCGGTGGGGTTGTGGGCTCCCAGGGGAGGGACAGGTGAGGCTCAAACCTGGGAAGGTGAGGCCAGGCCTGACACCTGTCCTGACAGCTGCCGGGTCCCTGTGCTGGGGGCCTTAGGCAGGTGCCCCACAATGGGGACCCTGGGATGCAACTGTTTAATCAAGAACTTGATTTGGGCTTTGAGGATTAATTGCAGGTGACACTAGCCCCCCCAGAGCTGACAGCAGCTGTTCTTGTCGGGTGTCAGCTTGGATCAGAGTGAGCTGTCACAGGCTCTCGCCCCGGGAAGTGGCAGTGACACGCTTCTCTGGAGGGCACCGTCTCCTTGGCGTCCCCATGGCCTCCCTGTGCTGGGCTGGGATGGAGCAGCCGCCTGCTGTGGGTGCTGCGGGGAGGGCTGGGGACTGGTCTCCAGGCCAAGTGCCCAGATGATACCAGCAGGGCCGTCCCCAATACTTTCCTGCATTTGCATTTTTTAAAAAGAGGGAACATGTGTTTCTTTCACAATCAGAAGAAAAGGCTTTTGAAAATGTGACTGTGATGGGTTTTAACTGCAACAGAGGGAAAACGGGTTTGTAAAGGTTAGCACCACCCGGACATACCAACATAGGCTGGGAAATCTGGGGCACAGGACGGCCAGGCACGAGGCCGCAGAATTCCTGCCCTCAGAATATTGATTACACCCCCAAGAACTTGAGGTCAGGAAAAATGTACAGGCTACGTCTCCCGAGAAGCTCGCTTACAGGTATTTAACGGTCAGCCGGCTAGAAGAGTGTCCCTGGTGCTCACAGGTCCTCGTGTGTGTTCCAAGCACCTTGCTAAGCATAACTAACGAAGCTCAAGGGCTGTCAGAGATACGCAGCATTCTTCTGATGGCTTTTGTCACCCCTACCGCCAGGGACACCAAGCCTGGCAGACGGCCAAGTCCCGGCATTAGCAAGGAAGAAGGCGGGACTGAGACTCAAGCTTCTCTGACTTCCTCTTAATCACTCCCATACAGATCCTCGAAAAGCCTGCCGTTTGCTTGTCTCTCACCAGAACGTGTATGCACAGAACTCCCTGAAACATCACTTTAATGCACCAGCTTAAGACAGAAGTAAAACCAAGTTCTAACACGGCAGATATTGGCTCGGGGTTAAAAAGAACTATAGCTTCTCAAACCAGGAATCGATCGCTCAGTGAGTGATTCGTGTGGGGCCCGGGCGCCGTCGGGGAAGCCCATTCATCCTGCGGGAGGCACAGGAGCTGACACGCAGAACTGGCCCACGCTGCCTCGGCCGCCCCCCCCCCGCCCCCCGGAGAACAAACATCCTCACGGGAGGTTTGAGGACAGTGTCCAGGAGAAAGGGAGAGACCCAGTGAGTGCGAGGAACCGCAGAGAGCAGAGTGCACGGGGTGAGACAAGACTTGGGAAATCACAGTTCGATAATTAAAATCCATTAAGAGGTAAGATATTGCATCCATAAAATAACACTGTAAAAAGGGAACAAAGAAGGAACTCTTGGCCATTAAAACGAGGTAGCAGAAATGTATCATCAACAGAAGGTCTGGAAGATGAAGTTGAAGAAATCGCCCAAAAAGTTAATAAAAAGTTAAGAGAAGGAAGATCAGGAGGGATGAGGTTGAGTTATAAAGTCTAATATCCAAGAAACAGAAATCCTAGAGATCACAGAGATTCTCTGTGAATCCTAGAGAATCCTAGAGATTCCCTTTCTTGTGTATCTTTTGAGGATATAATGTAAATGAAGGGATAAAATTATCAGAGAAATAATATTAGAGGATTCTCCAAATGTAAGGGTACGAATCTTCAGTTATAATGAGTCTTTGGGCACTCAGTACAGTCCGCGGAAAAGCACCTTCTCGAACATCGTTACGGGATTTCAGGCCACCAGTGGGTAAGAGACCCCAGAACTTCAGAGAGAAAGCATCAGGTCACCTGCAAGGGACTGGAAGTGAGTTTGGCCTCTGGCCTTTTCAACAGCAACACCAGAATCTTGGAGGCAGTAAGGTAATAAATACCTTCACGTTTTTGATGAAAAATGCCTTTAAACCCAAATGTGTAAAGCCACCGGAACTATTATGTGTGAAAATACAATATTATTTTCAGAAAGGCAAGCACTCTAAACATTTATTTCCTGGTAGCCCTTCTTAGGAAGCTACTTGAGGATGTTCTCCAGCAAAATGAGGGAATCAAACAATAAAGAGGAAGGTGTGGAGCCCAGGAAACAGAGGCTCTAAGGGGATGAAGCGTCAAGGAAAGTTCCAGGATGAGAGGGAGGCAGCAAAAAGTGGCTGCAAGCTTCTGGCAGGACCATCGAGGGCCCGCTAGAGGGAGGCTGCCGGGTGAAAACATGGAATGATTATCTCACATGTTTGAGAGCATAGGAAATAATTGTTAAGCAAAGGACGGGTCTGAGAGTCAGAGGGAAAAAAATTAAGGACAGGTACATAAAAAAAAAATCTTAGGAAATGAAAAAAGAGAGGCAATATTAACTCCAGGAAAGAATAAAAAGATAAGAAAGGAAATATAACTACAGCACACAACTTGCCTCAATATAAACAATATTTACCCAGTCACAGAAATGTAACACAGCCCCGGCCGGCGTGGCTCAGTTGGTTGGAGTGTCATCTCGTAAACTAGAAGGTCATGGGTTCGATTCCCGGTCAGGGCGCATGCCTAGGTTGCAGGTTCGGTCCCCAGTTGGGGCACGTGTGGGAGGCAGCCCATCAGTGTTTCTCTCCCTCTCCCCCCCCTCTCCTCCCCCATAAATCAATGAGCGTGTCCCTGAGTGAGGATAAAAAAACCGTAACACAAAAATGGACCTAAAGGCACTGGGAGAATGGAGGAGCGGAGAGCACGCAGGGGGGTGTCCGAGACAGCTAAGTGCTTGTCTACCTGGCGGCGTGCCGACAGATAGTGTCTTAGAACAGGTGTATCACTACGTGTCCACGCAAAGCAGGAGTAAGGCGGCAAGTCACAGAGGAAAGCAGTGAGGAGAAGAGGTAGAGGAGGTCACCTCCGGGGATCAGGACGGGGGGCGCTGACGGGCAGGTCGGGAACCGATGGCTTCATTACAAGCCTACTCTACTGTTTAACTTTGCATGACTTGTGTATTATCTTGGTAAAAAAAATTAATAAAAAATAACATGCCGGTACCTGGAAATAGAAACAATGCATGAAAGTCTGAAGGGCCAGTCCCCTCCCTTCTTTGCACACGCACCGCGCTCTGCCTTCTGTGACAGCTCACCCTCCATAAGCCAGAAGCGCTCGCTGTACTTGGGGCAGGGCAGCGGTGGCCCCTCCCAGCAGCACGGTAAGGCAGGTTTCATCGTTCCCATTTTGTGACGAGGCGGTTGGATCAGAGAGTCGGGGGGGATCCCACAGCCACTGGGTGGCCGAGCAGAGATGCCCACTCAGCCCTCACTGACCCCATGTCATCTGACCCTAAGGCGACCAGCCATTGTCACAGATAACATGTATAAAGCACAGCATCTAATCCAACTGACTAGATTCCGTGCTTCCCGGGTTCCACAGCTTCCTCTTTACTGCCTTCTCCCCTTGTTGTGCTGGGGCATACCCTCTAACAGCTCTCTAGGGGATGGTGCATGGCAGGTGCGGTAGGCAGACACCCCATGGATCCTCTCATGTGACAGAACCACCCCATCTTACAGAAGAGAAAACAGGTTCCGAGCGGCCCAGCTACCCGCCCCACGTCCGTCTCATCTCGGCCTCCCTACAGAGCCTAGCACGGGGCCTTCCTCATAGCAGCTGTTCGGTTTGTGTTTGTTGGGTGAATAAATAAAAGGTAAACCCTGCATAAAACAAACAAGGAGGCTGCTCTTACTTCGAATCCAGGGACTGCCAAGCCCTTCGCAAACAAACTGCCCTTGAGGGACAGACTCCTCTTCTCTCAAGAGGTGTCCCTGCTGTGCAAGCTGTGGGGCCAGAGCGGACCCAGCATTTGGTTAGATGAACACATTGCGGTTAATTGATTTGCCTTCGCGACTGGGGGGAGCGGCTTGAGATCGAAGATTTAATTATTCCAATGAAACCTCCAGTTAATTGAAAGGAGTTCTAGCAAAAAACAAAAAAAAAAAGAAAAGAAGGGAAAACGATTATTTAAAAGAACGATCTGGTGCCTGTGAGGAAGGACTGAGGAAGTGTGGGGACACCCCAGCACCCCAGCCATTCTGGGGTTACAGTCCGGGAAGTAAAATTTTATGGAAAAGAATCAGAGGCGTCCCTTCCTCGTGTCCCGCCTCCTCTCCCCTTCGTTGCTACTAAAGGACACTTGGAGAAGCAGCTGGAAAACTCCCCGGCAGGATTCTTCCCTGACAGCCCGTTAACTTTTTCACCTCTGTCTAGCTCAGCTCATTCAACCGAAATATTGAGATGATAATATTTCCCATCAATTACCATGTGTACAGCAATCAGTAGAGCTTCACTGATACATATTTTGAAAACAGCAATTACCATTTTAAATCACAGCGGAGTGGCAGGCACTGCCAGCTGCCGACCCCATACCCATTCTCTCTTACTTCATAACAGAGCCAATCTGAAACACTTTCCAGCCTCCCTTGCAGCTAGGGCAGCTGTGTGACATGATCCTGGCCAATGAGATGCAAGTGGAAGATTCTGGTAAGACATCTAGGTTGGGGGCAGAATCAGGTGAGAAGAGCCTCTTATTTGTCCCTGTCTTCCTACCTGGGATGTGGATGCAATGCTCTGAAGCACAGCAGCTATGTTGTGACCGCGAAGACAAAGGCACAGCTGCCTGGGATGCTGCCAGGACTTTGGGTCTGAGCTAACCTTCAAGCCCTTGGTCCACAGAAGAATAGAATCCCTCATACGGATGAAATTCTGGTTTTCATTCTAATTTTTTGCTGTTAGGAAAACCATCCGAACAGATATGTTGTGACAAATAAGACCCAAGGTGCCTAAGAAGGTCATCTGAGTCCAGCTGCAGGAATCTCGGCCCTTCGGCCTGAGCAGCTGCTGCCCTGTGTGTCCATTCGTCCTTGTTCCTTTTCCTAGACACAAAACCAGGGTGAGCGGGTGGTCAATACAGACCAAGCGTGGCCAGTGAATGGAGCGCTGTGGGGACAGGAACAAATGGTGGGACTCCGGGGGCTTTCGACGCTCCGAGGCAGGAAGGCAGAGCCCAGGAAACGGTGACTAGCAGACGACACGGCGCCAGTGCGCGCCGCCATTCCTGGCTTGCGGCGCACAGGCTGGAGGACGTATCCCCCCCTCCTGCCACGGCCCGGCCTCTACTCCTGAGTGCGCACCCTCGGTTTTCGTCTCAGCTCACGTCCCCGGCTTCCCCACGTCCACTGGCATCGGCCTCTTCTCTCTTAGCCCCTGTTCTTCCCAGTGTCCCCCAAGCCCCCCATCTCCGGTTACAGCCAAGCTGCTCGGCCAGCATCCCAGGCATGTCCTCCTGGCAGCCCAGGGCTCCGCCCAGCTTCCCTGCCGTCTCCCCAGGCTCCAGGCCCCCACAGTGTTTATACCCAGAACTCCTCAAGGGGCTCCATCCACTACTTTCAGTGCCTCGGGCAGAGGACCAGTAGTTTCTGTGGAATAACAATGTCTTGACTCACTACATTTTAGGAAAAGAGGCAGCATCAGCAGGAAGTCAGGAGGATCCAGGGGTGGGGGTGGGAACCCAGAGACCAAGGGCTGGGCCACATCAACCCCACTCCCTGCCCCCCAGCCCTGCCCCATGGCCATGATTATTCCCTAGCGGTTTCCGACTTGCACCCAGATGGAGGATTTCCAGGAAGGTGCACACCTCTTGCGTCACCCAAGGAGACGGCTTTCCCCCTGCGGGTCTCATTCTTTCCACCGCTCCTGCAGAGAGCTTTTAAAAAAAGCACAATTAGGAATGACGGGTTTATATTGTCCTGAAATGTATATCAATTTATCACACTGGCTTCCTAGGAGCCTTTGCCCTGTCTGCCTTCCAGAGCTGCGCACACAGCATGCCGATAGTACCCAAGGTCTCCGGCTAAGCCCAGGCCCTTGTGTGAGGCCGTCTCCCTCCCGTGGTGCAGGGCGGGGCTGTGGCTGGCCTGGGAGAACCCGGGCCTTGACCCACAGGAAACGTTCTTCTCTCCTGCGGCTGCCTCAGAAGCCTGGTCAGCACCTGCGCCTTCGCCATGGGGACCATGACATCACCACGGGCGCTAGCTGGTTCTGATTCAGGGGCTCTCTGGGCTTTCAAAAACAGCCTTTCGCCTCATCTGTGGGCCTGAGATCCCTTTCCATCAGCCTGTTCTTCACAGCCTTGGCCACCGTGTGGTCACTTGGGCCGGAGAGTCCACGGTCCCTCTGTGAGTTCGTCCTGCCAGTCTCCGGATGCTTCGCGACCGGGCGCTGCAGCCTGTGGTGCGTTTTCAATAAGCGTTTTCTGAACGGAATGCTCTAATGACCTAAGGTTTTATGTAAAAGCATCCCATGGTTCGGTTGTCAGTCAGCCAGGAAGAACTCAGCGAAGGGAGGGCACACGATGTGCCAGCTGGCGCTCTGCGAAGTCGTGTTTGGCCGCCACCCTTTGCCATTTCTTATTTCCACTCCCAGAAATGAGGTTCAGGAGACAAAAGAGAAGAACGAGTGAGGACCAGGCACAGCGGCGACTTTAGGGCGCTCGGAGCAGAGGAGAGGAGGCAGGGAGAGGCAAGCCCCAGATGCCCGGCCCGGCCCGTAGTTTAAAGGTCGGCCTTCACTCAGACGACGCAGAGTGAGCTGGGGGACGCAGAGCCACGCTCGGGCCGCCCCTGCAGCTCAGATGAAGTTCCCTCCGGGGCCAGAGCTGGTCCTGTTGGCGAGCTGCGTAGGGAACAAGCCCTGGTCTCGCCCTTCTGCATGTATAAGACACACCAAAAATATACTTAGGATCGACGTGGGGATCAATTTAAACTGCATTTCCAGCCGCGGGGCTGCCCGCTTCATCAGATGTCGTGGGGACTGGCAGACGTAGCAACACTTCCACATACATTTTTGTGCATCTGCAAATAACTCTGCTAACGTTAGGTTCCAACCGGCCCGAAGGTGAGTATCCAGAAAATGCAGACTCAGGTTTCCTTATACGGGAACAGGGTGGCCGTGTGGGGGTGGAGTGTTTCTGCCTCCAGCTTTCGAATTCTCCGAGGTGACGGGTGGCATCGGGGAGGTGCCCGCGCAGGGGGACGGCTCGAGGAGGGTGCTTGTTCTGTGTGCCCTTCTGGCTTCCCCAGCGGCACAGGGAGGCAGCGCCTCTTTCTCCGAAGGCCTTCAGGTCTGGTCGAGATGCAAGACTTTTGTACAAACAGGCGTTTAATATTTATACAGTGACTTCCGATGGATACGCGCTGGCTCCCCTCCCTGTTTTGCAGCATCCTCCCTTTGCGGGTGAGACCGTCACCTCCAGGTGTGCTGAGCGTTTCCTGTGACAGCCCGAGGACGGGGCCACCTGCCCTTCGTGTGTCCCCGGCTCGTTGTGCTGCGCCTGCATTTCGGGAGTGGGCGCCAGTCTGTCTTGCTCTCTCAATCAGTCACGGACCAGAGGCTGGAATCCACGTCCCTGCGATTTCTGACCTGCAGGGACAGAGCCACCCAACCCGGGCGCCGTGCAGAAAGGCCAGCTGCTCTGGGTGCTGCTGGGCGCTGCCCCCCAACATCGCCTCCGTGTTGGGGCAATGATGGACTTGGGCTGTGTACTCCTTCCCGGGGTCACTGCCAGGACCCGAAGGCCTTGGCATCACCAAGGGGAGCCTGCTCTTGGCACTGGGGCTCCGTCTGGCTCACGAGAAAGCAGCATTCTGGATATTGTCAGCCTGGCATGAGCCAGAGTCCTTGGGAGGGAGCACTGCATGCCGCTCCCTCAAGGTGGAAGGTAACAGGAAGGGGACAGACGCTTTGTCACCAGCTCGTCTTCAGAGGACACCTGCCTGGACAGAGGTGGACAGAGGACACCTGCGATGGGCAGAGACCTCGTGGTCGCTTCTAGCATCTCTGCTGCATCTTGGCGCTGAGCTAGGTGCTCCCCCTGCCGCCCAGCTTCCCGTCCCAGTCCGGCAGCCCTGAACCTGCCACACCAGTGACCTTAAAATAGAGACGTCTCATCCACGCAACGGAACGCTACGCGGCTGTAAAAAGGAGCGAAGCCCTGGTACACCCTGCGTCCATCGCGGACTGCGGAGGGAGAGGCCAGACCCCAGAGGCATACAGGGCAGACTGCGTGTAGGTGGAATGTCCAGAAAAGGTGACTCCACGGACACAGGACGCAGGCTGGCGATGGCCAGGGGCTCGCGGAGAGGGGGTGGGGGCGACCGCTCGGGTGTGCAGGGCTTCGCTTTGGGGTGCGCACATGCTTGGGAACGAGGTAGGGGGGCGTTGGCACAACACTCTGAAGGTGCGAAGAGCCACCGATGGTCCACTTACAGCGGTGAACTTTGTTACGAGACTGTCACCTCGATCAGTAAAATAAAATACACGAAAACAGCTGCGATTTCTTGAGTGCACCTGTGGTGTCAGGTTCGGAACCAGCTCTAACCCCGGCCAGCAAGCAGCCCTGTGGGGATGGAGAACTAGAAGATCCAGGCCTGGGAGAGGACAACGTGGGGCGAGGGGGGACCAGAGCCCCAGGGCAGCCTCACCCACATCACCGTGGCCTTCTGGTGGCTTTCAAACCTGAGGTTCTGGAAGCCGTGGGCGTCAGGAGAGGGACTTCTGCGGGCTGCTCGGTCAAGGACACGGCTCCACAGAGGCAGCAAGGGCAGGTGGGGCGAGGGGTAGGCGAGAGGGCAGAGAAAAGGGAACAGGAACTGAGGTTTGATTTAGCTCGCACAGGTGCACGGCCCAGAGCAGAGAAGTGAAGCAAGTCACAGCAAAGGGCGGGAGGCGGTGGCGCAGGGGTGTGAAAGAGAAGGCAGGCTCCTGCCTGTCTCAGCATCCGGGTGTCAGTTGCCCCTCCTCCCGACAACTCCCGAGAGCTTAGCAACTTGCCCATGAACTTGACTGATTTCCCGAAGGCCGGCTGGCTCACCTGTTCCAACGCCGTGAGCGAGCTCGAGATGCAAAACAATACGAGGACTCACATTTTCCACGTAACAGGAGAGTGTCGCAAAACATCTCAAAATACACCAGCGTCCCTTCTAAGGAGGGCTCCGTAGCTTGCCTCCCTCTTAACCCTCTCTTTGTGTGGAAGCGTGTTTAGTGAATTTGCCGGGGTTGGAGGCTGGTGGGTGTTGCCTTTCACTTTCTCTATGACCGGGCACCCAAAATTCGAGACCGTGTTTTTCCGCTGTTTTCACGCTTCCTCCACAGTCACGATGGAAACACTTTACCGCGTCTCCAAAAGTAGCAGAGAGGAAGCCGGGAAGCTGCCTGCTCACAGACAGTCCGCGGCTCCTTTGCCACGAAAGCTCAGGCATCGAATGCACACCAGGAAGCCTGGGGGTTGGGGGGGGGGTTGCCAAATGATAAAACCCCCAGCAATTAAATAAGGCACCATCCAAACTGCCCCCAGGCACCCGAGAGCAGTTGGCTGGGGGGGGGTTGTTTGGAACAACCTGGCTGCCCTTATGGTCACCGCTCTGCTCTTGCCTGCGATCGAGGACTCCCGTAGGAAGCCCGGCTTGGAGGCTGGCCGCCCGGGGTCACTCATGGGTGTTACAGACCAGGCCAGGGCATCCTCCGACCCTCAGTGAGACTTCTGCCTCCAGGAATGCTAATCTGCTGAGTGACCTTGAGACACCAGGAATTAACCAGTGCTTCTTGTGTTAAAGGACAGAGCCATGCCCCAGTGCACTTCCTCAAACCCGTGACGTCAGTCTGACTCCGAAAAGAGACTTGGTCCCTAAGGAGCAACACTCCCCCTTCCCACCCCCGCCCAGGGCTGCAAAGGGTTCTTCAAGCCCACAGGACTGGCTGAAGCGTTTCATTAGGAAACCGGGCTCCTCCCTAGGTGCCTGCCAGGGATCCTGGGTGGGGGTGAGCTTCCCTCTGGGGCATGGTCCTTCTGCCTCCGGGGTGGGTTGCTGGCCTCACGCTGGGCCTGTCTTCCCAGACCAGGGATCTGGGGCTCCCTGCTGGATCGGCTTTCCTGCGGCTGTGCTGGGAGGCAGGGCTGGCCTGGGTCGGACTATTGGATGGTTCACAACTGGCTTATTTCTTCGCCGACGGAATCTTACCAAACCCCTGGGGACCTGACTGAAAGGTGCTCCCCGGGGAGGGCAGGAATCTGGGACAGAGCAGGGCTACGGGCCTCATGTAAAGGCCAGGGGCCCGGCTTCTGGAACCAGACGCTGCACCTACTTCCTCTCCACGCAGCTGAGGCCACAGGAATCTCACTCCTTCCCCCAGGAACACCCCTGTGCCCTCAGCCTGAGGCTCGGCCTTGGCACCATCCTCACTGGGAGAAAGTTAGCAAAACCAGCCAGCAGAACAGGAGCGTTCTGTCCAAACCGACGATCAGGCATTTGCTGAGAGCCCCCTCGGGCTCAGCTGCGGACCCTGTGCCGGCCAAGTCTCAGCGCCACCTGGATGCCCAGCCCCCGGGGGAGGGGCCCCATGTTGTTGAAGAAATTACGGAATGAAAAGGAACATGCGTGAAGCCAGGAGAGCGCGTGGTGTGGACGACAGCAGAGAGATTGGTGGCGGGGGGGGGGGTCCCCACAGCCGTCCGACCTGCTGCAGACGGGTCCCTGTGCTCAAGGACGTGTCTCCTCTAGCTCGGCACACACTTGCCCCACAGCAAGAGCACTGGCTTCCTGGGAAATGTACTCACGGGTTTGCAAACTAGCTCTGCCCGGGCCAGCGGGGTCCCTCTGAGCTCCTCTCAGACCCCCTCTCCTCCAGCGCGGTGCCTGCGAGGCCCCAGAAGACGCCAGGCTGCAGAGCTGCGGCCTCCCCAGAAGCCCACACGCCCCACTCAGAGGCCGCCTCTATTTTTAGCAGGGGCAGAGGTGGGGGCTGGGGTGGGCTGCTCTACTTCCCTTTTTATTTTGGTTCTGAGCAGAGGCTGTGGGTGAGTTTCCATGGAGAGCAGAGGTCGGGAGAAGAGATGGGGACCACAAGGGGCGGCAGAGAACTGGGGCCTCTGACTGTCACTAGGGGTGGCAGGGAGGGAGGGAAGGTCAGGAGCCCAGCCTCACCCCAGATCTGCCCGTCCTGCCGGCAGTGTTGCTGTGCCAGATCTCGCCCGGGAGAGCATGCTCCCCTGACCAAACTGCACCCAGAGGCAGCTGGTTGGTGGGAAGTGGGGAGCCTAGCACATCCCTGGAAGATTCTTCTGAAAGCCTCCCACTGAGGTGCTCAGAGCCGAGCACAGCACCATGTGCTTCTCCTCCGGACACCCCCCCGTCTGCAGGGAGGGCGGGCACCCCATCCCTTGGCGGCCGGCAGTCTGCACGCTGTCAGGGACAGAGAGGGAGGGAGCCTCGGGCAGGCGGAGCGCCCTGCACATCCAGGTGGTCCAGAGACTAGCCCCGCCCCTTGCCTAGAAGCTGGCCAGGCCCCTCCATCCTCACTGAGCCAGACACAAGTTTCTCACCCCCTGTGCCACGGCCCTACGCGCCCAGCCCAAATCAGCCACGTCAGCCTGACTCCCCTCTGTTCCCCAGCCTGCAGCGGTCCCGAGGGAGCGTACTGGTCCCTTGTCTTTTCTAAAAAAATTTCGGTATGGTCAGTAAGCTGCGTGCATCTTAGCATACGGTTCAATGAGTTTTGAGAAAGAAGACACCCCTGAAACGAGACCCCCATCAAGGAATCAGCACGGCCACAACCCTAGAAAGTTCCCTCTGGGCTCTTTCCCCCGCCCCCCACCCGAGGTGCCACGACTATGCTTTCTGTCAGTGCGCACAGCCAGTGCCGCAGCCCGGGGTGCCGCAGCCCGCCCCTTGGCTCCTCCTGCCCCAGTCTGTTCACCTGTCCCCTGCTGATGGACACTTGGGTGGTGTCCCAGATTCCTTCACTGGGACATTCTCGTTCACATCTTTGCCTGAGCCCAAGTCCTTCTTCCGAGTGCACACCTGGGAGTGGGACCGCTGGGTGCTGGGGTTGGTCTGCGCTTAGCCTGGTAGGAAGCCACCACACAGTGCTCCAAAGTGAATGAATGGGAGGAAGCGCGGCGGGAAGACGCAGGCTTACACGGTCAGAGCACAAGGTGGTGGCCTCTCAGGCCTGGGTGCCACGTCACCACCCTCACCACGGCTGCCAGCTGAGGGGACTTGTCACAGAAGTGCCGGGAGGTACCACGCACGCCTGGTAGGATCGCAGCTCTCCTGAGTGTCCCTGTGCCTGCTCTGTGTCCTCGTGGGCCCTTTTTCCGCCTCCTCTCCTGTCGTGGCCACTGTGGCCACCCTGTGGGAGAGGTCACATCGTCTCCACGGTGCAGAAGAGGGTCTGGAGGAGGAGGCGTTGAATGCAGAGGCCCGGACAGGGGTAGGGGCAGAGTGGGGACCATCCTTTTACACCCCAGCACCTGGCCTTCTCCCTGCCCCCTTTTCCCTCCTTCCCACAGAGCAAGCTGGTCCGTCCTCCCCAGCTCAGACGGGAGAGGCAGCAGTGAAGACATTAGGAAGCTTAAACTCTCCAAAAGCAAGCTGAGTGGAGCTGCCCACTCACGGGAAGATTTCAGGGCCAAGATGCCCAACCATGCACCGGGGACGGGAGTGGGGCAAGGGGTGCCAGACCCAGGAAGGTTTGACGTCCCTTCTGACTCTGGGGTTCTAAACGTCCCCTATGGGAGAGACTGAGCGCCCAGCTTTCCGTGACAGGTGAGGAGATTCCCGCCGGGCTGGCCCACAGAGACACACAAGGGACGATGCCACCATGGAAGGGCAGAACGGGCTGGTTCTCACGGGCAGCCGCCAAGAAGAGGGGGCCACTTTGGGCCCGGGAGGAAAGGGTGCTCCGAGACCCCTTAGAGAAGGCAGCAGTGGCCAACTCACATGTCAAAGGCTGTGGCTTCCCAGCGCCTCCTGCATGCCCACCCAGTGAGGGAGGCTGGAGCTGGAGGCAGTGGGCGAGGGGTGGCTTTTCTAGAGCAGCCCCACGGGAGCCTGGACACCCCGGAGACAAAGCATACCCGACTGGGACTGGGGGTGTGCTGTGTGAGCCCCAAGCCCCAGCCCCTGCAAGCCCTTGTCCACTGCTGCTCCCGGGAGAGGGGGCCGGGTCTGCCCCCCACCCCCAGGCCCCTGGAGCCCCCTCCTCCCTCGCTGTTTGCTTTATTTATCTTCGCCTGGAAACCCCGGGCCTGAGCAGCCCAGGCCCTTGACTGCTGACACAGCTGCTGGAGTCAAAACTCATAAGACCCTCGTTCAAAGAGGTCCAATGGTTTTATTTTCTGATCATAAATAGGAAATTCAATTAGCAGCTTGCTGCTAATGAAGTCGCCATGGAAGCCAGCCTGGAGAGGCAGCTCGGAGGAGAAGGCCCACTGTATAAAGCAGAACATGCTGCCCTGTTAGCTCCCCCCGGCCCACCCCCTGCCCCTGCCCCCCTAGGGTCTGTGGGAAGGTGCTGGGCGCTCTGGCCTGGTCGGAGGCCAGCTCTGTCTTCTCTCAACAACTGCCCTTCTCCTCGGCAGAACGGAGGGTGGAGGGGCCCAGAGCCTCTGCAAAGAAGTTGAAGGAAAAGCCACTGAAAGAGCCAGACGTTGGCGGGTGAATGCTTCTCCACAATCAGGACCCACCCTGTTTCTGCGGCGAACCCTGCCTTGGCTTCTCCACGCTAGGAATCTGTGCATAGTCTGTGAATGGTGTGTCTGTAAAATAGGACTGATAACGCCGTGCTGGTGGGGTTTCTGGGAGGGTTAAAAGCATCTCTCTGGCAGAAGAAAGCCAGGGAGCCTCGGAGCTCCCGCAGCTGCCGATGCGCCGGCGGGGCAAGGCTGGGGGGCAGGGGGGTGGGGGCAGGTGAGCAGGGAGCAGGACCCGGAGAAGTTGGGTGCCAGCCAGGTCTTATTGCGGAATTGCGTTCGCTGAGAGACAGTCCTGAGACAAACGCAGTGGCAGGCTGGGCCGCTGCCCCCTGCTGCCCCCCCCCACTCTGAAAACCCAGCTTCCCGGGTGACAGCCCCGGGGGACTCTCTCTGGGGTGGGAGGCGGGTCTAGGCCCCGCACTCTGCGAGCACCATCAAACAAAAAGAGGGGGTTATTTTTATTCTATGCAGAATGAAGCTGACAGGGTCTAATTTTTCCCCAAGGACAGATCAAGACAGAAGTTCGAATTTGGAATTGTAGAGAGAGCTCTGTGCTAGAAAATCTATGCTTAAGTCCCAATTCTCTTGAAGACTACGCGTGGAGGTTTAAATATCTGACCCCACGTTCTCTGCTGCCCCTCTCCTCGGGAGGCGGGACCTACGTCTCCCCCTCTGGAGTCTGTGCAACTATTTGGTCCACAGACACGGGTGGATCCACTGCCTGTCCCCTGGGACATTGCTGCCATGCCCGTGTGCCCTCTCGGGAGGGGACCCTGGAGCCCCGGCGGTGGGGGGGGTCTGGCCTAGCTGGCGGCACTGGAGCAGAGACGCGCTTTTGCTGCTGAGCTCTGCTCAGATCGCAGATTGGTGAGCTGAACCGTTTGCCGCCGTGGCTCTAGGTCATGATGTTGTGGGTGGTTTTATACCACAGCCCCACACCTGCTCCGTGGCCTTGTGCAAATGCTTCACCTGTCGGGACCTCGGTTTCCTCGTCTGTAAAGAGGAGGATTCAAGGACTTCCCGGGCACCTTCCCTCGCAAATATTCCATGAATTTGTTCTCCATGAATGAGCCTCTTTCCCGGCTTTGGTGTAACACAAGAGCGCCCTCTCTCCCGCTCACTGAAAACCTCCCTGTGCGTACAAGGACGTGCATATGGGCTTCTCAAACGTTATGTCCATTGTCTTCCCAGGGATCCTGCTGATGGCAGACTCCAACACATGGTGGGGGGGGGGTCAGACGCGGGGCCTGGGACTCCGCAGTTTTCATGTGATGCTGGCCCACCAATAGCATGTTGAGTGACACAGCCTTGTGCCCCTTGTCGGTCCCCAATAGCCACCATGAGCCACTGGACTAGACAGGGACACGCAGCATCTCGTTTAACCCCCGGGACGACTCTGTGAGGGAGGTTTCAGAATCAGCGCACCGGACAGCCTGGAGACCCAGGGCTGGAACCTAGGGCAGCTCTCAGACACTCGTCCTCCGCCACCCTCTTTTAAACACCAGGCGACATGACAGTTGCCACTTTCCTGGTGAAATCTGTCCCCTCTGTGCCTGCAGGGGGCCAGCTGGGAGGCAAACCTCTCAGGGAAGGACGGTGGGGACCGGGGGACACATGGGGAATAACAAGACGGAGGTGACTTTTTCAGGTTTCCTATCACCAGCTGTGATTAATTTCTAGCGTTTTCCATGCTAATGTTTTCCTGCCTTCTGCCAGTAATAAATAACCAATATGCTCTAATACCTCGTTATTATTCATCCCTTTCAGGGATCTGGATTTTGATTCTTTGCTGCAGTTCAATCACATTGAATTTCTTTAACCGGGACAGCTCCATTAAGAGTCCCCTCCAAGGACATCCTGGCACGGCAGTGACAGTAATGGATAATGGGTGGCAACAGAGAGTGGGGAGCCGAGACACGAAATATTAGCAGCCGTGGGGGAAAGAAGGGAAAACCATAATAAAAACACCACCAACTACATTTAAGTAACATTAAGGTTGTGACACAGGCCAATAAAACCAGAACCTTACAGTTCCGGCTGACACACGGCTTGCCACGTGCCTTCCTTCGCCTGTGTCCTCCGCAGGAGCGGGGAGCCACTTGTCACCCCCACACCGCCGAGTGCGCCCCCACGCCGCCAAGCGCGCCCCTACTCCAGATGGGCTGAGGAGGGCTCGCCAGCCCCCGCTGTGCATTTCGGAAAGTGTCTTGGAGCTTCCTGCATCTGCTTGTCCTCCTAGGCCGGCACAACCGTCCAGAGCTGGTTAGAAGGATCTTTTCCTTCGGAAGACATTGTCCTTGTTCCCAGAACCGCAGAACTCTGCCCGCCTGCCCTCCGCCCAACGCACGGCAACGCACGCTGGTTTGGGCCGGCTTAGGGCCGGCCACGACGAGCTCCATCCTGCCCAGTGGTGGCTCTGCACGAGCAGGGCCCCCATGCTCCCTTCACGGTCACCTGGGCCTCCACCTGCTCCTGCCCTTAATCGCCCCTGCAGGAACCACCTGGGATGTTTCCGGTGCAGGGCGCCCTTCCCCCGGGGGTAGTGCTTCCTAACTTTTCCAAATCCACTCGGTGTCTGGGACCATTTCCAGAATCATGTTTCTAAATACATGAAGGGACACACGGAAGGTGACAAGGGACCCACGAGGCTGAGACGAGTCATCCGGTCGTTTAAAATGGCGACACTCTACGTGCTTCCTCTCTAACGCAGCCCCCCGTGCCTGGCACCGGGTGGACACCTCCCTGGGCTGGACCGGGGCAGAGCGGACAGCACGTGGAGATGCCCCCCACGGTGAAAATGGCTGCGCTTTCTGCGGGCGGCGGAGTTCCAACGCCGCAGACGCCGCACGATTGGAAGGAGATGCCAAATACGCGTCAGAGCCCATGAGAATAAAGATGCAATTGCTTCTATCCGAGTTCACAGCGAGGAGGCCCTGCCCCCGGATCATAGCCTTGCCATTTCCTCGTGCAGCCGCCTGTCTGCCCCGCAGGCCCCCAGGGGTCAGGCCCCCCCCCCCCCCCCCCGTGGTGCTCGGCGCAGCCACATGACAGCTGGCAAACTGCCCGGCATGTTTGCAAGTGTGCGAAAACGTGCAATGGACGCGGGCGGCACTTCCCGTGGGTCCCCGAGAGAGGCGGGGAGCGCTGGGCATTCACGGTTGCCTCCGCGTGGATCCGCCCCCTCAGCACCGCATTTGCATGCGTATGTAACAGAGACCACATCATAAGACTCACCGTTCCAAGTGTGCGACTCCGTGTGTTTCAGCGTGTTCACAGGTTGTGCGACCGTGAGATTCCAGAACGCGGGCGTTGCCCTCCCTGCCAGGCCCCGCCACCCCTGACCTGCTTTCTGTCTCTGTGGATCCCCCCTTGGACAGTCCGTGTCAGTGGAGTCACACGATTCACGGCCCTTCGTGTCCGGCTTCTCTCACTCAGCGTCGTGGTCCCTGGCTGGTCCACACGCATCAGCTCTTCGCTGCCCCTCACGGCTGCAGAGTGTCCCTGGCACAGACAGCCCACGTTAAACTGCGTGTTCTTCTGTTGATGGATATTCGGACTATTGACAAGTACTAATCTGGCACCGACACGGGCCCAGTGGGGACTCCAGGCGAGCACGGCCCCTGCCCCCGCTCTGCCAGACCAGCAGGCGCTGAGGCTGACCCCAGGTCGGGACCCCTCGGTCTCCCCGTCTGTAAAATGGAGGGAACATCTGCCTCCAGGGCTGTGGGGAGGCTTTAGTGAACAGACGTGAGAGCCCAGTGCTTGTCACAGAGTACGTGTGGTTGGAGGACAGAGCCCATAAATCACTCCGACGCCAGGTGGGGTTGGTGCTGGGGGAGACTCAGCCAGGTGCCGACATGCCGGTCGTGCGGAGGAGCGGCCCGTAGGTGAGGCGGTCAGGGAAGGCCTGTCAGTCTCCATTCAAGGCCCGAATGATGAGAAGCCACCTGAATCAGGGCCGGGGGCCAGGGGCCCTGGCAGGGAGAGCGGCCAGCACAGAGGTGTGGAAGGGACAGGCCTGCGGCTGTGCAGAGCGCTGTCTGGCGGGAGGCCTGCGCAGGGCACTCAGTAAAGATCCTGCGCGTTGCACAGACTTCTGCCCCTGGGAGACCGAAGTAAAGGCGGCAGAGCACCTACTGTGTGCCGGGCGTGGCTCGGCACTGACTTCGGAGAGGAGAATGAAGTAGGTGTGACCCTGCCAGCAAGGAGCCTGCGGGGCGGTGGGGGATGTCAGTGTGAAACGGACGCTGAATTGAGAAATTGTGGCACGAGATTCGGCGGCACTGCGTTGAGTGTTCTGACAGAGTGAAGGACGGGCTACCTGCCCACCGGACGAGTTCGAAAGAGAGTAAGGGAAGTTGGGTTCCCACGGTCAGCATTTCCCTCTAAGTGCGGTTAGCAAAAAAAAAAAAAAAAGAAAAGAAAAGAAAAGAAAGAAAAAAAAAAAAAGGCGCAGAGTGGGCCGTGTGACGCAGTGTAAAACCTGCAGGGCTCTCAGCGCCTCCCGCCTGACTGCCCCAGGGCAGGTGCAGCCGGCGGCCTCTCCCGGTGCGTCTGAGCGCCGAACCCGTTTCGTGAAGCAACTCGCAGGTGTATATGGGGTCGGCCAGAAAGCTTGTTTGGTTTTTTCCATACGATGGCCCTAGTAGCGCTTAATTGCCTTTAACTTGAGTTGAAACACTCTTGTTAGATTGTATGGTGACAGCTGTCCTATCAGCGTGCATTTAAAAAAAGATTATCAAAATTGCTGAATTTTTGGGTAGCCTCTGTGAATATTGAAGATGGAAGGAAATAAGCATTTTTGGCATATTATGATTTATTATTTCAAGAAAGGTAAAAACATCACTGAAACCAAACAAGGATTGGTGCAGTGCGTGGAGAAGGTGCTGTGACTGAGCGAACGTGTCAGAAGTGGTTTGCGAGGTTTCTCGCTGGACCATGCTCCTGGGTTGGGCAGACCAGTTGAAGTTGACAGCGATCAAATCGAGACATTCATTGAGAACAATCAACGTTCTACTATGCAGGAGACAATCGACATCCTCAGAACATCCAAATCAGTGAAGTTACTGGTGGACATGAAAAATGTGTCTCCTATTTTATGGAAAAATCATACGGACCACTTGGCCAGCCCAACACTGTGAGAAGCCCCATCTCAGGGCCCGTGTCCATCGACCTGGCAAAGGCCGATGACCTCGTGTTCATGCCAGGACTTCCCGTGCTTGTTCTGGAAGCGGGGACCCGTCTGTAGTGTCTCACCATGCCACACTCTCCCAGGATGGCGCAGGCGGGAAGCACGTGGCCAAACCTTGCTCATCGAAGAATGCCCTCGTCTGCCACGGAGCCATTGCTGTGACCGACAGGCGGAGTGGTGCATCCGGCTCCACGTTGGCTCGGTGTCTGTAGAGGGGGTGCAGGGGGGACCCCATCCCCCAGGCAACCAAGCTCCGTTCATCTTTCAGGGTGGGTGGCCCGTGCTGGGGGCCACTTCCCTCATTTCCTCTCAGGTGGAATTTTAGAGGATGGCGTTTTCTGGGCCCTTCCCAGATGGTGGTGGGGGTTGGTGCTGGGCTTGGGCAGGGAGCATGGGCGATGCAGGGGCCGGGGCTTGGGCCTGACCGTTTTATGAAGCCCCATCAGCAGCTGGGTACTGGGCAAGGCCTTTCTCGACCTGCGAGACCAAACTCCCGCCCTCTGCTGCATGGTGGTGGGCTGAGTCAGACAGGCAAAGCGTTGACTCAAAACGCTTCCTTGTCAGGGGGAGTGTGTGTGCAGAACTCCACACCCTCCCCCAGGGTGTCGCCTTGAGTCCCTCCCCCGAGAAACTCCAGCTTGCTGGCAACTCACGCTGACCTGCCAGGCTCAACAGCACATCCTGCGTGAGCTTCCGGCTAACTTTCTATGGTACCCTTGCGGCTAAGACAATGCTCGTGGGCAGACGGTCTCTGCTGGCGGGAGAGCTCACCGCTGTTGAACAGCGTCATCTACAGGGCAGCGGCGGCAGCTCTGGCTGCACCCGTGCTGGCGGAATAAAGAGACGAAGCCGGGGCTGGGCCTCCTGCAAGAGGCCAAGGGCTCGCCGCTGGGCCCTGCGTTGGCCCCGGTTCCGGCGGCAGCGAGGTCAGCGGAGACAGAAAGAGGAATCTTTGCAGAGCGTCACGTCCCGCAGAGTCGGAGGAGGCAGTGAACATGATAAATGCACTCATCGTTATTCAAAGGGACCCGACAGGCAAGAATGTGAGGCCCAAACCGCAGATGGAATTCAGTAAAGATGGGAGCAAAGTGCTTGAAATGCGCCTTAAAAAAAAAAGTATACAAGGACAGGAGAGGGGAGAATTGGCATGGCCGGGGCTTGTGGGAAAAACAAAAGGAAAAGGGAAAAAAGCCTTGGGTTTCTGATTAACTGTGTCTTCAAGGTGACCCGACGATGTAACACAGGCACGGGAAAAAGTAACGTAGGGTTGGATGAGGGAGGACAAGCGTGTACCACGCAGTGCTCCCCTCCCTCCCTCCCCTACCCAGGGGAGTCTTTTGTTAAGACTGAAAGAGCAAACCTAAGTCCGAACAGAAAGGGCCAATTCCAAGCTTGAAAGTGCCAGACACAGGAGGGACCCTGAGGCGACAGAATCCTGCCAGGGACGGGCGCAGCTGGGCCGGCTGACGCCTTGCAAACCATGGTGCTGTTTCCCCACAGGCCTGGTGGTCTGAGAGCCGGGGCGGTGTCTGCGGGGAGGAACAGGGGGACTCTGAGCCAAGAAAAGTACCTTTCTCCGCAACAAGCCCGGGGTCCTTTCTTTCCCTCACAAAAAAGGCTGCCAGGAAGAGAGGCAGCCATGGCAGACGGGCCGTGGAGAACGCCTGGTGTGGGTACCGTCCCCTCAGCAAGAGACACGACATTGGAGAGAAACAGCAAAGTGTGACCAACAGAACTCCCACCAGGGATCTGTTCACGGAGGGAGCAGCAGAACAAGTCACTTGAACAACAGGCACACGGAATGTCCTCGGAAAGGTGCGAGAGACCCTGCCCCTCCTCCCCCCCAACCGAGATCCAAAATGTCCCCGGAGCAAAAACCAGCGGGTGGACTGAGTGCGCAGGACAGACAGAGCGCGCGACTGGGTTACTGGGCTAGGAGGCTGAACTGGGCGGTCCTCCCAGGACCCAGAGAAAAGGGCTGGGCAGGACAAAAGGAGGGTCAGGAGACTCGGAGAGAGGGCCAGATGTCCCAGCATTCCTCTAGCAGGCAACCCAGGAGGAGAAGACACAGAGGATGGAGAGGGAGACAAAGTCAGAGAAATTCTAGGAAAAAGTTCCTGAACTGGAAAAAGTCGAGAGTGTTCAGCTGAAAAGGGCGTGCGGAGCGCCAGGAGGCGGCAGGAGGAGGGAGCCCGTGGTGATGGATGTGGGAACGCCAGGCTACGGGAGGAATCCCGAGGGCTGGCCGATGCCACGCGTGCTGCCCACAAGAAACAGGGTCAGGCCAGCCAGTGCAACCCCGGACGGAGAAGGCCGTGGGGCGGCATCGCCAGAGCTCCAGGGAAACATAATTTGCAAACTAAAATTCTACGTTCAGCTAAACAGGGACCCCAGGGAAGAAGGGAAACACACACACACACACACACACACATTTACACACGCAAGGACTCAAAATGTTTCTCTTCCACAGACCTACAATGAAACCACCACCAGACAATGCCCATCAGCAGAACGGAAAACGTCCCGAGGGGAAGATGCAGGATGTAAGAAACGATGGTGCCTGCCTGCAGGGATCTGAACTGTGTCCCCCAAACCCATGTTGCCGCCCCAACCCCCTGTCCCTCAGAACGGAAGTGTGCTTGAAGGTAAGGTCTTCAGTGGGGTGTTTAAGTTACGATGCGGTCATTGGTAGGGGGTCTTAGTAACGACGGGAGACGGATATTCCAGGCACATGGCAGCCAAAGAGAGCTGGGTGGCTACAGGAACACCAGCCAAAATAGATTTAAAGATTTTAAGTAGGAATTGTTATGGCACAAAGAGGGACATTTTACGTTGCTCAAAGGGTCAAAAAATCGATCGGATATGACAATTACAGACATATACACACACCGCATGACAGAGCCTCCAAGATACCAGACGCAGCCACAGACTGAATCAGAGGGAGAAATCGCTCTGCCGTAATAGGCGGAGACTGCAGTCACCCCTGTCAATGAGGAAAACTACGACCAGGCGGAAGATCGATAAGAAACAGCGGAGAGCAAACCATTGCAGGAAAAACAGAACAAGGAGACGTGATCAATTCCACAAAAGGCAGGAAGCTAAAAAAGTGATGCTAAACACAAGTCACGATGATCGGGATTGTAAACGTAAGTCCATTGTATCAAAAATTACAGCAAATAGAGAGGGACTAACAAGAAAATGGCCTGACGGGGAAAACACTAGAAGGGGCAAAGGGGAGTTTTACGCTGCGAAGAGTAGTCAGCGCCCCCACGAATGTCCCCGTGCCTCACAGCCCGGCTCCGACGCTCGTGAAGCAGAACCACGAGAGAGGCAAGAAGAAACCGGCAAAGTCTCTGCCACAGTGAGAGACTTCCTAAAGCCCCCAGGAAGGCGACAAATGTGTACGGTCAGAGGAGTGAAAATAATCAACGTTTGCTCTAATGGATCAACAGATCTCTGCACCCGATCGCGGAGAGGACGGGCTGGTTTCAAGTGCGCTCAGGGATTTTACCACTATGTATGTATTAGCCACAGGAGAAATTTCACGCAGTAATGGGAAGCAGAAATAACATGTGGCAAATCTGCTGATAATAATACAAAGTAAAAAAAATTACGAAAGAATACCATCTCCAACCTACGCACCAAAAATACTGTCAAAACCTACATTAAAAATTATTTAAAAAGGAACAACCGCGAGACCATAAACTGCCACAACGAGCGAGAGTTCAGCAAGGTGGGTAAGCCCAAGACAGCGTCTACCCCTCTGGGTATCAAGTCACTGTGCAGCTGTAGGCCGTCGAGGTGCACAAGCAGGCACCCAGATCGATGGACACAATCTAGGGAACAGCTCGACTGCGTGTGAAAATGGGGTGCGTGACCAGGGTGCACGGCAGGTCAGCGTGAGCACTAAAAGCAGTATGCAGTGACCGTTGGGATGATTTGCTAACAATTTGCAGAAACTGATATTCCTATCAGGCCCCTTTGCAAAAATAAGTTCAACACAGATGAACGACTTAGAAAGTAAGTAACGAACTCCAAAAGCATTAGAAGAAAAGAATTTAAAACATGCCCCAAGTCTCGGGACAGGAAAGCTTTCCTAAGTGGGGCGCAGTCCACTAGTGTCCTTAGGGAGACCCTGCATGCCTTGGGGTCCAACATAATTACAGTGGACTGCGGGACACCATGCGGCCAAGTTGGGAGTGTGAGCTGTGGGCTAGGAACACACCCGTGACATTGTGCAGAGCACCAACAAAGAAGGCAAGGAACGTGGTAGGAAAGGAAAGAAGGAAGACGACCTGTGGGCCATAGGGGCCTCTGTGACCGTGACTGTGATGCCCCCATCAGGCTCCGGAATCAAGGGCACAGCCCAGACGACGATGAGAGTCCACTCTGCACCTGAGTTCCCTCCGCTGTGGAGCAGGAACAACAAGGGACCCCACCCCGCGGGGTCGCCGTGGGGCTGTGTGAGCCCTGGACATTGTCAGCCGTCTGTAAGCGCAGCTGTCGTTACCTCCAGCGTCTTCTGGCAATCTCAGTGGCGACTCTTTTCAGTCTTGGCAGGTACAAAGTTTTGGCCCAGGTGCAGGGGAAAAAAATACTCTCATACTGTCTTGGAGAGAATATAAACCGTCCAGCCAATTTTTGGGGGAAATCTAACAATATCCCTTGTGACGCAGCGCACGCACCCTACACTGGGCAATTCCACGTGGGCGCCTCGCCGGGAGACGCAGCCACCTCTCTGCACGGAGGCGTGTGCCACCGAGGAAGAGCAGGACCGGAAGGAATCCTAAATGCCCATCAACACGGGAACGACCACGTGAAACTCGGTGCTTTCCTACCGGGAAGACATTGAAGGTGTCACGAATGGGGTGGGGTTTGTACGGATGCAGAAAGAGCTCCAAGACATACTTTCAAGTGAAGGAAAAAGGTGTGTGGTGCCCCCAAACTACAGTGCATTTTCCTGCAGCTGATTTCACGCACCTCGAGAGAGGTCTGGTGGGCGACACCAGACTGTCAGCACTGCTCTCCATAGGAGGCACCCGGGGCGATGACACGCTCGTCAGAGACGGTGGCTCTAGCTATAGTCCTCGAGAATTTAAAAGAATGTTTTCAGGCACGAAGTTTTAGAAAGAAGAATAAATAAAACATTGGCCTGGCTGGGTGGCCCAGTGGGTTGGGTGTCATCCCGCAGACTGAAAAGTCACAGGTTCGATTCCCAGTCAGGGCACATGCCTGTGTTGTGGGTTCGAGCTCCCGTTGGGGTTCGTATGGAAGGCAACAAATGGATGTTTCTCTCTTACATAGATGTTTTTTTCTCTCTCTGTCTCCACCCCTACCCCCTTCTTCTCTCTGTCTCTCAAAGCAACGACAAAACGTCTTTGGGTGAGGATAAAAAAAGGAATAAATGAAGTATAAGACCCAAACAGCAGTACAATCTCTGGCTACTTCGTGATTCTGAGAGTACAGTGTCCAGTCCCTAGCAGGCAAGGGCCCTACTGTGCACGGAGAGGGTCAGGTGCCCTCGGGCGTTCTGTGTCCAGCCTGAGCCTCGTGCGTCAAGGAAGACACCCGGGGCCAAGGGCCCTCCCCGCCGCCCCTCCCCGCCTCGCCCGGGACCACCCTGCGCAGTCGGCGCAGAGCACTGCCTCTTACTCTCTCCAGCGCCCTGGTTTGTTTGAAAGGAGCTCTGAGAAAACAAAACGCAACACTCAGGCGCAAGTCTCCCCAAACCGGCGCAGCGTCCGCGTACCGAACAAACACGGGCGGACCCGTCAGAGGCCGGAGTGAGCGGGGGGCACACTGTGTTCAGGACCTGAAAACTCCGCACGGCGAGGACGTGGCCCGTGCTGACCTCGCTCTGCATTTGACCCCGGTCCGGTAAAAGTCACAGCAGGGCTTGTAACAGGGACAAGCCAGCCTGAAACTCGCACGGAAAGGCACAGGCACTGGAATAGTCAGAACAGCTTGGACAACCGGCTTTCGAAACCACTCCGGGGCTGCAGCGTCGACAGAGGACAGCGCTGGAGAAGGGACAGACAGACGATCGCCAGAGATGAGCCCACACAAGTGCGGCCCGCCGACTTGTTTTTGACAAAGGTTCAAGCGCTGCTTGTAGAAGAAGGGCAGTCTTTTCAATGCCTTGTGACGGGCTAGCTGTAAATCCATATGCACAAAACGACTGTAACCTATACCTTCCCCGTCGTGTAGAGACAGACTCCAAGGCGATCGTGTGTTTAAGTATAGAACATACAACGCTACGACTTTTAGGAGGAAACAGGAAACGTTTGCACCAATGGCTTAGACAAAGAGTTCTTGGACAAGACAAGCAGAACACAGCTCCCGGGAGGGAAAATGGACAAACTGGACTTCCTCGTGAAAATTAAATAAAGCTGTTGTGCGGAAGAGCCGGATAAAGACAGGAGAAGGCCCGCTGCAGACGGGGGAAAGGCCTACACATCGCCCGCCTGACAAAGAGCTTGTATCGGAACACGAAAGGGACTCCAAAGTGAGCACTAAGGGGGAAGAAACCCAGTTTAAAAATGAACGAAAGACTTGGACAGACGCTTTACCAGAAGGATGTATGAGTGCATCACCCTCGTTAGCCCTGGGGGACAGGCAGAGTGAGGCCGTGATGAGACGGGGCACCCGTGACACCCCGATGCTCCTGGGGACACCCCAACATCAAACACCCTGCCGGCTCTGACACTGGTTGGTGGTGGGGGGGCCGCCAGGCCGCTCACACGCGCACGGCTGCTGGCGCGACGGCCATGCAGCGCGCTGCCCTGGAAAGCAGCTTTGGTGGTTTCTTACAGACTTAAAGACAAACTTCTGCACCAATGCCACGCGCAGGCACTTGCCCCGGAAAAATGAAAACGGATGTTCCCTCAAAAGCCTGTACGTGGATGTTCCCCCAAAAGCCGGTACGTGGATGTTTATGACAGCTCCGTGCCTAACCGCCCACACCTGGAAACAACCCAACGTCCCCCACGCGTGACCAGCATGGTGCACCACGCCACGGATGCCGCGGGGCCATCAACGGAGCAGGCGGCTGGGACACACAAGGACATGGATGAACCTCAGAGACAGTGCGCTGGGCACAGGAAGCCGGTCCCAAAGGGCTCCACGGGGCGGGGATTCTGCTGCCATGAGATGCTTGAAAACAGAAGATGCCAGTGTCGGACACATCAGTGGTGCCAGGGTGGGGGTGAGGGGAGGGCGCCACGAAGGAGCAGAGGGAGGGGGCTGTTGTTGGGGGGATGGGGCTGTTTCTGCATCCAGACTGTGGTGGTCACTTGAATCCACTTTTGCACCAAAATCCAAAGGACTGTGCGCCAGAGGGAGCCGATCTTCTGTGTGTTCAGCAGACCAAGTGTCCTGGTTGGGACTATGAGTTGTGTGGTGTCCCCGGCTACCCAGGGAGAAGACTGGGCTGGTGACTAATGTGAAACCCAAAAGAGGGCTGAGGAGGGAGCTGGGGCCGCAGACAATGACGGACCTAGCTGTTAGCGAGATCGGCGCCCAGCGCACCGGAAGCCACGCAAGGCTGGTATTTCGTGGACCGTGTCCTGTAGACACCAATGAGGCACCACAGAAGGGGAGGAGCTCAGGGAAGCTGGGAGTTTGCCCACATTCCCAGAGCGCCTACTGGCAGAGGCCAGCTGGGAACCCCAGCCGACTGCTCCAATGTCCAGAAACTTCCCCATGAGCTGAGCTGCCTCCCTGTGGTGCGGTGCTGGACCACGAAAGGCCGACCTGAGGAGTAAAAGCTCTGTGCACGGTGAACAACGGCAAGAAGGAAAGAAGGGCGGAGTCGGGGAGGGCAGGGCAAGGCCCCCTCCAGACCTGTCCCTTGTCACATGGGAACAGACCTCACCTGCCCGGGCCCCTCCTCCTCACCCACCTACCAGGCTCATCAGGACAGGACACCCCACACTGGGAAGGTGGGTGCTCTCAGAGCTCGATTGGCTAGGGCCATCCCTTTCTCCTCTACGGACTGGAGGAGTCACCCACGTGTCCAGGGACGGTGTGAGTTTTAATTAAAGGGACCGCCACGGTGGTTCCTGGATGCGGCCCGGCAATCCGCACCTAAGGGTGCTGTCTTAAGTCTCAGAGTCTCGGTGCACTGGCTGACTTCCCCGGGTGGGCTCTGGAATCAGAGTCTGGAAGCTGTGTCAGCCCTGGGGACCTGCCTCGCCTGCGAAGGTGGGAGCTGGCGTGGGAGCCACTCCAGACCCGAGGCCCCTCAGGAGGCGTTAACGGGCTGAATTATTTCCCCCCAAATTCACCTGTGGATGTCCTGACTCCCGGAACTTAAGATGTGACCGTGCTTGGAGACCGTGTCTTTGAGGAGGCGTTGAGCTAGAACGAGATCACTGGATTGGGGTCTAATCCCACGGGGCTGGTGTCAGTAAGAACAAGAGATTAGAACACAGACAGGCACAGAGGGATGGCCGTGTGAGGACAAGGGAGCAAGTCCTCTAGAAGTCAAGGTCACCTGGATGTCAAGGAGAGAGGCCTCAGGAGCAGTCAGCCTGGCCGATGCCTTGAGCTCGGAACCCCAGCCCTGGGACTGAGAAAAAATAAATTTCAGTAGTTGACGCTGCCCAGACTGTTGTGCTGGGTGTGGCAGCGGAGGGGCTAACATAAGGCCCTGTAGACCCTCCCCCATTTGATGGCACCCACCCCCAACCTGGGCCGGACACTGCCCCCCGCCCCCAAAGTTGTGGTGAGGTACTAAGTCCTGCCACTGGCCCTTGGGTCCAGAGCTGGAGAGCTGCCCACAGAAGCTTCGTGCTGTCCCTCCCTTCCTTGCCCCTTCCCGCCACTGCAGAGTGCCACGTGGGCGCCGAGCTCACTTGGTGAGGACTGGCCGTGCCCAACCCGCCGTGGGAAAGGCCGGAGTTCGTTTTAAAGCCAGAGAGAGAGGAAGCGGGAGCTGGCCGGCTGCCACTCCAACTGCACTCAGTCTCCAGCTTCCTGTCCCCCCGCTGGGCACACATCTTTTAAGACCGTTGGAAGCAGACGGATGACAGCTTGGGTGCCCCGCCTCCGCGTGGAGGGGTCAGGATGAAAGAATGACCTCATTACGAGGTGCCCTGCCCTCCGCCCGCCCTGTCTGCCTCTCAAGGCAGCCTTCCAGTTACCACTTAGAGGCGGAGGAGCCGCACGGGGGGGTCAGGGATTGCGGCCCGGGCCCGAGGCCGCCCTCCGCTAAAGGGCCCTCACACTGCCAGCCATGTAAACCTCCTGTGAGAGTGGTTCTCAGCTGGGCTGTCGCGGGACCCAGGCGACCTACTCCCACCCGAGGCGCCTGGCTGCCCTCCCCCACTTCGCCGCAGCACTCACAGGTCCTGCCATCCCCCCAAAGCCCCGTGCTCCCCTCGGTGCGCCGCCTCCCTTCTGAACTTCTGCTGCACTTTGTGACGAAGGGCGAAGTCGTGGTGGGAATGCAAAATGCCGCAGCAGCTCTGGGAAGGGCCTGGCAGTCCTCCGAAGGTCAAACACAGAGTGACCCCGCCGTTCCCCTCCTGAGTCGGTCCCCGGGGGACCCAGCACCAGATGGTCTGACAGCTCCTGGACTGGGATGGGCACAACAAGGCCACTCACAGCAGCCGGCAGGTGGAAACGACCAGACGTCTGTCAACAGGTGACTGGGTGAGCGAACTGTGCTGAATCCACACGGTGGGCTGGTCTGAGGCCACAAGGAGGCAGCGGGGCTAACAGGCCGCAGCGGGGAGACCCGGGAAACCCGGGCTCTGGGGGCGGGAGCCTGCGCCCAGAACACGTGCCGCTCCCGTGAAACCCCAGAACACGGCGTCCAGAGACGGAGAGCAGGTCAGCGGTTGCTGAGGCTGCGGGACGCCGGTTTGCAGCCAGGCACAGGCGATGGCGGCACATCGTGACAGCATTAAATGCTTCCCCACTGCGCGCTGGAAATGGTCAGTCTCACGTCGTGAGGATTTCACCTCGTGGGAAAGAAGCCGTCATGGGTTCTTAGAGCTAGAAGGCACTTCCGCCGAGTCCGCCTGGCGGAGATGTAGGAATCCTCAGCGGGCTCACACCGGGGACACAGCACGCCCTCCTGGCTGAGACTCGTGACTCACAGGCAAACAAAGCGCGGGGCGGGGATGCCGGGGAGGGGCAGACTGGGGGCTCCTCTGGGCTGCACGCCGCTGGGGATGGTAGGTGCTCCTGGGATGACTTCACCGCTCCTCCCGGTTCAGTCCTTCTCTCATCCCAAACTGGGTAATCTATGGCTTCCTTGGCCTTGCTTCAGGCTATGCTACCCATAACACCAGAAACAGCGTTTGTGGCTTCTCACCTTTCTCCCACGGAATTCGGACTGCAGCCGTGCCTTTCGTGTGCGTAGAAAGTACCTGGGAGGCCGCACAGATTCTGATTCAGTGGGTCCAGGCCGGGGGCCCCAGACCCCGTGTGTTTAACCAGCTCCCAGGCGAGGCGATGCCGCTGGCCTTCGGACCACACCCTGCGCAGCAGTGGGGGGAAGGCCACGTGGCGGGGCGATGGGAACAGCCCGCATCGCCATGGGGGTTGTGGTTACGTGGGTGCCTACCTTCATCCAAACTCACTGCACTGCGTACTGAAAGTGGGTACAGTGTATCGTATGTAAATTATACTTCGACAAAGCAGACTTAAAAGGAAACACCCGTTCTAGAGGAATCACGGATCTGAATGAGGAAAATGAAACACAGAAGCCTTCAGAAGGAAACACAAACCTTGGGGTCAGCGTATCTTTCTTAGACTCAGACCAGAGTTCGCCGTAAGGACAAAAACCCGTATTAAAACGAGACCTTCTGCTCATCAGCAGACTCCATTAAGAAAGTTCAAGGGCAAGCCATAAACTGAAGAAAAGTACCTCCGACCCACTTCCCTGACAAAGGACTCCCACCTGTCATGTATGAGCTACAACAATTCCATGACAACCCGGCTACCGGAGAGAAAACCAGGCACTTCCCGAAGGGGATCCCAGTGGCCAACAACCATGCGCGAAGGTACCCGGCTTAGTCATCAGTGAAACGCAAATTTAAACCTTAGAGTTATTTGTTTTGACAGCACACCCACCAGAGTGGCTAAAACGGAGAGACAGACAATACTGGATGTGAGCACAGACGTGGGATGCCCGGCTGCGGATGGGGGCGCAGCTGCTACCAGGCTCTTGGGACCCTCGGGTCGGCAGCGCTGAGCGCAAGTGTCCTCTGAGACCCTCCTGGGTGGGAACGCAAACAAGTGTCTCCCAAAGGAGAGAATGAGAACACTCACGGCAGCCTCATTCGCAATGGCCCAGACCGGTTCGCCAGCTCACCAGCCATCAGCAGTCGTGCCGACAGAATGTGAAGTATTTAAAAGCAGACTTCTTGGCAATGAAAGCACGAGAGAGAGAGAGAGAGAGAGAGAGAGAGAGAGAGAGAACTACCGCTACAGGCGACCACAGGGACAGGGCCGGGTGTGCAGGGCGCCCACTCCGACTGGCACTTTGCACACACAACCGATGTTGCTTAAACACATGAGTGTCCCGAGCGATACTGGGGACACCCTTACACCACAAATCAATACGACGGCAAAGTCATCACGGTGGCTGAGCACCGTCCTTTCTTAAGCGGTCCCGTCGTATTTCTCGATCTGGGTGCAGGTCGCACTGTGGACACCCCCTGAGCTTCCCACTTGGGACGTGTGTGTGCCCTGTATGTGGGACACCTCAGTGCGAAGTTTGTTTGACATAATAAAACTGACCCTGGCCTGTGGGCCCTGAGAGGCCCTGCCAGGCCCTGCCTCGGGCCTCCCATCTGCTCTCCTCGCTGCCCTCTGACCCTGCACCCCTACCCTGGCTGGTGGCTCCTGCCCCAGCCCCCAGTGGCTGGCCCTCACTCTCGGGACAGCCTCTGCCTCCTTGGGACAGCCTCTGGGGGCTCTCGGTGGCCTCTCCTGCCCCTGGCCCCACATCTTCAGGACTTTTTTCCAACCAGGACGTAGCCCACCTCCACGGCCGTGCACTGTGCTGCTTCTCTGCTTGGGAGGCCTCTGCTCTTCTCTGCCTGCGAGGAACCCCTTTCCAGCTGCCAGCCTCTGGGAGGCCCCCGGCAGACTGCCTTAGTTTCGTCACAAATGCTTTCTCTTGCCGATGACTACCTCCTCACTGGACTACAGCCTTGTTGGGTAGGGGGAGCCCAGTTTTCCATCCTCCTGCCTGAGCACCAAGCAGAGCGCCCGTGACCGGCAGACACTGGGACCACGAGTGAGTGGACAATGGTGGTAATGGATGTTAATGTACGAGGACCAGACAGAGGGATGTAAGCAAAGGCTTGGCAGACGGCTCACACCGGATTTCGGATTTGGAGGGGACCCTTCAGAGCTTGCTCTAGGGCGCCCCACCTCCGCTGACAAGTGTGCACCATTGCATGTGTCCCTGAGTGAGGTGCGCACCGCACTGGCTGGGCACTCGCTGGACGGTAGCTAGTTTAACTTCCTGTGAGAAGGGCCCTGCTGTCTCCGCTTCGCAGGTGAGGAGAAGGGAACAGAGATGGTCAAGGGCTCATCCCAGGTCGCACGGCTGGTGGGCGGCCGAGCCCACGCCCATTCCGCCTGTTGTTCTGCGAATAACACCAGGTGTTGAATTGCTGAAAGGCCCACGGAAGGAACAGGAAAGGCGACGGGGAGGTGTCGGGGCCCACTCGGCCCTGCGCGGCACGGTGACTCAGGCAGCCTTTCTGTCCCTCTCAGAGCGGGCACCGTGGGTGGCCACCCCCTCTGCCATGGAACGGCCTGCCTGGAAAGAGCCGCGCCCCCAACCCCGAAACACAGCCATCCGTTCTGTCCGGAGCCCCTCAGCTCCTGCCTGAGATTTTCAGGTTCGAAGCAAAACAAAAATCTGATTCACTGTTTCCAGTCCTACAGGAAACTCAAGTCCTTTATTCTTCTGCCACTAGAAAAAAAAATCAAACCAGAAAAAAACCCTTTATGTCTTAGAAGAGTTTTGAATGCTTCTCATTTCATACCGCACCAAACATCGTTCACGACGAAGGCCTCGGAATAAAGCCAGAGGAACAGGCAGGAGGAAATGAAACACATCACAGTGAAACATACCTGCTAATAAATAGGAGCCCAGGCAATGTATCCCGCGCAGAACACACCCTTGGCAAGAAGAAATGCCCCAAGCTTTGCTCACACAGAGTAATGGGAGGGCAGATGGCTCCCCTGGGAACAGTTCACACCCAGAGGGGGCTGCAAACAGAGACCGTGTTTGGGATTTTGGCGGAAAACACGGGGCGTTTGTGGCATTCGCAGTGGAAGAAGGGAGACTTGTCGATTTAGGCACTTTTTTTTTTTTTTTTTTTTTGTCATTAGGTAACAAAAGCAGAGATGCCTGGCTGTCTCCACGGGAGGCCCAGGCACCCGTGGCAGAAATGAACCCGAGGTGTGCTGGGCAACACCCCGGGGCACCTGCCGCTCCCACTGCTCACCCGGAACACTTTCGAACTCCGCAGATTGGGGGAATAAGGACGACCCTGAAGGGGACACGAAAACCCGCTTTGGGAAGAGCTCCCCCCCCCCCCCCTCTGTGCAGAAGCACAGGGACGTGGTGGGGACTGCGGCCTAGGCTGCAGGGAGCACGAGGCTGGCAGGTGGGAGGTGCTGGAGGCGGTGCTGGGCTTTCCCCTGCCCAGTTGGGGGTCGTTAAAAGAAATGCACCCCACACACCCAGTGTCCATGGTGACCCCCCTCCTCGATGTCCCCAGAGCATCCGAACGCCACTGTCTCACCAGAGGGAGGGCAGAGAGAAAGCTCGGCTTCTGCCCAGCCCCATAAGACGGTGCAGAGGAAGGCGTGACTAACAGGAATTCATGACTAGAGAGGTCAATTAATAACAATAAAACCTCCCATCTATAGAACATTTTGTTATTTCCAAAGCAGTTTTCCCCCCACCGTCTCCCGTGCTCCTCAGAGCAGTTTCGAGCGGTAGGGAGGCGGGGATTATCTATCTCCCTCTCGCTGGGGAAGAAACGGAGCCTCGGACAGTGATTTGCTCAAGGTCACGGCGCAATCATGGATTTTTAAAGCTGGAGGGTTCTCGGCCCCGCCGAGCGAGGGCGGAGATGACTAATAGGAGGCACCAGGCTTCAATTTTCAGTTTCACGCCCACAGCAGACATGGGCAATCGATCATGGACTCTCTTCACGGAGCTCGGGCTCTTCTCCGCCGGCCTGGCTCCGGCCCTCAAGACAAAACCCATGTGCCACCTGCCCTTTGCCTCGACTCTTCGTCACACCTCGCGTACGAGGAAGCTGAGATCAGAGGGGAGAAGGGACTCAGCCCGTCGGCCCACAGCTCGCTCTGTGCCCCACGTGCAGGGTAAGCAAGTCCCCGCCGGCCTGAGGAGCCTGAGGACCACACGCCTCCCCACTGAGCCAGGGCCCCCGGGCTTTCTGTGATGCGGCTTTGTCTCTGGGAGCGGAATCACGGGACCGGCCGAGGTGTTGCGTGGAGCACCGGGTAGGATGGAAGAGAGGACGTGGGGTGGAAAATCAGGAGTTTGATTCTGGACCTCCTGTGAGTCCAGGTAGACACGTCGAGGCAGTTGGCTATTAAAGCCTCGAGCTCAAGAGGGGCCTCAGGCAGGGGACGCGCGCACTTGGGGGTCGTGAGTGCAGGGGTGACTTTCAAAGCAGTGAGACCAGACGGTGTCTCCTGGGAAGGAGAGCGAAGAAAGAGGAGGCGCAAGGCACTCTGGCCCGAGAGGTCGAGGACATGTGGGAATCGGAAGAGGGACAAGGAGGGGGTGTCCACAGACATGGGGAGAATCAGAAGCGTGAGGGAGCCCCGGTTCCAGCAGGAAGGGGGAGCTGGCTGTGTCCAGGGGTGCTGCGAGGTCAGGCCCTCTAAGGACTGAGACTGGACCGTTGGACTTGGCTATGGAGGCCCTCATGTGGGGGACAGAGAGGGCAGACGGCACTTTCAAAGAGATCAGCCGGAACGCAGTCACGGACCGAACGGTGTCTCCCAAGTTCAACGTTGAGCCCTGACCCCGGGACCTTGGACTGGGACACTCAGACTTGAGAAGGAAAAGCAATAGTTCTATTGGCTGGGCGCGCCCTCAGTTTCTGCTGTTGGTGGTGGTCCCCCGACTCGGGGCAGTTACAGGAATCCACCCCTCCTGCCGAAGCCAGTTTCCTCTGCGCCCTTCCACCTCCCTGGACTCAACACCCACGTGTCTCCAGGGGCCCTGGGAAGAGCCTCCCCCGAGTGTGGGGGAGGCCACGCATTTCAAAGACGGAGAACTCCCACAAGGAGGGAGGACCTCCATGTCCTCCATCTTTCACCGGCGAGAAAGGATGACCTTGGGCCCCGCTCCCCAGGCCCCATGGAGGTTAACAAGTTGGTTTTCAAGCAGCATCTGAGCATTGAAGACAGGAGGCTCGAAGACAAGTGCGAGGTATCGTTATTATTCAACTGAATGTTTCCCCTTGAACCAACCGTACTTGAATCCCTTTTTGAAAAAGGACATTTCTTCTTAGGAAACGTCACTGAATCACATAAACCTTACTCAGAGGCAGGGAACAAAGCACCGATGTTGGTAAAAGGTGGTTTCACTTCACACCAACATTCACCCACTGAAACAACTGTGTACCAGTCCTCGGACGACGCTGGCTCGGGGCTTCTGTCCGCCCTCTGATCAAAAGCACAGGTCCTGGCCACCGAGGCTCCTGTGGGCACGGTCACGGCAGCTCTGCCAGAACAGCCCCCAACTGCAAACAGCACGATGCTCTTCAGCAGAAGGAAGGGTGATACATTGTGGCAGATCTGCACAACGCGATCCCGCAATCCCGCAGCGATGGAAAACCCCCGCCCCACCTCCCGTGACCGCCACACAGAACATGAAGGAAACCCGAGCTGGAGACAGGAGACGCCTGTGTGTGATTCCACTTCTGTGAGGTTCAAAGGCAGGCGGGGGGCGGGGAGGAGGAGGGCCTCATCCACGGAACCCACTGGGTTCGGGGAGCGTGCTGTGCGCCGTGCCTCGATGCTGGGAACCCTTCACCAGTCAGGTTTGCTGTTCAGTGGGAGCGGGGGGCCCTGGGATTTCGCTTACTGGCACCTGCCTGGAGCTGGAAGATGCTACGCAGGAAATCGTGTCCTTCTGGCGGGAAACAGGGAAGCTAGAACTGGGCTGGCGGCAGAAAACTCGGAGTCGGGGCACCCACACTGGCCCCTCTTTTCTTAACCTTGCTTCTCCTGCTTGCTTCTTACTCATAAAGATGGTAGACGCTCATAGTAAAAACAAACCAGAGAGAAGGATACAACATAAATACCGAGATTCTTCCCCTTGGATGGGGCCCCCGAGCCCCGTCCCCCAGACATCCGACCAGAAGCAGTTTCTTCTTCTAAGAGCTGCTGTTTCCTTCTAGAAACACCCACACGTCGCAGCCCAGCCAGACCCGTCTGCACCTTGTTAACGGCCTCACAGAATTCCACTGTAGGGACCACGCTGCCCTTCAGGGGTCTCTGTGTGGCTTCAGGCTTCTCCCCACAGCAAACGATGACGCAACAGTTACCACCGGCGAGGAGGCCAGGCCCGGCTGTGCCCCCGGTTTCTCGGAGTACGGGGCTCATTCGTCCATCGTACAGGTGCACCTCCCTCCCCCTCGATGCACGAGAGCGCCTGCCGCCCCTCTCCCTGCCGCCGGTCGGTTTTATCAAATTTTCTGATCTTTGCCCGTCTGACAGGTGAAGATGGCAAGTCCCTGTTGTATGACCTCCCACCTATTTCACCGTAAACGAGGCGTATGGGTTGGTGGGTTCGCGTTCTCTTTGCTCAGACCTTTTAAGATGCATTTGTCTTTAGATAGAATTCCTGACTCTGGAGACCCAGCTGTCGTTGGTCGGGGGACCCCTGCTCTTGTGCTCATTGTCTGCCTCTGGACAAGTCTGGCTGACCCACATGTCTGCAGCTGCTTCCACACTACAGGCTGGCGGGGGGTGGGGGAGCACTGCAACACAACCGACGTGCCTGGGGGAGCCGGACCCCAGGACCAGAGCAGGGGAGAGAGAGCCCAAGCCATGGGGCCACCAACACCCGTTCCACAAACCAGACAGCGAGCATTGAAACCTCTGAGGCCTGAGCAGATCACAGCCCAAACGATTACCCCTGAAACTCACCACCCCATCAGAACCACTGGCCCAGAGCAGGAGCAGCTCGGGGAGGCTGGGGACGCCCCACCAGCGTGCTCTGCCCAAGTGGTGTGGCGCGGGGAGGGGACTGGCATCTGGGAATGTGTCTGTTGAAGCTTTCTTTAGCAGAAAAGTGGTTTTAAGGGACTTCCACGGAAGTTGCTTTTTCCTTTTCTTTCTGTTCCAGTATGGACGCCACTACCCACGGGTTCCAGACCCAGGGGACCATGTGGTGAGCCCGCAGGGCAGGCTTCCCTTTGCCCCGTGCCGGGGGGCTGGGCTCGCAGACCAGGAAGCTAGGTGACGGAGCCCAGCGTGCCGGAGCGGGGAGGCCGCCTGCCAGCCCCCGGCGGGGCCTCGGGAATGACAGCAAAGGCAACGATATGTCACATCTCGTGTCCTCTCATTTTGTGCTTCCTGTAACTGACGAGCCTGAAAATAATCAACATTAGCGTCCCGGCTGCACTGGGGAGAAACGACTCTCCGAGAGCTGGAGTGGCTGCAGGCCTGTCCAAGGTCACAGGATGAGCACAGGCCAGCAGTGGCCACTGGGACCCACGCCTGCGGCCACAGCGCGATGCACCTTCAACTCTCCCCACGGCCTCAGACACAGAAGGTGGCACACGGACCTCCTACCGCCCTCTCCCCTTGACCTGACTTTCGTTTTAAACTCGAGTCTCCACGACCTGGTCGTGAGAAACAACGGCAGCCAGGCTGTGTCGGGGCGGTGGTCCTCCAGAACACTGGCCCGAGGGGACTTAACCCCGGCCCCGCTCCCAGGGGGCGCCGGCTCCAACGCTGAGCACAGGGCCAGGCCAAACCGAACAGAGGCTGTTTTTAAACTGATGTGAGGACGCTCCAGGCCTCAGCGTTCGATGCTCCTTTCCCTCCCCATCATCTGAGAGTCAGTAGTCCCTCTGGCCTGCTGCGTGGGGTGGCACAAGGAGCTGTCGTTCGAGGCGCCCTCAGCCTCCACCATTCCCCGCCCCCCCCCCCCCCCCCCCCCCCCCCGCCAAACCTGAAGCAAGGCTTGCTTCTGGAGGTGGACACACACCACGTGGGAGAGCGGAGGAGGACGTTAGGAGGCGGCCCTGACAGCACCATCCCAGCCTGGAAGCATCTGTCACTCTCCAGGGCCTCGGGGTCCCAGCGTCTCTCAGCTGGCCTCCCGCCACCATCCTCTCTGCCCGAACTTCTCTTCCACCCAGTGTGGGTCTGAGCCACCCGCTGGCCAGGGCACACACAGCCTGCACAGCACAACCTGCTTAGGGACGTCTGGGTCTCACACTCCTTCCGCGTCCCCCACAGCGTCCCCTAGAGGGTGCACATGGACTGACTCTCACGTGGGCCACCAGCTTTAGAGAAGAGTTAGGTTTGCAGGTCATTTTAGAAGATCACGTAGAGGATAAATGGGCAGAAACGTAGGGTCCACCTGGACAGTGGACGGTCACTCAGCCTTGAAAAGGAAGGACACTCGGCCACCTGCTATGATGGTGATGGACCCTGAAGTCATTATGCTCAGTGACATCGCCCAGACGCAGAAGGACAAGGGAGGTATGATCCCACTGAAAGGAGGGACCTAGAGTGGGCCGATGTGTACACGGAAAGCAGAGGGTGGGGCCGGGGGCTGGGGGAGGGGCTTGGGGAGTGAGTGCTTCTGGGGACAGAGTCTCCGTGTGGGAAGGTGGAAGTAGTGACGGTGGGGGCGCTCGCACAACAGTGCAAATGTGCGTGATGTCCCTGAACTGGACACTGGTCAGAGGTGCAGATGCCACGTTTATGTGGTGTGTGTTCTACCATAATCTGAAAAATCACACGCAGGACAGTCCCCTGCGGCCTCAGGCTGGACAGGTGGGCCCCCAGCCTTTGGTTTGAACTGGTGCTGATAACACCTACCAAACTGCTCTGCTGGGATGACAGGCGGGGTGCCAGGCGCCGCCCCCTGCCCTCAGGTCACCCCAGCCCACGAGGAGCCGTCACTCTGCAGCTGCCGCCAGGTGGACAGAAGCGGAGATTTGGAAAGGACAGAGCGTGACGTGGAGAGAACTCTGGTGCCTGCTGTGCACAGAGCAGGCACCAGGGACCCCTCCTCCCTGCCAGGATGGTGGCCTTTACTCTTTGGGAGAAGTTTTATCAACGGTAAACCTGCGGCTTTGAGAGAAGGCTGGGCATGCAGGTCTGTCTGGTCCAAGACCGAGCATGTGCAGGGGGCCCCCGGCTGACACTCAGGAGCCCAGACAGATGCTGCAGCCCCCACAAACCCTTTCCTATGGGGCAGGCTGCCCCCTCAGCACAGCTGCGGCCCTGTGGCCCTGGGAGAGTCCCATCCCCTGCTCTGCACACAGCCCACAGCCTGGGCAGTGTCCTGGGGAGGTGACCTCACCCTCAGTCTCGCTTCGGTGGGGACGTGGGCCCTGCTGAGGCCTCCCATCCACTCTCTGTGAGAGGGGCTGTCCTTTCCTCCCTCCCCACCAGGGGCCCCAGCTCTCAGGAGCCTCTGAGTCAGGCCTGGTTGTGGTCTGGAAACTTCCTGTCCTCTCAGGTGTTAGAAAAGATTCTTTTCCTCCCTCTGGGGCAGGTGCGCGGGAGGGAGCCCTGCCCGGCCTCTGTGGCTGGGCCCTTATTCATCCCTTTCCTCTCCAAGGGGCTGGGGACTTTGCCAGATGGAGATGCTTGGAGAGGGTCTGAGAGGAACCGGAGGAGAGACACGGGGAGGTGGAAGTGTAAGAGAGAACGTTTGGAAGGGGATAGACAGCGGAGAGAGGGGGAAAGAGATGGGAGAGAGGTCTGGGGGCCCAGCACTGGGCAAGCCCAGCCAGCCACTCCCCGACACCCTCCGCCACCCCTCACAGCCCTGTCGCCCCCAGGCATCCCCCCGCCGGGAGCCCTGTAACCTCGAGTCTCCTCTCCCCCACCCCTGTCACTTCCCCAGCCACGACTGAGCTTTCCCCCAGCACCTCCCCCCACTCCCACCCTGTCCCCCCACCCCCGCGCTCGGCGCCGCGCCTACCTGGGGTGCTCATGCTCTGTCAACCGCGGGGCGCCTCCTCCGTGCAGGCTGCCGGCTTCCTCCCGGGAGCCCAGCCCTCAGTCCTGCCTGCCCGCCGGGGGGCTGCAGGGCCGGGAGCGGGCAGCGCACTGCCCAGGCAGGAGTCAGACAGGAGACCGGTAGAGGCAAAAGAGAGAGAAAAGGAGAGAAAGTGTGTCACACACTGGGAGGGGTGGGGGAGGGAAATGCAAAACCCGACAGGAAATGAGACTAAAAAAATGCAAAAGGTTAGAAAAAGAGATAAGGAAGAGGGGGAGGGAGGAGTTTGGGTCCCAGGCCTGGGAGGAGGGCGGTAACCAGGTGGGTGTGGTGGGGGTGGGGCGGGGGTGGGATTTCTGATACGGGGCCGGGATTGGTGGACCCAGAGGGAGGTGGGGGAGACTCAGGTAAGGTACTGCCCCAGGTGGGGGACTCCCGCCTGGGGCCATCTGCCCCCACCCAGCTCTGAAAACCTGCCAGAGCTCAGATGTGGCCTTGGGAGGGGACACCCCTTCTGGGGGGGGTCCCATAGAATTGTGGGGAGCAATGAATCCTGCAGCCTTGAACAGCCCAGGCCTCTTGCCTGCCTAAGCCTTTGTTCTGGAAGCTTCCTGGGAATGGCCTGGGATCAGCAGGCCTCCAAGGGCTTCTCCCGGAAACTTCCTGGTGACCAAGGCTGTTCCCTTCCTCACCCAGAGCCGGGGGGGGGGGGGGGGGGGGGGCGCGCACCCAGTCCCAGGGCCCTGGGCCTGCAGGAGAAACTGATTTCTGCGTGCTGACATTTTAATACTGTTCCTCCGGCAGCCAGGGCAGGGACCCAGGCTGAGCCACTCTGTCACAGACAATGCGGGGAGCTGGGGCCAGGGGTTCACATGGGTCAAGGAAAAAATGTGGATGAACTGGCACCAGAGAATCTTGGGCTCCACTGTCTATTACCTCCTGGCCTACTCTGCCTCAGTTTACCTCTCCATTCTCCCCCTTCTCCCCCCACCCCTGCCCCCATCTGCCAGAGGACACACCCTCTTGACTCCTGGTTTAAGTCCTCAAGAAAAGCCGTTGCATCCATTGAACAGCTAAGCAGGAAGACTGATGCCCAGCAGCACTGGTGGCTCTGAGACCTCGGCTGGTCTGAGGGGCCCGTTGTGTGGACGCACACGGGCCGGCAAGCAGGGGGACCCACGTTTGCGTTCTGCCCAGACTATCGGACACCGGAACCAAGAGCCACAGGCAGAGAAAGGTCCAAGGTGAACGCCAAGGGCCACAGCCTGCGGGTCCTCATCCCTAGGTGTCCCGGGGCCCGGGTGCGACCCCGGGCTCTCGAGGCTTGTCCGCCAGGCAGTGTGGCTTTGGAAGGGAATGCTGGCCTCCTTCACGAAGCAGGGAGGATAGGTGTGCCCTGCCGTGAAGCACACAAACTCTGCCGAAAGCTTGAGGAATTCTCACAAAGCTAACACACCCTTGTGAAACCACACTTGTATCAAAAAGCAGCTTTGCTCCCCACAAATCCCTCCTCTGGCCCCTTCTGCCACCGCCCACCCAGAGGGCCACAGCTGACCTCTGTGTTCACGCAGACCTGAGCTATCACCTGCAGAACTGAGACACTCATTAAATGGAGCCACACACAGGTTCTCCTCGGGGTCTGGCTTCTTTCAAGCGACAGTCTGCTCTTGAGACTTAGCGAGGGGATTCCGTGCAGGTTTAGTTCCCTGGAGCCGTGCCTCTTCCTCCCCGAACACCTTAGAATTAGGATTTTAAACATTCGGAAGAGGGTGGTAGAGTGAACACCCGTATGTCCCACCGATGACGCCACGGTGGACGTTTGCTAGATTCGCTTCACCACAGACGTACTCGCCTGTTCCTCTTGTCACTGGTCCTCGAGCCTGCCCGCGTTTCCCAGGGACCGGGGACACATCGGCACACTGCACCTGCCAGCCCCGCCTCGCGTGCATCGTTAACCGGAGAGTTTCAGGGGGTGAAACGCACGCAGGGGTTTAAACTGTGCCCTGACATGAGTTTTGCGAGCTGTAAGCTCGCTCTGCCTCACCGAGGCCCGGTGAAGACAGGGAATGGTGTGGTCCAGCGGGGCAGACGTGGGCAACATCCCGCTGCCGAGCGCTTGCAGGTGACGGGAGACTGGGGTGATAAGGAACCAAATTTTAAATTTCGTTTAATTTTAATTAATTTAGACCTAAACACCGATTCTTCACTGTGTTACTGGAACACTTAGGTAGGTGGTTGGGAGCACTTTGAGCACAGACGGTCTCTGACGTAGGATGGGTAGGGACCTACAACTGTTCGCTTTCTGACGGCATGAAAGCCACAGGTGTTCAGAAGGAGCTGTACTGCAGCGTTTGAATGAAGATCCTCTCCTGGGCCAGCGGCACCCGGTGTGACGTTCTCTGTGAGCCACGGCTTGCCACCCACCGCGCGTTCACGTGGGCAGATGACCGACACTCCACAGAGACCCAGGGACACCACGCCTGGTGGGACCTTCAGCAGAGGAGCAGCCTCTGAGGGCCCCTCCTCCTGGCCCCCAAAGCAGTGCCCCCTGGAGCAGCCGTGCCGAAGGACATCCATCCCCGATACCCCCACCTTTCACCAAATTTCTAATCTGTTACGGACTGGTGATATGCGTACTTTTATGACATATAATAAAAGTGAATTACTAGAAAATGGGATTTTTAAAGAAGATACGCAAGATTATAGCCCGCTGATCACGCCTGGTTATTGGGGCGACGTCAAAATGCTGTATAGGTTTCTCAACGCTCGGTCTCGACTTTCGTTCTCATCTCGTCGAGGACGGGCGTTGGAAGGACATGGGCCGCAGGCCAGGGTTTGCGTAGCGCTGTCCTGGAGTCTGGGTGGCCTGCTGAGACGCCACGTGTGCTCCGAGAGCCCAGCCATCGACCTTGGACCTTCGCACGCACGGGCAGCATCCAGCGCCGGGAAGAGTGTGAGTGCAGAACCACCGTCTCCCACGGGGCAGAGGGGGTGGCAGTGCTGGGAAGGGAGTGGGACACGACCCCACACTCCCCTGACGAGTGTCCTCGAAACCACATCCACAGAAGTGCAGATTGCTCTGAAATGGGCAGCCCGAAAAGAGGAGCAGGCGGTGGAAATTCCAAATGGATCCCCAAGATAATAGATTAAATAAATACAATTCAAAGAAGGGCCAGAGTAAGAGGTCTGTCGCCTTTGTCTCCTAGGCTGGAAAGCCGAAGTAGGATAAAACCCCCAGCGAGACAGAAAGTCGGGGAGACAAGTTGAGACGTAAGTGACCAATTCAGAAAGACCAGTGTACGTTGACAACTCATTCTGGGCAGGAAAAGACAGCCTAGAAGGAGGAATCCATCATGAAAGCAGAATGGTGTTTGTCGGAGCCAAAGAGTGACGTGATTCTCCATAGTGGGGGGCCCAGGAGAGCCCATGTGATGGATAGCGAGGGAGCGGCTCCCAGACGTGTCCCCGGGACAGCTCAGGGAAGAAGCAGCAGCGACGGGTGACGAGAAGACCCCGACATCTGTGAGACAGGGGAGAACCCTGCCGAGGGTCAGGTGGGATCTGGGCTGTCACTGGCAGCGCTGGCTTGTCCCCTGGCAAGGACGGAGTGAAGTGGCACCTCCACGTTCTCGGGCAAGTGGACTTCAAACATCGAGTTCTATGTTCAACCGTTGTTGCTCCCCCTGCAACAGTGGGTCCAAGGGGAGGGGGCGGAGAAGAGTGGGACCTGGAGGGTTGAGAGGGACTCGTGGAGCCCCAAGCCTCTGACCTCTGACACCTGGGGGTCCAGGACAACGTCGTCCTGGCCTGGTTGCCCCCCACCCTGCTGGAGTTCATGGGTGACACCAAGCTCTCTCTTGGTGTGGGTGAGTGTCCGCCCCAGCCTCACCCAGGAGGGCCACCTGCAGCCTCTGCTGTGGGGGCCATCCTGTGTGCCCTTGTAGGCTCTTGCTCGCGGTCCACGTCACCAGGGAATTCGGGACCAGCCTGGGAAAGCCCAGGGTTCAGGCCTGTCTGTAGGGCATACGGCAGGGCGCGGCTTCTGCAGGGACGGCCCAAAACTCGCGTCTGGGGCCCTGGGCATCCTCTCTTTGTCCCCTTTGCCCAAATGTTGGGAGGGGCCCCAGTGCCCTCCGTGTCTCCCTGGGGCTCGCACATCCACGCACACATGTCTGCCCGCCTTCTTCCCATCTGAGCAGAGACAAGGAGAAGCAGACCGAGCTTCGGGCTCTTGGCAGGGGAGAGCCGGGCGAGCAGAGGGACAGGGAGGATGCGGACCCAGCTGGAGTCTGGAGCGACAGCTGCCCCACAGAGGGAGCTGCCCCTGGGCTGCAGGCTGCCTGGGGGAGGCGCGCAGAACAAGCCTCCTCTCAGGACAGGTCCACCCCAAACTGGCACCTTAGAGACGGGAGGGACGTGAATGCCAGGCTCTGCATCGTGCCTGCAGAGCCAGGCGGGGTTCACAAAATCAGCTCCATTCCCGAGACCGTCAGCTGTTTGCTACGCCCCCTTCCCTCTGTTGTGTTCCAAAGAGGCCCTGATATGTTTACCAACACTCCCCGACTTCAATTTTCCTCCCCCGCCACCGCCGCCAAAATTTCAGCTACAGACAGCAGACTGAGTTGTCTGTGCCCCGGCGAAAGGTCAGAGACAGCGGAGAAGCGAGCGGCTGGCTTCACCAGCCCCAGTCACAGCGCTGTGCTCTGAGACAGCGCTGGGCGGGGCTGAGAGCAGGATGGAATGAGAGAGGGGGCTCGGAGGGCCTTGTGGTTGTGTCTCTTAAACGGCCCCTCCTCTGCTCCCCCTCCCTCCACCCTTCCCTCCGGAGAGCAATCTCATCTTGCCTGCTGCCTCCGACTCCGGGAAAATCATTCCTTATCAGCGGAACAGTCACACACTTGGGACAGCAAAAAGGCATTTCACAAACTATTGATCTGAGAATTAATATATTGCTTTTTCCCCAGATGCCACACCTCACTGCCATTGTATATATTAGTACCCCCAAAATAGCATCGAGAGCAAACCAGAGCTTTCCAGGCCCTTAATTAAGTTTTACGAACTTTATGCTTTTATGCTATTATTGCTGTCTCTGCCCCTTCCAGCTCATTCCTCTTGATTCCAGGTTGTTTCCACGCCACCTGCCTGTGCGGAGATGATTCCAGAATAGCATCGAGGCGTCTGCATCTCCCCACACCGACGAAAAACTACCCATGGAAAGGCCCAGTTCCTTTCCCGTGTGCTGAACACCTCAAACGGCCCTTGACTTTTTTTTTTTTTAATTCTTGCAGAAAGCATGGCTTTGCTCCAAGAGGAAAATGTTCCCATCTGTAGGTTGGTAATGTACATTCAACAGTTTTCAATGGCTCGAGCTATGAAATATGATGACGGCCATTTCTATTATCTCAGGGGGAGGAGAGATCCTGAAATTCACTCACTCCGTCACGGCACTGAGGGGGAGGTGTTCCTGCACAGACCAGGTGGAGCGGTGGTGGGCTGGGGCTGGGGCCACCGGTGCCCTGGACTAAGGCCTTCGGGGCCAGGCCCAGGAGGGGGCCCACAAAAGGCCGTCAGGCGCCACCTCGTGTGGCAGGCAGATGTCGAGAAATAGTGGCATTGGCCCACTCGCCACTCGCTGGGCTCTGCCCCTTTCCTCACCAGCGGGGGGTGGCAGCCTGACCACCAGATTCTCAGTTAGTCGGCATCTGGGTAACCGGCATGTTGCATCCCTACTACAGGGCGGTGCGCGCTCGGGGCTCTCCACAAGTAATGAGCAGAGCCGGCAGTCTGCACAGGGGTTGCAGCGAGAACATAATGGATGCTCTGTTTGTCTCTGGAAACTGTGTTACCAGCATGGAACCGATGAGGCCGTAAAGCGCTCTGGGTTCCCTGAGGCCTGAAAGGTGCTCCATCACCTCCGAGTTCCTTCCTCTCTGCACAGAGCTTCAGGGTGGCCGGATACTTGCTTTTGGCCCCCTGCTCAAAAATGGAACACATTCATCCCAGTTCATCAACCCCGTGCCTGCCAATTGCTCGTCCCTCGCCCCCTGGCTTCTCGAGAAAGCAACGGGAAACACCCGAGCCATACAAAAGGCTCTGAGTTATGTCTGCTCTCAGCACACAATGTCTGAGCAGCAAAGTCAGGGCTCATTAAAAGCACGAATGTTGCAGCTTATCGAATTAGCCACTTTAAACACGTCGTCTCCACACCAGTGCTTCCCAAGCTGCTGTAGAGTCAGGGCTTTATGAGGCCCTCTGGGTGTGTGTTTGTGCCACGCGCTTCCGTCTGCTTCCCGAGGTCCAGCTCCGCACCGCGTTCCTGAGACCACGGCAGCCGGAGGGGAAGTCAGCCCCCCTGCCGCCAGCGTGGGACACACCGGTCACTGCCTGTGTGGACACCAGGGCTTGACAGTTGTGTCTGACTATTTGGAAGTACATGCCTCTCTGAGCGTGCACTTAGCTAATTCTGTTGGCCGAAGCCTTTGAATATTTTGCATTGTATAAAATTAGGGGCACTGTTATCTGCTTTGAGCTTGACAATGCATAGAGGTTTTGGCAGAATTTGTGATTCTGACCTTTGAGTTTCTTAATCAAAGAACCGTGTCCGTGTGAAGTGCTCACATGAACACGGCTGAGCTCAGTGTGTAAGAACGTGGAGAAACTTCACAGCTGCAAGAACCGGTGAGCTGAGGGAGCAAAGGGGAAGGAAGCGGGAAATCGCACGGTGAGCGTTGAAGGGAGAGCGTTGAAGGGTTATGGGAAGTAAGAGCGAGAACCGACCACATTACATTGGGCCAGACAGAGGCAAATGCTGAGAATGACCCGCAAGGTTCAATAATTTTCAGCCCACAGTATTCAAGGCCAATGTGAGTCCCGTGAGCGGGTCCAGTAGATAATGTCGGGGTGGGAAGGCCGTGCCTGGCCTGCTGTGTGTGGCACCCTGGGAGCGCCTCCGACAGAAGGCACACGAGGAGCAAAGCCGAACCGAAAGGAAACAGCAACCACATGGCCCGATATACACACTCACGCACACACATGTGCACAACCTGTGCCAGGGACGTGGTCCGTAGACACGCTTTTGTTCCCAGCCCCGGGGCTGCCGGGCTTAAATCATGATGTGGGCTGGCCCCTGCCATGTGAAACCACCTGACCCGACACAAAGGTCTATCCGTTTTTACTAACAACTATTAAGGTCCGCTGGGCCTGCGGCTGTTGCTCCGGGGCCGGTCAGCGTCCTGCAAGCGTCCTGCCGGCCCCCCGAGACAGCGCCAGCGGCAGCGCCAGACTCCCTGACAGCTGGAGCAGATCGCGAAACCGTGGCTTCTCTACTCCACGTCACTTTCAGTAAGAAAACCGTCAGAGTCAGTGACAAGTTGTTGTTTGTTTTTTGGTCTGAAAACAATGATCAGTTAGAAGAAGGATGAGTCTCAGTGTTAAAGACGTTCCGAGTCAGCAAGAGATCTCGCGTATGTAGTTACCAAACGAAAATATCACAGCTTATGGTTCGCCTTCTGTTGCCCTGCTTGAGAACTTACACAGAAATTAAACTCCCAAATGGCTGCAGAAACGGCAGCAACGGGCTCACGCAAGTCCTGTGTGGCGCGTTATCACCACGGTGCCGTGCCGCTTATTTGGGCCCCGCTGTTTAAAGACAGGACCGGAGGAGCCTGTCACGGGCACCGCAGGCCGGACCAGCCTGGAAGGAGCCCCAGCGGCTCTGAACTTTTAGGAACCTTTTCATTGTGAATAGCTTTACTGAGCTGTACGTCACTTACCACCAAGCTCAGCTATGGAAAGGGTACAACTCGGTGGGTTTTAGTGCATCTGCACAGTTGTGTGATCACACCACAACCTCGTTTCAAAGCATCCTCGTCACCCTCAAAACAAACCGCGTGCCCGTCGGCAGTGGGTCTCCGGTCCCCACCCGCCAGTCCCCGCGCCCCGCAGCCCCGCACCCACTAGTCTACCCTTTGCCTCTATGGCTCTGTCTGTTCTAAGCATTTCCTACAAACGGAATCACACGCAGTGGCTTTGAACCTGGCTTCTCTCACTTAGCAAGGTGTTTTCAAGGTTCACCTGTGTTGGAGCAGGTATCAGCATTCTTTTAAAAAAATTTTATTTATTTACTTTTAAAGAGAGGGGAAGGGAGGGAGGAAGAGAGGGAGAGAAACACCAGTGCGTGGGAGATAACACTGATCAGCTGCCTCTCACGTGCCCCGCACCGAGGACCCCACAACCCCACAACCCAGGCTTGTGCTCTGACTGGGAATCGAACTGGTGACCTCAATCCACTGAGCCACGCTGGCCAGGGCAGTGTTCTTTTTATTGCCAAATATTATTCCTTTCCATAAATATACAACCTTTCGTTTGTCTTTTTATCAGTTGATGGACATCTGGGTTGCTTCCTCTTGCAGCTGTACCGTTTTAAGTTTCCACCATCCGTGTACGAAGGTTCAGATTTCTCCATCTCTTTGCCAACATTGGTAACTGTCCTTTTATTACAGGCATTCTAACGGGTGCCCAGTGGTACCTCACTGTGGTCTTGATTTGTTAATGATGTTGAGCGTCTTTTTATGGGTTTGCTGACCGTCTGTGTGTCTTCTTTGGAGAAGTGTCTATACAAATCTTCCCCATTGGAAAAATGGGGGGTCTTTTCATCAAACTATAAGAGTCCTTTATACAATCTGACGTGAGTTCCTTATCAGACTTATGGTTTGTCAGTATTTTCTCCCATTCTGTGTGATGTCTTTTCACTTTCCCGATGGTATCGTTTGCAGCACAAAACTTCGTATTTTGATAAGTTTGACTTATTTCTTTTCTTTTGACACTTGCTCATTGGCTGAATTATCTAAGAAATCATTGACTAACCCAAGGTCACAAATTATACTTCCATGTTTTCTTCTAAGAGTGTTATAATTCTGACCCTCATATTTGGGTCCACGGTCCACTTTGATGCAATATTTGTTTGTGGTACGAATTCCAGGTCCAAATTCGGTTTTTGGCATGTGGACACCTGTTTGTTCCAGAAAGACTGAAAAGACCCTTCTTTCCTCATTGAATTGTCTTGGCGGCTTTGTCACAGATCAACCGACCATAAATAAGGACTCTCCAATTTATGTCATTGTCTCGTTTTCGATTCTTATGCTGTGTCCACACTGCCTCGATTCCAGCAGCTTTGCGGTGAGTTTTTAGTCAGGAGGAGTGAGTTATTCCACAGTGTCTTCATTTTCAAGATTGTCTTGGTTCCTCTGGGCCCGCTGAGTTTCTGCATGAAATTTAAGGGTCAGCTTGTCAATTTCTGCCAAATTGCCAGAGGAGATTTGGGTAGAAGTTGTGTTGAATCTGTAGATCAATTTAAGGCGTATGAACACGGGATGCCTTCCAGCTTATTTAGATCTTGCAACATTTCTCCAATGATGTTTGATACTTTTCATTGTATAAGTCTTCACTTCTTTCGTTAAATATATTTCTAAGTATGTTATTCCTTTTGATGCTATTGTAAATGAATTGTCTCCTTGATTTTGGGTTCAGCTTGTTTATTACTAGTGCACAGAATTACACTAGTTACTTTGTATATATTGCTCTTGTATCTCTCGATCTTGCTGAATTTATTAGTTTTAATAATTTTTAGCAGATTCCTTGGGGCTTGCTATGCACAAAATTATGTCACCTGCCAATAGAAGTAGCTTTACCTCTCTTCCCCCCCCCCCCCCCCCCGCCCAGTTTGGATGCCTTTTATTTACTTTTTCTTGCCTAATTGCCTTGGCCAGACCCTAAAGTGGAAACGCCAAGACAAGCACCCTTGTCTCGTTCCCATGGAAAATTACTCCTCAAAGGAGTGTGGTGTGCAGCTGAGCTGGTTCGTGTCGGGGGCAGATGGCAGAGCCGAGTCGGCTCCCGGAGGCGCTATAAAATTTACCGACGTTCACGTCATAGAAAAGCGCTGCCGTGAGGCTCACGTGTCTAGTATTAAACCCTGCCGGGAACCCCGCAGTCGTTTAGAACTTAGACCAAGCACAGATGTTTTCAGGGCGGAGCTTATCACTGGCCCCGTGTGGAATCGCTGGTCCACTCTGATCGTTGAAACAGACTGGCTTTCAGCTGGTCTGAAACTCCCTACAGCCCACATGCCCACTTCGCCCGCTCCCAGGGCAGGCCCCCCGCTGCCCCACCCCTGGTGCGCCAGTGCCCACCCCGCTTTCCGGGCACCCTCTGAACCCTGCTCCCATGCAAACCTTTCTCTGATGGACACACCTGGTCGCCCAGGGACGCATCCTACCATCTCTGTCCCCCGCCCACTCCCGGGCACAGACGACCCTTCCTTAGCTGAGGAGGTTTGGGGACACAGGGAGGGGCGCTCTGCCCTCTCTCGACACTGCTCTCAGGCTGTAGTCAGAGGGCACAGGGCCATGGTGCCCTAGGGCGCCGTCCTGAGTACGACGCCGGGGCCAGCGAAGGCGCGTGAGAGCCGAGGGGCTCTGCTGTCCTCCCCACGCGACGCCGAGCCCAGGGCCGCGGCCCTTTCGGTTTCAGTTCTGTCCGACCTGCTGCCGCAGCTCAGCTTCCTCCCCCTCACTGCCCAACTCAGGGTGGAAAGTTCTGTCACCACGGTTCAGTTCCTGAGCTTTTGGAAGGGGTGCTGCGAGTAAAAGAGGGAGGAGAGCCCTGCTTTTATCAGTTCTCTTCTCTAAGGGTTCACTTCCTTGGGCTTGTCAGAAATGTGTTTTAAAATGTGTTTCCATTTTTCACGGGGATGGGGGAAGTGGAGAGAGTGCGGCTTCCTTACGTGAGCTGACTCACGGAGGTCAGTGCTTCAGGGCAGAAAAGGAGAATCGTTCTGAAGGAGGAAGAGCGTCCTCCCGAAGGAGCAGCCAGTGCCCGCTCAGGGGCCCCATACTCTCGGCCTGAGGCCTTGTCTGGCTCAGAGGAGCAGCCAGCCTGCCTCGGCCTCTCCAACAGCAAACCCTTCCTCCGCCTTCCGTGCCCCATCTCACCACTCCCTCCCTTCCTGGATGGGGGTCCTGAGAACAGCCCCTTATCAATGACCTGCCCTCGAATCTTCGTTTCAGGGTCTGCTGCGGGGGTCCCCAACCCAGACAGAAGGACAGTTAAGAGGAAGTGGTCTGAGAGAGGCCAGGGCCACCTCCACTTTTTCCCTTGATAGTCGGTCACCCGAGACAGTAGGTGGTCAGCGACCTGCGGCCGAGGACCAGATGTGACCTGCAGTCTGGGGGCCGAGGACGGCCTGCACCTTCTTTGCTTTGTTCTGTCTTGCGAGGGTCTCCCCGCCGCCCCCAGTTTCACTGAGATACAGTTGCGGAGTGCCGGTGCGTCCGTTTAGGCTGGCCGACACCGCGGTCGATACGGGCGCACCTGCGACAGGGCTGCGGCCCGTTTAGTGAGCACCGCCGTCTCAGCGAGTGGCAGGGCTCTCTCCTTGAGAAGAGAGCCGAGAAGATCCACTTTCTCAGCACCTTTCGCATACACAACACAGCATTTCACACCTACCTCCATTTTTACAGCTCCCACGATTCTTAATACGTGACAACATGCAGAAGTAGTTACAGAGTTGCATGTTTCACCTATTTTCCTGAAAGAAATGAACCCCCTTAACACACAGAGCAACAGCATCGTGCTTCCCGAGAGCTGACCAGCGGATCTGCTTTGAGAGACGCTGAGTGGGGATGCCCGATGGGGGTGCGGCCGGCCGGAGGCACCTGTCTCCTCCCCACGGTCAGGGCGCTGTCTGTGGACACAGCCCCACCAGCCCAGTGGGAAGCCCTCTGGAAAGGTGAGGCCCCGGGTGAGAAACCAGGACATCCACTGCCGGGGCTCTTTTCTGCGTCTGTCAACAGGACGCCATTCCTGCCTCCTGGGTTTGTTGTGAGAAGCATTCGGGGTGTGGTGTGAGGGTGGTGCAATCAGTTTCCTCCCCACCCCCACACTTGCCTTGGACAGGGGGTGGAGCCAAGCAGGGCGCTGTGGGGCAGCTTTCAGTCTCTGGCGGGTGGGGATGAAAGGTGGTTTGCAGATAGAACACTTGCTCTAATGCCAGTAAAGCTGTGGGCCCAGGGCGATAGGAACTACAGGAGCAACGGCAGAGGAAGGGAAACAAGGGCAATCTAGGTGAAGGAGGCCACCTTTTCTATGTGACCCAGGGCTTGGGGATGATGGCAGTCCCACCCTTCCCCCAGGAGGACAGAGCTGCACAGAGCTAGGGGACCATGGGTTTTGAAAAACCCAGCTCATTCCCGTTGGGAACGAGGAGTTTAGGAGCATCAAGATCTCTTCTTCGTGACATTGGCCAACCCTTCCTTGACTCTCCCGGCTCCTCTTCCACCGGCCTCCAGGTGGCACATCCTCAGGTGACTCCCCCACCAGCTGCCTCCCACCTGGACCACTCCCAGCTCTCATCTCTCATTTCTGCAAGGCCCCTCTCTCCTGCTGCCCCCGCCCACCCAGCGGTTCTGATTGCTCCCAGAATCCACGCACCCTCCTGCCTGCCAGCGCCCTGCCAGCCCTTCACCCTGAATCGCCACGAACCTCACAGTCACTTCACATCGCCTCTCGTTTGGGCTTCCTCGGATGCTGGGGCTGAGAGGAGGATTTCTGTACAAGTGGTTTCTGTGGGCGGTGATCCCAGGAAACATGGGCAGGGGCGAGGGGAGTGACGCCGGCGAGGGGAGGCTGGGAGCAGAGGGTGCTCGAGGTGCGCGCTGAGCTCTGCCCCCAGGGGACCCTGGGGGACGACTTATAATACCATCAGCGTGTTCTCACCTGGGAGCGCAGGAGTTATTTATATGCCAGCTCTTCGAGCATCTGGAAAGCATCCCTTAGGCCCAGAAAGGTGGATGCTGAATGCTAAGGGGAGCCAGCAGGTGCCCACTAAAGCAGTCGGTTCCACGGGAGGCTGCCCGCTGGGCTACCTCACGCTCTGGGTGGGTCAGTCCTCACTTTGCAGGGCAGGAAGCGGACGCTGACTGAAAGTCCGTCCTTATTGGTCCCCGGCCACGACTGCTGGTGGAGCCCAGTCCCGGTGATGTGCTCTCTCCTCCCTCTCTGTGCCCCATGCGCAGCACCGGGAGGAACGGTGACAGAGGAAGGAGTAGGGACAAAGTGCCCGCCCGGGCCCAGGGCCTTGGCTGCCTCCCCTTGTGCTCCCACCTGGCCTTGCCCTATTCTTGCCCGTACCTGGAGGTTGGAGCCCCTGACAAATCGGACCAGTCCCCTTGTCACAGGAGGACAGCACGTGGGAGAGGAAAAGTTCCCTCCCAGAAAACGGAGACCGATCTGTGGCTAACGTCACGAGACAGCCCACGGGGCTGAGCCTCTCGGCTCGGACTGGGCAGGGAGAAGATCTGTAAACACACAGGACCATGGGCAACGAAGAGTTTCATCCCTACATCGGGGTCTCCAGGCGTCTTACAGGGGGTCCAACTCAAAAGCCTCAGGAACACTCTCCAAAGCCCCTCCCCTCCTGTCTTCACTCCGCACGCGGCTGCCCCCAAGCCCTCCTGTGCCAAACTCCCTGCCCCCCACCCCCCAGCTCTTTCCTGGAGACTGAGTTCAGTCACGTGACCGATGATTCAGTGAATCAGGCCTGGGTAATGGAAACAGAACAAAAACTCTGGGCACTGGAGCTGGGGACATCGGACGCCCGGTGCGGGCGGCGTGGGCCGTCAGCCCTCACTCTGCGGGCCCCCTTCCTGCCTGGTCCTCGTTTGTACCCTTTATAAGGAAACAGGACTGGGCAGCACTGGGCTTTCCCGAGCTCTCGGAGTTGTTCTAGCGCACTGTCATCGAACTTGAGGGAGCGGTGGGCACTCCGTGTTTGCAGCAAGGGGGTCGTTAAGCGCAGGTGGCTGGTGTCTGAAGGGAGGACAGTTTTAACCTGCGAACTCTGACCTAACTGGGCACTTAGCACCGGAATTGCTTCGCGGCGTGTCTCCTCCTGGTACCCTGGCTAACGCGATACCGCGCGGATGAGAATTTGTCATTTCTGTTTGCAGACAACACTTTCGCGGTGGGACTAATTTGTCACTCTGGCCCCAGAGTTTCCTCCGCGGTTTTGGAGGCCTGACCTTCCGTTTTGTTTCTGACTAATGGTGAGAGTGAGGGAGAAGGGCCAGTCTGGGGGTGGAGACCCAGGCCGCAGCGAACGGGCAGCCCCACGGCCCAAGGCCTGCCCATGTTTCCCTCCTAAGGGGAGATGGGCGTTCCGGCCAGAGGCCGTATTCGGGAAGATCCCCTACCTCCCCCCACAGTCGGCGCCACTTCGTGGCTCTGCACGGGCGCATCCACCAGAGCCACGGAGGGAATGACTCGTAGGACCGTTGGAAGCCTTGGGCGCGGAGAAGAAACTAAAAAGAAAGCCCCATTTCTTTGGTCCAGTGTTATTAGGACCAAGCTGGGTTTGGTTTCTTCTGTTTACTCATTTGTTTCAAACATAAATTTCGGGAGGACAGACTAGTGAGGATAAAGGATGCTCCAGTGTACTTAAAACTGCTTGAGAACCAGGTTACAGGGGTAATAAAACATGAAATTGGTTGTGGCTGAGGGTTTTCCTAGCACCAAGGACAAGGGCAGAAGGCAGAAGCACAAACTATGAGCCACTGATGGCGGCCCGAGCACGCCTCTCCTCCCAGTTTCCCAGGGCGAGTCCCCACCAGGGAGACAGAAAGCAAAATGCTCGCTCTGGGACCACAGCCTGGCATCTGGGGTCCTCTGGGCATATTCACCTCGGATGCACAAAACTACCGAGCCTGGGTGGTGCCTGGCCTGCCCTGGGCACTTTGCCAGCGGCCTTGGCTCAGAGACTGCGCGAAGCTCCGCAGCCCCGCACGGCAGGTCTGGGGACCCCTCCAGCTCCTCGATGTCCTATGAACCTGCACCGAAATCCACCCCCCCCCCCCCCGCCCTGCCCGCCCCCAGTCTTCCACCCACGGCAACCTCGGTTCCCTCAGTCACAGAGATGGAGGCACTAGTAACTATGAGTAGTGACTTCAATAGTGTCACCTCCCCCCCCATTCACATCCACCCAAAATTCACAACCTTCTTTGGAAATAGGGGCTTTGCAGGTAACGAGATGAGGTGGAGCCTGGATCCGGTGACCGTGTGCTTGTAAGAAGAGGGGATGAGACAGAGAGACCTAGCCCGGAAAAGGCCACTTGCAGGTGCAAACAGAGTGACATGCCTACAAGCCACAGGGTGCCAGGCATCGCAGGCCCCCACCGGGAGCCGGGGGAGAGGGCCAGGAACATCTCCTCGGGAGCCCCCAGGAGGGCCCAGTCCCACAACACCTTGACCTTGGACTTCCAAAGCTGTGGGAGAGTAGACTTCTGTGGTTTTAAGCCATCCAGTTTGCGGCCCTAGGACACCGACGCGGTGCCGTAAAGAAAAGAATGGCGTAGCAATGGAAAGGCGGGCGAGCGTTTGGCCGTGTGAACGCTCGCCCGGGCTCTAAGGTGGCGTGGAGCCGTGGCTGGCATTCAGCTGCATCTGTCCGCGTTCCGTCCGATTTCTCCACTGAAAGGGGCCTGTGGGAGGCTCGCCCTTCGTGCCTGACTCTGGGCTCTCCCTTCTGAGTTTGCCTTTATCCCGTCGCTGTGGCAGACCGCGCCGGCGCCTGCCCACGTGCTCTGGATGCGCCACCCCCCCCCCACACGGACCCCCGCAGCAGCTCCCACTCCTTCTGGGTGCTCTCCCCCACAGCCTGGTTCCCGAGTGGCACAGAGAGCAGAGCCCCAGGCCTGACCTTCGACCGACGACGGAGGAGGGTCAGTGAAGGAGCCCCCAGCTCCTTGTCCCTCCACTGGGAAGGCTCTGAAGTGTCCCCCAGCAAGGTCCCCCGGCAGGACAGAGCCCTCGGCCTCCAGTGGCAAGCCGCTTGGTACCCGAGCACACTGGCTGTGTTCCTGTGTCAGTTTCCTGTGGCGGCCACAACAAGTGACCACAGACTCGGTGGCTTAAAAGAGCAGACACTGCTCCCTCACAGGTCTGGAGGCCAGATGTCCAGAATCGGTGTCACCCAGTGTCAGCAGACCACGCTCCCTGCTGAGGCTCTAGGGGGTCCGTCCCTGCCTCTTCCCGCCTCTGACAGCCACCAGCCATCGGTGACGTCCTTGGCGGTGGCCGCCACACTCTGGTCTCTGCCTCCGTCGCCACACGGCCTTTGCTCAGTCAAGTCTCCCTCCGCCTCTCTGTCACCAGCACACATGGGACAATGTGAAGCACCACCCAAGGGATCCAGGCGAGCCCCCCCCTCGAGACCCTTAACCACATCTGCAAAGTCTCTTCTTGCCGTGACAGGGGACACTCCCAGGGTGTGGGGACGGGGCTGGGACAGCTCCTCAGGGGGCTGGCGCTGCTGGGCCGGTCACACTTGTCTTCCACGACGCTCCCTGGGACCAGTGTCCCAGGAAACGAGCCCCGCTCACCTCCTTGTCCCAGGCCCAGCTTCTGGGGGCGGGGGAGGGGGACCGTGCTTCTGACTGTGTCATTTCACAGAGAACGAAAGCTCTCTTTCAAGGAATCACCAGTTTGTTGCACTCCCACCTCACTAACAATTACCCCGGCACCAGTCGGAGCGAGGTCGCCTCACTCTCTGAGGCTCATTAACTCTCCGCCCTAACTCCAAGGTCGGGGAGGTGATCGGCCCGAACAGGCTTTCAAAGAGGGGATAGGGAAAACGCAGCCGTGAGCGTGGGCCCTGACCCCACAGGACTGGGTCCTTGTAAGAAGGTTGGGGCACAGACTGCGTCAGGACACAGGGAGCCGGCGGCATCTACCAGCCGAGGAGCGAGGCTTTGGCAGGAACCAGCCTGGGTCTGAGGCTGGACACAGATATCTGTGCTTGGAGCTGCTGGGCCTGCGGCGCTTTGCTGGGCGGCTCCACACACACACTGATGCTCACGGTGGAAGCCCGCATGCAGCGGTGTGAGAGGCCCAGGCGCTTGCTCTTCCCCTCGTCCCTCCAATGGCGCCTTGCCGTCACTCTGTCCACACGTGTCTCGTGGGCACAAGACGTGTCACCAGACTCGCCTGTCACCGGCCAACAGACGTGGGCCTCTGTCCTCTGCAGCCCGGACCCCAGAGTTCTGACGCCCAGCCCGTTTCCGGGTCACTCAGAAATTCTGAAGTAGCCCCACCTCCTGCACACTCATCCAACCAACGGAACACCCCTCCACATCATAGAGACAGGCCAGACGAGCAGGGAAAGGGGCTTCTTCTCCTTCTCCTTCTTTTGCAAATCATAACGCTAAATTACCTTCAATTTCCGAAATGGAATTTGGCACGAGTTTCTCTCTGGTATGGAGTAGTCTGTAATGAGATTATATTGTGTTTGGGGGGAAACATTCAAATGACCGAGATAATTAATTTTGCATCACAACCAGCAGATAGCAGGATCCAAAGCCATAACTGGAGGTTGCAACCTGCCTGGGCCTCGGGGTGATATTGCTTCTTCCAAAATGCAGCCACAGTGTCGGTTCCAGGGGCTTGTGCAACGCAGAGGTTGGAATGTTGGAAATGTCGGGTTTTTTTTTTTTTTTTCTTTCCTCTTCTGGCCACAGTGTTCAGATTTTCTCCGTAGCTGTCATTTCTGGAAGGATCTCTCCTGGGCTGGGGAAGGTGAAAGCAGCTGTCAGGCCCACAAGAGCATCCTGGCCGGGCCTTGCTGGGGGAGAGTCTTTGAGAGCCCCTTCCGAGTGTTCAAAGTGTCTGGTGCTGTTTCAGGGTTCAGCTGCGGGTGGGATGGAGTGCGGTGTGTGTGTGCACGCGCTTACCTTTTAAAGGAAAGAGTAAGACAAAACCCTCTTCGGTTCTTTGATTCCCCATCGGCAGTTGGTTTTATTTGTACGACATTGGACTTGTCTGAACACCTGGGAAGGATCCGACTCAGCAGCAATTTTCTGGTTCTGAGTCATGGTTAAAATCACCCCGGACATGGCCGGGAGCGGGCACACTGCCCACCGCCATCCTTGTGCCTCTCGGCTGTGTCTAGCCCTGGCACAGCCTGGCAGCGAATATCGTATATCGATACACGAGATAGATACATAATATCTCTGCGTCTATGTATCCACAGCTATGCCCAGCCCTGCATCTGTCTAGATACACATACAGTCCACTGTTAACCCGCAGTTGGGGATCTGTGTACGCAGAGAGCGGACCTAAGTTAACGTAGATTTTCAACTGCGCAGGTGGTTGGTGCCTCAAGATATAATAAGATACATCTATCTATCTATGTATCTGTCTGTCTGTCTACCTATCTTTCGGTTGGTTATTAATTGGCTCACACAGTTGTGGGGGCTGGCAAGCCGAATCGACAGGCCTGGCTGGCAGACTTCAGTCCGGGGAGAGCTGATGTTGCAGGTCAAGTCCTAAGGCATTTGACTGACAGCGTTCCATCTTCCTCGGGGACGTCAGCCTTTTTTCTCTTATCACCCTCGACTGATTGGGTGAGGCCCACCTCATCAGGGAGAGTAATCTGCTTTACTCAAAGTCTATTATTCAAGTGTTGACCTCACCCGAAAATACCTTCATAGAAACATCTAGGCTGGTGTTTGACCACATATCTGGGTACCGCGGCCCAGTGCAGTAGGCACATAAAACTACCCCTCCCAGGGGGCAACGGACCCACAGCGAGGGACTCCCATGGGGTGCGCAGGCTCCCAAACCACACTTCTGTCTGCGCTCCGCCCAGAGGCCCTAGGACCCCTCTCCCAGGTCCCGCAGGTGGCTACCCCCGTGGGACCGCAGTGCCCCTCTCCCTCGGACCCCGGATGCAGAGGGTGGATGGGAAGCACAGCCCTTACCTCCCAGCATGGCCCTGGGGTCAAGCAGAAGCCATCCACTGTTGGTCTCAGCCTTGCTGTTTCCAGCACCTTCCCTGCCCGCTCTGCACTCGCCCCTCCTCCCTCGAGTTTCTCCTGCGAGCTCCCCCTTCCTCCTCTTAGGATCTGCTTCTGGGAAGCAGCCCGAGAGAGGCCCCCGGAAGACAGGAGGGACGGTGCCGCGCGCACACACGCACACACACACGCACCCGTTCCCGCAGTTGTTCCCGAGTGTTGGCTGTGTGCCTGGCACGATTCTCAATTCTCGGTGCTGGGGACAGAGCTGTGACGCGAACACATCCCTGACAGCCTGTCACTCGGCCGCGAGTAGCAGGCTTTCTGGGCTGGGGGAGAACGCCTGGGTCCACCCCTGCTTTGTTATTTATCGTTGCTCCAGCCTTCTCCCCATAAGACCTGCGTGGACCCCGGAGAAGGGGCCCCTCGGTCTCAGTGATGTGTGCACATGGTCTCCCTGTTGCACAGGTGTCTCACTGTTACCAGCAGGAGTGAAGTGCGTGTAACCCACCGTCACCAGTGTGATACGGGCCTGTCCCTCACAGAGCATCACCAAGCCGCAAACACCAGGCTCTGCAGGACACTCTGCCTCCCCCACCCCATTCTCTCACGCCTTCTCCCTGTGGCCCTGCCCCAACCATGCCACGCTGGGGTCAAACCACCTAGCAAGTCCCGGCGTGAGCCTCGAGTCCCTCCCCACCGTCACAGGCCCCGCCTGTCCCAGAACACCGTGTGGTGTGATCGCCAACTTTACAGCCGCTCTTAAAGGTGTTGGTGTTTGGTGACAGATGTGGAAATTCAATAAAAGGCAAGTTAATTAAAACAGAACAAGCTATTGCCTGGGGCAGCAAAATGTAGCTTCTTATTATGTGAGTGAATATTAAGACACGAGGGGCATATAACGTTATCTCCCTCTCTCCCTGTGCTTCCCGGGGTCTGGGTAGTGAACACGGAACACCCGCCGCCAGCTGCCCGCCGCCCGCCGGGGAGGGATGCTTCCAGACGGGGGTGTGCGTGCACGGGTGTGGGTGGCCCTGGGTACGGGGTTAGTGCGAGGAAAACCCCACAGGTGCTCAGCTCCTGGGTGGGGCACGAGCCCCGCCTGGTGCTTCTTTATAACCTCAGTGCTCAGGCAGCGCCTGGCTCCTGCTGCCGGTGTTGTTACTCTTGCCACAGTGATGCTGAATTATGTCACCCCCCATCCCCCGCAATTCACATGTTGAGGTCCTAGCACCCAGAACCTCAGAATGTGACTGTGTTCGCAGACAGGGCCTTTAAAGAGGGAATTCAGGCACAGTGAGGTTCCGTGGGGAGCCCCAATTCAACATGACTGGTGCTTTTATGAGGCGAGGACATCAGAACGCAGAGACACAGAGAGTGACCAGGCAAGGACACGGGGAGGAGATGGCCGAGGAGAGAGGCCCTGGGGGGGAGCAGCCCTGCCCCCACCTGGGTCTCGGACTTCCAGCGGGCAGAGCTGGGAGACAACTGTTACACGGCCCCAGCCAGCCGATACACACCTGGCCGTTGTAGCTGCTCGGAGGTCTGCAGGTGGCCTGGGTGGCCCTGCTGGTCCTAGCTAGCTCACCTGTGCCAGGGTGTGGCTGTCAGGGTACTGGTGGCTTCGGCAGGCTGAGTGGGCCCGTGGCTGTTCCTGGCAGGGAGCCAGCCCTGTCCTTGGTGACAGCAGGGAGGGGTCAGCGTCAACGCCCGGGTCTCCTGAGGCCTGGGCTCCTGTGGAGCCCATGTGTACCTACGTATGTCATCCCTTCTGTGCATCCCGTTGGCCAAAGCATATCACGTGCCCAGCCCCGCTTCCGAGGGGGAGGGTGGAGTCCTGGCTTCTCGCTGGGAGGCGGTGCAGTGTCAGAGGTGAAGGGCGTGGATTTCACGAGGGACAGAGAAAGGGGGTCATGTTTGCAGTCGGCTCAGAGGATTCTTAAATGTTTTGGATTGCATGTAAAAACCCAAACTTCAAGTCTGAGTAATTTGGGGGCAGTTAAGAGGGGCAGAAATACTTTGCTGTAAAGAGTTCGGTGGTCCCGGCCCAGCTGCCATCCATCAGAGAGGAAGATAAGGCTCCCTGACCTAAAGGCTGATGAAAAACAGGAATCGACCCCCGAATTTCTGGTGACACGGTGTTCAAGGTTTGCGCTGTACCCTGGCATCGGCCCGTGACACCCAGTCCCGCCGTGGGGATCTGGCTGTGGGTCTGACAGAAACCCCAAACTGCTGCTGGATTTGAGGCTTCTGGCCCCGGTTGAAACGCCACTGCCTGAGGAAGCCCTCTGTGGGCCCAGCCTCAAGGGTGTCCTGCTCTGGGTTGGTTCTCAGAGACTCCTGACTTCCCCCCCAGGCCCTGCCCGCACGGGCCACCGTGTAGCTGTGTAGCTCCGTGGGCCTCGCGCTGGGCTAGAGGACAAGCCACTCGGGGCAGGGACCTTGCCTGGGTGGCTCCCCCAGCACGTGGCAAGCCCACCTTCCGGATTTGCTGCTTGACTTCCTGCCCCTCCCCCGGCACAGAGCTCTCGGCTTCCTGGGAAGACTCGGAGAAGAGCCTCACTGAAAAAGTACCAAGTCCTTCCTTGGCAGCCCTGACTTTCGGGCAGCCTTGGAAATCAGTGGAGATTTATTTCCAAGGAAATAAAAAGGTTTGCATTTCGAATGGGCTAGGAATCATTAAGTTGATGCCATCCCAGCGTGCCTGCCAGGGATGGGAGAGACATATGGTAACACTGTGACCGGCTTCTGCAACTAAAACCAACGGCCCCAGCCACCCCCACCCTGCACTCCAGCAGGCCTGGGGCGCAGCAGCGCCTCGCTCTCTGGGGGGTCCTAAAGCTAACAACGGTCTGGTTTATAGCTTTGTTTGAATCTGGCTTTGTCCAGCAAGATGTTTCTCCACAGCTCTGAAATATGTGAGCACATTCCTTGAACACTTGTAATTTAGTTCCAATTGCTACTTGCTGGTGGAACACTGCAAATGAAAATAAACAAGATTCATACTTATTTTCAAGTGCGTTGCGATATGAGCAAAATTAACTCTGGTAAACAAGACCCTTCTGAAAAAGGATGGAGTTGGTGGAAACTGCTCTGTACCCTGAAAACTAATTCCGAGGCTGAAAAGACCCAGTAATCAAGACAAGAATGGCCATTTTCAGGACGGCAATGCGGCAGCTGAGCCAGCGCGGGCCGGGAGTGCGGCGCGCCCAGGAGTGAGACACGGTACAACGGGGTGGATTTTTCTCCAGCGCTTCTTGGGAAGTTTAACAAAATGCTCCACGGCTAATTACTGACTTTCTATGCAAATATAAGCAGAGATCATGGTGTGCAAAATTCATCAGACGGGTGAAGCAGAAGATGCCACAGGACCATCACAGACAGGCGAGCAGACAAAACACTCCAGCCAGGGTGAGGGCGGCTGCCCTGGTGACTGAGAGCTGGGGAGGGTGCGCCGGGGCCGTAGACGACTGGGTATCGGGGGGCAGGGCCCAGGCAGGCTCCGACGCTGGAGAGGACCAGGAGTCAGGCCTCAGTGGGCACAGGGAATGGATCAGCAGAGAGGAAGAGATGCCAGTCCTCTCTGGGAATGCGTGGGACCCAGGGGTGCTTCCTGGTGGAGAGGGGGGAGATTTAATTGAAACTGGGACTTGGACCAATAGCCATAAAGGTTTGCGGTGACAGCAGATGGAACTCACACACGTGTCTGGCTGAAGACAGGCACGTGCATGGGTGTGGGCATCCTGGGATGGGGGGACCAGGAGCGGGGGTGTTACAGGGAGAGCTGACCAAGGGGGGCCCGAGGATGTAGCAAAGAGGCCCCCAGAGGGGTCTGAGAGCTGGGGTCAGGGGACCCCAGCTTCGTGGGAGGCCAGAAAGCCAAGCCCGCAGGCCCTCGACCTGTTGTAGAGATGAGCGGGGGAAGGAGGCCGAGCTGCTGGGGGTTGGGGGGGGGGGGTTGTAGCTGCCGCTCTCTACACCGTGTGTGGGCTCTGAGTCACTGGGAGGCGGACAAACTGAGGCTCAGGATGGGGGGCTTGTTGGAAAGAATCCGACCCCTGTTTCTAAGCCTGGGGCTCTCAAGACGGAGAGAACTTCCAGCCCAGGCCTGATACGCACATCTGAAGGGACCCGCACACGCAGGAGTAGAAAGGGGTGCACAAAGGCCTGTGTGCCCAGGGCATCTGGGCCCAAAGGAGGAAATCAGTCCAAGCAGGGTGGCGTCCTGCAAACCGGAGTGTTTTTGAAAGGAAGAAGACAGACCAACGCAGAAACTGATGAACCGACGGATGTTTCCCCTGGCACCGCCCCTTCTCGGGGCTTGTTTCTTTTTAGACTTGCCAGCCGGCCCACTCCGTTCCAACCACTGTGATGAGTTCAGCCTGTATTTCTGAGCGTGGCCAGAGCTCAGAGAGTTGCGCACACGGCCCTAGGGGCACAGGCTCCAGACCCCCAGGCCCCTGGATGGGGGACACAGGTTCCTGCTGGGACACTTCAAAGGCCCTTTTCGAAATGACTGAAAGACCAAATGGGCCCCAGACAAGGGCGAGTCAAGGTCAGAGCCAGCTACTCTCCTCGGTCTGTGCTTCTCACCTTCGTAAGGAGAAGAATTAGGGCGCCCTTCTCTTCCCCGCCTCAGCTGACGGCCAGAGAAGAGAGGAGTAGTATTTACTATTTTGTCCTTACAAAGCACGGGCGGCTGACCGTGTATTTGAAAAGCGGGGACGTCATATGTTGAGATGGGGTGTGGAGCCAGGAAAAGCGGACGATTTTGCCTTCTTTGTGTAACTGTGACAGTGGAAACTTCTCCCAAGGAGCTCGATGTCACACCTGCAAAATGCCCCGTGGGAAGCAAGCCGTCGCTAACGTGGGGAGAATTACTCTGGACGGATTAACAAGGCAAAACAGCCAGGTCCAGGGGAAGCTAACGAGCAGCAGTCAGCTCCCCTCCTCCTCGCTGCCTTTAGTCCGAAATGACAGCTTTGCCTGCAGGGTACAAAGCAAGCGCTCAGAGAGGTTCGGAGGGGGCTTTCTTCTCTGTTTTGCTGAGCAGAAGCGTGTCAGTTTGCATTTGGTGTTTCGGGAGCTTACATCTGCTCGTTCTCATTAGCCGAGCCTGCCTCTCCCTCCCCACTCCACCCCCAGAAAAGTCGGGGTGTCTTTGATTGCAGTGGCGGATGCTTCTCGCCTGGGGAGAAGACCTGCCTCCCACACCTGGGGCAGCAATGTTGGCCAGTTGGGGTGCCACCTAACGGGGCCGCAGCAGACAGGGTTCTGCTCGCTGACCTGAGCACAGCTGAGCGGGCAGCTTTTCCTTCCCCAGAAACGGAGAACTTAACCCTTGACCCTAGTGGGATGACGTTATAGTCCTTGAAGCCCCAGAGAAGAGCCAGGACCCCCATCTAGCTCTTGCCAGCCCAGGTCACCCAGGGGTACCAGGGGCCCCCTCTCGCCAGGAGGATGGCCTGCTCAGTCCCTCCATCCCTCCTCCGGGCTCCCTGGGCCGACGCTGGCCTCTCCCAGCCTTGGCAGAGCGCCCCGAAACAGGTGTGCGCTTTCAGCTGCAGCTTTCAGCCAGGAGCTCGGCAGCCTGCGTCCTGCTGGCTGGCGTTGACGGATGATGCTGTCAGCGGGGGAAGCGCTCTGGTCACGTGCCATTGCCGTGTTAGGAAAGAATTTTCTGCAGAACATGGACTTTCCGGTGCGGGGCCGGGGACAAGGGGCCAGGGGGTGAGGTGCGCTTCTTCCCCTGCAGGAGCCTCCTGGCCCGACCTGACCTGCCATCTGGGGGCTCGGTGCTGAGAACATCCTTGGTCCTCAGGGGTGTTTCTGGGCCTGGAGCAGCAGCCTGTGGGACTGGGCTAGCTTCCTCGGAGGGCTGATGTTGCTGTCTCGGTGAGCGTGACACCAAGGAAACATGAAAGGCAGCAGGCCATTGGGGTGCTGTGGGTGCCACTGAACTGGCAGGTGCAGCGAGCCTAGGAGCCGCCCTCACCAAGGACTCGGGTCCTCCTGCCTCCTCACTCCCCGGGGGTTCCCTGGGGAAAGACAAGCGCGGCTCCATCTGGGTGGGAGGCTGGGAAGGCACAGCAGGTGCAGAGGGCAGCTGTCCGCAGGGATGGCCGCCTGTGCCAGGGCTCTGTGGCCCTCCCTCTGGATGCTCTCGTTTCCCCACCCCCACCCCGTCCTCTGTGGTTTCCCTGGAGACCTGTGAGGAGACAGCAGGCCAGGCAGGTTCACGCTCCACCCTGTTTCCCCTCTGACCTCCAGTGGGAGTGGCTGCCTGGCTGGGGTGCCTCCATTAGTCAAAGGGGACACTGTTTTCCCTCCGAGTCAGTGCTGGCCCCTGGGGCCTCCGCAGGAGCTGCCGGGGTTGGCCCAGGGTTTGGAGCCACAGGGGAAGCAGGAGTGGTGGGGTGTTATGCCGCTGAGAGGGGTGACACCACAGGAGCTCCTTGGCAATGAGCTGGGGTCACGGCTCACCCCTGTTGCTATGACCCACATGCAGACTCCATGTGGGTCATTTGCTGTGAAAATGTCCTAAGGCCAGTGTGCCGACCCAATGCCTAGCTTCTCTCCTCCTGGCTCTTGATACATTAGGCCAGGACAGACAGAGCTAAGGACATGAACAGGTTGGAAGAGAATTCCAGAATGCACCTGGGCACCTGGCGGTGTACCCTCCCATCCCCCGGGCCTCCTCCTCCATCGGCAGCCCCGCCCCAAGAGGCAGCTGGGTCCACCCAGCTTGGGAAAGCCCGCTCTGTCTCATCTGCCGGGGCCTTTCCTAAATCCCCACCACCCTCGGGTTGCACCCTCACTTGGAAAAATGGGTCCCTTGTGTCCACCACCGTTTGCAGCCTGTTGGAGGCCCATCCTTCACAGCTGTCAGGGACCAAAACACAGCAGTTGTTGGCTTTTTTTCCTTTTTTTTTTTTTTAAGCCATGAATGTGAACGCATCACAGGTTTTCTGTGGAACCCTCCACTGTGGGGAGTAATTATTGGATGGGTGGACGTGTACGACCATTACTCACTCATTAATGCGGTCGTAACATTGACATCATTGTATGTCTGCACCATATATTATTAATATTGCGAATGAACGGATTCATCCATTTGGTAAGTGTTTATTGAGCACCTACTGTGCGCCAGGCTGTGCTGGGCTCTGGGGAAACGACCAGGAGGGAAAGCCGGACTCGGCCCCTCTGCTCTCCTCAAGGTGCTGCCTGTCCTGCCGGGGGTGGGCCAGAGCCGGGTAAGCAGACAAACGCAGACTTGCAGACCGTACTCCAGGGCCTGTGCTCCAGGGCCTGCGCCCTGTGCTCTGACAGCCCACAGCACGGGGAGCTGCCTGGGTCAAGGAGCTGTTTGAGGAAGCGACCCTTGGAAATTAGGTGTAGCCACACAGGTAGGTGACAAAGGGGAAGAGTGATCAGCTGAGGGGACAGCCCTTGCAGAGGCCCTGTGGCAGGCGGGCAGAGCGGAGAGGGGAGGGGACTCTGTGCAGGGTGGGGCTGTGTGGACCAAGCCCAGAAGTTTTCATCTTTTATCTCAAGATCAGCGGGAACCACTGGAGGGCATAAGGGGTAGCGTGGCCACAGTTGTCTTTTAGCACGGTCGCTCCGCTACCTGTGCCGGGCCCTGCCGTGTGCGTCCAGCCCCTTCCTGCAGCTCGGGAAGGAACCACCTGCCCGCACCTGCCCTGCGACGGCTGGCTGCAGAACTGAGACAACCAGTGCCTGTTGTCTAAGCCGCCCTGTGTGGGTGCTGTGTCGTGGGACACTCAGCAGACGGGGGGCTGTGGGTGAGAGGTGGGGAAGCTGCGGGCACCTCACCCTTACTCAGCTCCAGCGATGAACACGTTTAAAAAGAAGCCCAAACTTAAAACACCGGCAAGAACGAAAAACAGTGACGCTTTAACCAAATCTGCCGGTGTGAAAGGAAGAAGGGCAGGGTTCCCCACCTCTGGGCCTGAAGCCGGGGAGGGGCCGCGGTTCCCACTTCCTGCACTGCCTGTGGGGTTTCGTGCCCGTCTCTGTGTACACAGCTCAGGAGCGCCCGCCCCGGCATTGGGCCTCCTGCAGGAAGCCGGCTGGGGAGTCCGAGTCCCGCTGGGGGCCCACGTCCCAGCAGGATGCAGCCCCGCTGCCCTGCCCAGAACCCCCAGAGGAAGGGTGTAGGAGGCGGCGGCTCAGGCGCTCTCCTCCTATTCCAGGCATGCTTGACGTCGGGTGCAGAGGTGCAGACTGTTCAAGTGAAATGAAAGCTGAGCGCTCTCCAAGGGGGGGCTCGGTAGACATTTCAGTCCCGTCCACTCCACGCGTCTGCGACCATTCTTGAAGGTGCACCGGCTCCTCGTCGGGAGACTCCAGGGTGCCACAGGAACATTCCGAAGATAAAGACCAAAAATCCCCAGACCGGCGACAATAGCAAAAGCCCCCACAACCAACTCTTATCTTTGGAACAGAATAAGGTTAAAAACAGATTAATATAAATGCAAACATATGGTTTAGTCCTTACCACGTGATACATATTAATATGAAAAGACTTTATACTCGGAAATTTCTTACACAGCGTAATGTTAATTTTATGAAAATCAATTCACTTAGCCCTGGCTGGTGTGGCTCAGTGGATTGAGCGCTGGCCTGGGAATCAAAGGGTCTCTGGTTTGATTCCCAGTCAGGGCACATGCCCAGGTTGCAGGTCAGGTCCCAGTAGGGGGCACGTGAGAAGCAACCACACATTGATATTTCTCTCCCTCTCTCTCTCCTTTCCCCTCTCTCTAAAAATAAATAAATAGAGTCTTCAAAAAAAATCAGTCCATTTAGCACTCATGGATTTTGACTTCTGTCCTCAGTGTTTGTGGACGATTTACGAGCCCAGTCCGGATGGACGTTGCTTGCGAGCACCGCCGGGCGCCGGGTGCAGCTCGGGCCTGGAGCCCACAGCGGTTTCTCCGACAAGGCCCCGAGATTCCTCACAGGTGAGGATCGGTTTGGCAGAGGCGGGACAGACAGCAGAGCTGCAGGTTGGATGTTTTAAATCATAACCGTGATTTGATTCACATCACGCCCTTCAGAAAGGCAGGGGCCTCAGACACCAAACCAGAGGGGAAAATACCTACAGCGCCACAGCGGGCGGGCGGGGAGCAGGGGCGGCGATTTGCTGGCGGGCACCGTGGGCAGGCCCTGCAGCTGCTCTGCCTTTCTTACCGCCCTCCTCCGCCCCGCAACCTGGGAAGGGGCTTGGTGACTGTCCCCACTCTGCAGGTGAGGGGCTGAGGCTCTAGGGAGCTAACTCACCGGGGGCTGGCAACCCAGGTCCACGTGGCTCCACGGCCAGGCTGACGTGGACCAAGACAGTAGGCGCCACTCCCTGCTGTTGGCCGCAGGGACCGCTAGGGCATAGTCCACGAGCCCCGACCTGGTGAGTTCGAGGCATCGTTTCGGTGGCTGGACGTGCGTTTCGATGGAGCCGGCAGGAGCACCTTCTTCTTTCCGGAGCTGCCCCCACTCTACCACAACGCAACACCCTACTCCAGTTTCCACGAGACGGGTAACTGGTGAACTTCTTTTTAAAAGTGAGGCTGAGGGAAAGGGGGCATTGTCAAACATGAAGTTACATCACTTGGAACCACCTTCTGCTCACGAAGAGCTGGAAGCCTCGTGGCGGGACCGTCACAGTGCCGTGGCGTGCGGGCCGCTGGCACCGTTGCCGGCTCTCCAATTTGCCAACGACGCGCTGATCCCGCCACCTCGTTAGGGGACTAATGTGGGACGAGAATGAGACAAGCCAGTGTCGGGAGTAGCGCCAGCCCCTCGGTGCAGTTCTAAGGAACAATCAAGCTGAATTAATTTCTAAGAGACACCACGACGGATTCTTGAGTAGGAGCCCCAATTAGGGACACCTTGGTTTCGTTTTTGTTTCATGTCAGGAAGTTGAGACTGCCAGGCAGACACTGTGACAGACACGGAGGAGGAAGCCCCGCCCTCTGCAATGCGCTGGCTGCTCCAGGAGGAAGCCGACACTTCCCTGTGTCTCCATCAATGCTTGGAGGGGGCGAGGCCCTGATGGGGAGAGAGAGACAGGGGCTCTGCTCACCCTTGGAGCCCCCAGAGGCTCAAAACACGGGACAAACTTGTCCTGAGGAAAAGGGAAATGAGAGTCCTGGGCCTGGTGATGAACGTGCCGGGGGAAACGGGCCAGCAGAACCAGCAGAGCCAGAGAGCGGCCCTCCGCTGGGCTTTTCCCAGCTCGACCAGTGCTTCTGGCTGATGGGACCCAGGATGGTGCTGTGCCTCCAGGGGAGGGGAGGTGGCACTCTGGAGGCCTGTGTGGCCCTCCCACATAGGTTGAAGGGAGGGGGCTGGATGGACTAGTAGGGTCCAGGCCTGGAGGGTGGGCCATGTGTGTGGGGCCCGGGGAGGAGTCCAGGGCAGGTGCTGGGCGGCTGTCCGGGTGCAGAACCAGGATCCCAAAGGCAGAGGGACGGGGACAGGACTGTGTCCGGGAGACCGACATCAGGCAAGGAGGGAAGGACACCCTGGTCAGGAACCTGACTCAGGTGTGCCGTCCATGGGCACCAGGGAGTCTCGCAGGAGGGGGCGACGTTCCAGTGACCAGGACAAGGCTTGGGGACCCTAAGATCTGGGAAGGAACAAGTGGGGGTTCCCAGCCCTGGAAATTTGGGGCTTTGTGAGGTTAGGTGGCACGGCCACCCTCACATCCGGCACCAACAGGAAGGGGGGTCCCCGAGACCATCCTCTCGGGATCATTTGCTAGCGGCAAAGAGACTTCAAATCACTTTTCAGTCACCAGGGTTCTCGTGCAGTGAGATAATCACAGCGCAGCCAGGTGTGGAACGGGGCTGGGGGCAGGGGGTCACCTTGATTTGGAGTAGGTCACTAAATAAAGTCCCAAAAGTGGGTTCTGAGAACGACCTGTGTAGGCAAGCAGTTGACTGTGTCAGAAGATGACCCCTCGGCAGGACAAAGTCACTCACATGCCACCTGGGAATGCCAGGCCACTCTCCCCCGAATCCCTGAAAGAGAGACTGCCTGGGAAATGCTCTTTAAGTGTGTGGCTAAAAAAAACATGTCTGTAGCCCCAGTGTTAAAGTTTTACGGCAGAGACACTTCCCAAGGTTGGTCTTTGGTTTCCCGAGGCCAAGATAACTCCTTTCCAGGAGCGGTTTCTCCTGACCGCTTCAAGGTCTTCTTCTGAAGCTGCCCCCCCCCCGCTCCACGCCCCGGCCTAGGGTGCACCCCAGGGTGGGGCCCCAGGCTGGGAGAGCTGGAAACCTGCCTGCATCCCCCACGACAGTGGCAGGGCCTCGGGAGGTGGCAGGCCATTTCCCCAGGGGGCTCTGGGTTGCTGAGAACACCATTCTACTTCCTTTTGTCTCAAAAGGTCTCAACAGGGAAGTCGGAGGAATATTATCGTTTCGATTTGGCAGCGGGACAAATGAGGGCCTTTGGAGAGCTCGTGGAGAACTTAAACCCAGATGCGCAGGCCTGTGTTCCAGCCAGAGGACCTGCACAGCCCGTGGCCTTCCAGCAGGCTGCGTGACGGGAACACTTCCAAACGATTTTGTCGGTCTTAATGCGGAATGGCTTGCTTATAAAGTCAACACACATCTGAACATTACTTTTCTTGTGTCGTTAAAACCAAAAGATTGTTCTAAGAAGAACATGGAAGGATGAAGGCGGAGGATGAAATGATCCTTTCAAAAAGGTTGAGAGTCACTGTCCCAGACCCCTGTTTCCCCCAACCAGGTGCTGCGTCTGTGTCTGCGGGGCAACCGGAGCCTGGTTGGCTTCTGGAAGTCACGGTCAGGATGCTGCACTTGTCCGTCACAGCCCAGATGCCTAGGTGACAAGCCTGCTTGATCCCCGTCTTTCGTGATAAATGTGAGAACTCTGAGGGGGGCGGGGGCGGGCTGTGCCCCTCCCATCCACTGTCAGAATCCCAGGATCCGTCCCGGTGCCGGCACAACCTGTGTGTAAAATGAACATCTACGGACCGGAAGGTGGAAGTTGGTGTAGGCCTGGATAATAAGCTCTCCTCTTTGGAATTCACAAGTAGCCCCGATGAGACCCAGGTCACGAAGCGCCGTGATCGTACCGGCTTTCCGTTATTTTCCCCGACCCTGTGACAGGCTGCTGGGCTTTGTGACTCTCCCGGGTGGGGCTGTTGTGCTTCCCGAAGTCACTTCGTTGGGAACCCTTTTCTGTGATGCTGATTCACATTCTAGGGGGTGCACTTGGCCCTGGATGATAATTTGTGATCCCGAAGGGTGACAGGTCGATCCTGACCAGGGGGACACAGAGGGAGAAATGTGTAGGGAAGGCTGTCTGAGCAACCACTATTGCAAGTGATATCCGAGTCAGCTCCAAGGTGGACCGGCTGCTGGGAGGGGCACCAGGCGCAGGGAGCGAGTGGAAGATGCACCCCCCCACCCTGTTCTGAGGGCCAGGAGTTGGGCTGTTTGTCCACCAGTCCCTGCTCGTGCTCGTGAAGGGGTGGTGGGGACAGTGCCTGGGTTCCTGGCACTCTGGCCTTCCCTGCTGGCAACCCACGGTGGCCAGAGCAAGTCCTGGGGGTCAGTGAGGGCCTGGCCGTTGGGAGCGGGAAGCCTGTGTAATCGGGGGGCATGAATGCAGGTAGAAGTAGGGAAGCATTAGCATCTTCTACGAGGGGCAAGACTGTTTGGTGCCCAGGGGCCTGAAGATGCAGAGGCTTCGGAGGAAAGAGCTCCATGTGCTCAAGGGACACCAAAGCTCCAATCTGTACCGTCTGCCAATCTCCACGGCAGATGCTCCCATCACGGCTGACGTGGTGCTGCCAAGGCGAACCCGGGCGCAGAGCCGGAAGGGGATGCTCGGCTGGTGCCCGTCGGCCCTAGCTCATGTTGCAGGAGTGAGGGTGAGGGTGGAAGGGGAGACGAAAACTGTCAGGAGGGTTTCAGGCAGAGGACAGAGAAGAGGATCTAGCTCGTGTTTGCCAAGGAGCCACGAGCCTCGCGAACCGGGACGCTCGGAGCATTTAGGCCGCCAGACCTGAGACCTGTCCGCGCTGGGGAGGGGGCGCGCCCCCACACACCAGGTGCTGAGCAGCGCAGCTTCAGGGAAGAGAGAGAATCCGCCCCGCAGACCTTCTCATGCGGGGGCCGAGACTCCTTCCTTTGTGCAGGTGGCGTTAAAGGTCCTCCATAAATTAGCAGCGCGGGGGCAGCGAATTAAAGCGGCCGCCCCGAATCACCATAGCAACGTGCTCTCTCCCACGCCGTTCCCATCCGCCCGAGTAAGTTACAGCCTAACACGCGCGTTGGTGACTTTTGTCAGTTTAAGTTAGCCCTTTAATACTCCTTCCACATATTTTTCTGTAAGTAGTAGAATCACGGCCGCGAAACGAAGCTATCCGTCATGTAAAGGCCAGCTTGGGAGGAGCAGCGCGTAACAATGGGGTGTCCGGCTGCCACAATACCTCTGCAAATGAAAATGGATTTTCTTGAGATGTCCTCATCTGGGGAAATAAATTAAATCTGCGTGAACTTCTATTTGCTTAAAAACCTCTTTGTGAGAATAAGCGCCGCGATATATAGACGGAATCTAATAAATTAGAGGAGGCTAAAGGATGGCCAACGTCGTTCTGCCCGGGGAATGTGCTCAGGAGCGGGCCCTACAGGAGGGAGGCTCGTGGAAGCCCCTTGAGCGTCTGGACTAATTCTATTTGTAATGGTAAAACTGACAACAGATATGTTGAAGCCCCTTCCAGCTTGTTTTATTTTATTTTCTTCCAGCATTGGCCTTATTATTATCTTAACTGGGAAAAAATAATCTGCCAAGTTGCCACTGAGCCCGAGGAAAGACGAGTTTAGTGAGGCCTGCAGCCGAGTGCGGTGCGCACAGCGCACCTGTAGCAGCCGGGTCGCTCCGACGAGAGGCGGTGCAGTCACCAGCCGGGCGTGAAAGCTTACTGGATGGAAAGCCGCAGGTTCTACGCCATCCAGCCTCTCAGATTTGCACCCCCCTGCCCCCCGCAGAACGAAAAGGGAAATGTAAAAGGCAGCAAGTGTTCACTGAGCATCGGGTAAGCGCCTTGCGCTTGCTATTAAGAATGCAACCCCGGGTGGCGCCGCGGTGGGTAGGGGTGGGGCAGGGCCCGGCTTGCTGGCTGCCCTGAGAGGCCCCAGTGTCCCGTGCAGAAAAACCACGCTGCTGTCATTGCAGCTGCTCTAAGCCTGTTGGGAATGTAAGGACGACCCGTGGAAGGCGGCTACTTCTGTGACCAAATTGTTATTATTTTTAACGACTTTATTTATTTTTAGAGAGAGGGGAAGGGAAGGAGAAAGAGAGGGAGAGAAACATCAGTGGGTGGTTGCCTCTTTTGCTCCCCCTACTTGGGACCCAACCCACAACCCAGGCATGTGCCCTGACTGGGAATCAAACTGGCGACCCTTTGGTTTACAGGCCGGCACTCAGTCCACTGAGCCACCCCAGCCAGGGCATGTGTGTGAATTTTTATGTGTTCTTCTTGTGATTGATTTCTAGTCTCACATCATTTGGTTGGAAAAGATGCTTGATATGGGTTCAGTCCTTAATGCATTAAAACTTGTTTTGTGGCCTAACGTATGATCTATCTTGGAGAATGTTCCATGTGCTCTTGAGAAGAATGGATACTCTGCTGTTTGGGTTGGAATGTTCTGTACATGTCTGTGAAGTCTGTCTGATGTAAGGCGGTTCGATCCAGTGTTTCCTTATTAACTTTCTGTCCACACGGTCATCCATTGTGGAACACGGGGCATGGGAGCCCCCTAGTAGTATTGCATTGCTGTCTATTTCTCTCTTCAGGTCTGTTAATAAATATTTGCTGTGTATAGTCAGGCACTCCAGCGTTGGCTGCATGCGTGTTTGAACTTTTCACTAAATGCACCGCAGAAGGGGAGTTACGCTGGTTGGGTGCCCTGGGTGGGTGCCCCGTAAAGCCAGGCACTAGGCACGCACCCCCTGGAGTGCTGAGGCAACGCTGCCCCCATTTCACCGATGAGGGAATCCAGGTGTGAAGAGGGAGATCGCAGCCAGCCAAGTGTGACCCTGAAGACCGCGTTCCCATGTGACTTCACCTCGTTGTTGGAAGGGTCAGCTGGAGAGAGTCCTGTGTACCTTTTTCCTCTTTTACGGTTTTCTTGTTGTTTTTTAAAAGGCATTGAAGCTAAGCAGCCCAGGTTGGGTTTTCACTGACTGTGGGTGCTCACTTCCCAACCCTAATTTTTGACTTCTGCCTTTCTAGATTCCTTTTGAGCTGTTACGAGAAATGGGAAGTTTCGGTACCCTCGACTTTCAGGTGCCCCATCTGTTGCCCCCACTGCAGCCTGTGAGCTTCCACATGCAAGTCTGTCACTTGGCTCCCTGTGGAGAACCCCGTGGTGACCTCTCGCTACTCTCAGGCTCCCTGTGTCGATGGAGAAGTGGCAGGAAGCCAGACCTCACAGGACCTCGTGGGCCAGAAACCTGCTGCCTCGTGACATCTGAGGAACTGGCCGTCCTTCACTTTTTGCAATGTAGATGTGTGTCTGCTTGACTCTTGTATGAAGCAGGGATGTGTCCAGCTAAACAGCTAACGCTTTACAGCTGGGCTGGCCACGGGACAGGCGAGGGTGCGGGAAAGCTTTTTCTTTTTTGCTGGGAAAGCACAGTGCAGCCTGCACTCCCATTCCCTACCTCTTTGCTTAGAATGACAACATGATGGCTGGAGCTGCTGCAGTCATCTTGTGAGCCTGAGGGAAAGGCCAAGAGATGGCTAAGATGTGGGTGCTGACATTGTCGAGCAGCTGATCCAGTACCTCTGGCCCCTACCCAGGCCTTCTTGGTAGATGGGGACAATAACTCTGGTTTGGGTTGAGCCTCTGAAGCAGGACTGTGCTCCTTGCAGTAGGCATGTTCCTAGCTGGTTCCCTGCTCCTTGCCTGTGTCCAGACACTTCTACCCTCAGGGCCCATCTCCCTACCAGACCTAAGCTCCGTGAGGGCAGGGGCCACGTCCGACTCAGTCACCGTCTTTCTGCCAAGAGCCTGGAATGCTGGCAGAGCCCCAATGTGTGTTGAGTGATTTGAATAAATGAAAGACATTGAAGGACAGCGAGAAGCAGAGTCTTTCCAGCCTGACAATTTTGGCGTCTGACCCATTCCAGCACCTCTGGTGCCCAAGGTCACAGATGCCTCACTGTCTTTGGCGCCGGACCAGGGTGAGGCAGAGGATGCTCCTCACCCCGCACCTGGGCTGAGGCGCTCTCGGCCACGAGCCTGTCCTCTGCTATTAACAAATGCCAATTTGCCGCCTGATCGTTGGCCTTTGGAGTGCCCTTTACGCGACTATAATTTTGTGACCGCCCTGAGAAAACCAACCTTGTAATTTTACTTGGCCTCCCAGAGAAGCCCTTGGAGGCTGTGTTCTAGGGCGGGGGGTCCAGGTCATTTTCATCGCACGTGGGGTTTATCCTGCTTTGCGTGCAGATTTCGGTCGTGCCTGTGAACACGGGCTTACTTTAAAGTGCAATCGCGTGCCGCCGGTTTTCGCCACTGTCTCGCCCGCCGCACTCCTTTCTGATGCTCTCTGGGCGCAAATGGCTGCACCAGTGGCCACACTCCCTTTTAGGCGAAGTGTCCTTTAGTGTAGTTTTGATTTCAAAACGTCCAGGAAAAATCTGCTCTTTAATTTTCCTTTGACTCGTGGAGAAATGCTTTGAAAACTCGGTCACGCTGATGGGCACCAGGCATCCCTGACTCCTGGGCTGCCTGTACCTGGTTTCCGGGGGACAAGTCATGAGGAGGTGACATCATCACAGACCCCAGGGTGGTCTCGGTGCTCCCCTGCCTGGGTTTGGATTCCAGCTCTGCCCCTCCATGCTGGGTGACCCTGGGCAATTTCTCAGTCTCTCCGCCTGAAACAGGGGGATCTACCTCGTACGGAGGACCGATGCTGCTCGTCTGTGACAGGCGCTGAGAGCAGAACCTGATCCCCACCTCGTGGAAACAGCCCGTGGTGGGTGCTGCCATAATCCGTTCGAGCTGGGGCTGGGCTGGAGTGAGCCCAGTGAAGCAGGAGGGCGCCAGCGGCACGAAATGTCACGAGCGTCTTCGGGCCTCAGTTTCTCCACTTGTAAAAGGAAAGAAATGGCATTGCCGTTTGTGGAACCCTTTGCAACTGTGGGTGAAACATACGACATGATTACAATCTCTGCGGAGTAGGGGCTGGGGAACCGAGGCCAGCGGGGTCCCCGCTGCCTGGGTGCACACCTAGGAGTTGTGTGTGTGTGTGTGTGTGTGTGAAAACGAGATTTGCAAGGCAAAATAACCACCAGTCCTGGCATCGCGCACAAGGTGACGGGGAGGAGGCAGAGTACGGGATACGGAGAGTTGACGCAAACAAGTTAGGGCAATAAATCCACCAAAAGCCCGTCCCCAAACACGGAAGTTCAATTTCATCTCTGAATGCTTTGCACCAGCAGCGTTTCAGGTAAGGCTGCCCCCATGGGGCCCAGAGCTTTTACACGACAGGCAAATATGCCTGCTGGGTTGTTCGGAAGTGGGACTTTACGAACTCTGTTCCTAGATGTCCAAATATCTCCAACCAGCTTGAAACATATTCAAACTAATTACTTGCTCTAGCAAGGCTTCCCTTTCATCTCTGAGTGGCGGGAGATGGCTTGCCCGACAGAGGCCACACAAGTGCAAGACTAATAGGTGCTCAGCCAGTGCCGCCCCGCGGGTCTGGGAGAGGGCCGTGGTGACGGGCGTGCACTGTGACCCCTATCTGGAGAGGGCACGGGCTCGGGGACGAACAGCAGGCAGCTCTGAACAGAGGCTGCAATCTTCATGGAACAACCCCAGACAGCATGTGGGCTGCATAATCAGGGAAAAGCCACCTGAATTAAAAACCAGGACATTTTGAAGCCGGCTCCTTCAGCCCCCAAGAGGCCGAGCTGGGCCACTCTCCTGGGTCCTCAGCCCGGCCCCACGTGCTGGGAGGGGGCTGCAGTCTCCTTCCAGAGGGGACAGAGGAGGTGCTTTGTGACACCCTCTGGAAACATGGGCTGCACCCGTGTGCCTGCCCATTAGCCACAGAATTCAAACAATCACGTGAAGAAATCTGAATAAAACTTAAACCCCTATCTTGCTCCAAACACAAACCCTAATTCAAGATGGATCACAGACCTACACACAAAACCCAGAACCACGGGAGCTTCCAGAACAGGGTCAGCAGACTCTTTCCGGTGAAGAGCCGAATGGGAGCTATTTTAGGCTTGCAGACCATCCGGCCGCTGATGTGGCCCTGTCCCCTCACCCTCCACGTGGCAGCAGCCACAGCGAACAGGCGAGGCCGTGACCCGGGGAGACTTTACTTCCGAGTGTTGAAACTGGACTCTCGTGTGGTTTCTGCATGGAATGAGATGTTATTCGGCTTTTGGTTTTCCCCCAGCCATTTGAAAAACTGTAAAGTCATCTTGGTCCATAGGCCGTACGGAATGCAGGTGGTGGGCTGGGTCCGACCCCGAAGCTACTGTTCGCCGACCTCTGTTCTGGCAGGAAACACAGGGCAAAATCTCCTGAGTTCGACGAAGGTTTTTCTGGTCGGGATGCAAAGAGCACTGACCACAGAATTAAAAATTGGGTACGCTGGACTTCGTTAACATTAAAAGTTTCTCTCCGCACATCCCAACCAGGGTGTGCGGAGAAATTGCCCACTGGAAGACGCCGTAAAGATAAAGCCACAGACGGAAAAAATCTCAGCAGCACGTGTCTCAGGCAAAGGACTGTCCCCAGAACAGGCAGGGAACGCCAGCACGTCAGCGATGAGGAGACAGTGACCCAACTTAAAAAGTGAACAAAACACGCAGTCGGCTCCTCACTAAAGATCTAAGAATGGGCAATAAATACATAAAGGCTCTCAATCTCTTTGGTGATCAAGGAAATGCAAATTATAACCACAGTAGGCAGAAAGGCTAAAATCAAACACATTAACCATGCCTAACGTTGGCAAAGATGTGGAGAAAACGGAACTCTCAAATGTGGCCGACGGGAGTATGAACGGGCGGTGTGGTCCCTTCGGAGAACCGTTCATTATACAGTTAAAGGTGGACCTGCCGCAGGACTTGGCGAGCCCTCCGTGGTGTTTACCCAAGAGAAACGGAAACCCGGGTTTGTAGAACGACTTGTACAGGAAGCTGGAGACCAGCCTTATGCGTCGGGGCCCCACACGGGACACGGCCGGAATGTGCACCGTTAGGGGAGCAGGGAGCCACCGGCTTCACTCCTGCCACGGGGTGCCGCTCGGCAACAGGGTGACAGGCCGCCAACACCACACACGACCACACGGTGGTTCTTTTTCAAATCAGCGGTTTCATTTTTTAAAGGTCAGCTGTCCAAACTCATTGACCCTAACGCCTAAAACCTGTGCCTTTTATGGTGTGTGGATTGTAGTTTGTTTAGAAAAATGACACCCACACGACCCCGCTTGACTAATGTACGGCCTTCGGAATCAGGCGGGTGTCGGGTGACTGGGAGGGAAACGAGGAGGCTTCTGGGAGTTGGGATGTTCTTTCCCTCGGTGTGGACGCCCGCCGGTGCGGTGAGCTGTCCGTGAGGATGTAACCAACTTCAGATCTGACGTTCGGTATGTCTGTGGAAGGCGTGTTAATGACGTAAGTAGAAAGATATGTAGATAGAAGATTTGCATGTCATACATATTTATATGTAATTAATACAGTGTTTAAAAAACCTGTTTGATGCTCTCTTGAGTCTTACTTTAAAGTGAACTTGGCTTTACGGTGTGTCCAAGGAGTCTGATCCTCAAATGGGAGGAGCAAACTCATGCAGAACAACTGGCTAACTAGTCAGGCGCTGCCCTGGGAACCCTCCTGTTAGAAGGGAGAAGGTTCTAGAGCCCAGGCCGGGGTCCTGGAACCCGGATCTCTCCTGGGCATGGAGGACGCACCCTGTTTGCTTGCGCCCAGATTGCAGCCTCTGCCCTGCCCTGCACCCAGCCTTCTGGCAGCCCCCGTCCTCAGAGGGGCCTCCACACCGAGGTGCACCGGCGGCAGCTCGGTTTCAGGGCAAGTACATCTTCTGGACCTTCTGGACCACGAAGAGGCCTCCCCCCCTGCTGCAGCCAGGCCGTGCGCCTTGGGACAGGAGAGACATGGACTTCCTCAACCGAAGGTGATGGGGCTGAGGTGGCGCGTGGCAGAGGACAAGGGCTGATTGCTCAGATATCTGCGTCCCCACCAGAGTGACCACAGCTCTGGGCCGCTTCAGGCAGGAAGGCCGGGCTCATGCAGGGACTTTCCACTCTGGGCAGAAAGGGACAGGAAGTCAGCTGCCGGTGGCAGGCTACTGGGTGGGGAGATGTGGCCCACCTCAGCTCCATCCCGGCTGAGAGGGCCAGGCCTTCAGACCCAGCGTGGCAGCAGGTGGAGAGAATGAGGAAGGAACAGCCAGTCCCGGGATGGGGTGGCTGTGAGCTCGGAGCTGGGGGACACGGGCCCACGTGTGCACGTTCCCTCATTTCCCTAAATCTCTGTCTCCTCTGCTGGGACAGGAGACAACAGTAGTGTACAGGGTTCTTGGGAGTCAAGTCAAACAGGCTGAGGCGTGCCGAGTGCTTGGTAAAAGATGCTGTTGGTTCTGGGGGGCAGTGTATTCAGCAGGACCCCAGCCCTGGCTGTTGAGACGAAGAAGAGAATCAAGCACCCAGTGGGTCACAGCCTCGACTGCGGAGGCCGAGGCTCACAGCCGGGCCTCAACACCAGCAGGAAGCCAGGGGCTCGTCAGAAGGTGCAGCAGAGTGGCATTGGTGCCTGTCGGGGGAGTGTGCACGGGGGAGGGCAAGTCTTCGGCTGGAGAGTGCTCCCGGGAAAAGCTGATGGGGACGAGGGAATGTGGGGGCAGGAGGGGAAGGAGGCCACTTGAGGGGGCAAAGATGAACACAGTCCCTTGAGGAATCTGTGACGGCCTCGACTCTGCGAGTCCTCTTGTCCTGGTGTTTGCGCCCTTGTGTGTCCCCTCCCACTGCCCATTGGAATAGGGCAAGCCTGCTTGACAAGGGGATATTGTGGAAAAGCCCCAGGGTGACTCCGAGGTGAGGTCACAGAGACTGTGTGTCTCTCCCTTGCTCTCCGTCTCTCCCTTGCTTTCCAGCATCCCTGACTGTGGGCGAGGCCACCACGCAGTGAGGACTGTCAAGCTGTCTGTGACAGGCCCACATGGGAGCAGCGGAGGCCTCCAGCCAACAGCCAGCACCGGCTTGCCTGCCCTGCAAGGGAGGCATCAGGGAAGCAGAGCCCCCGCCCCTGGCTGGCCTTCCCATGAAGCGGTCGGGCCGTTGTCCTGGCTACAGCTTCCTGAGCGACCCTGAGCCAGGAGAACCGGGCCAAGCCACATCTGAACTCCTGACTCTAGAAACAGTGAGGTAACGATCTTTATGGGTATTTTAAGCCACAGAATTTGGGGTTAATCTCTCAGGGAGCTCTGCAGGCAGTGTGGGTCACACCTTGGTGTCCCAATTAGTGGGGGCTGGAGACACCCCAAACCCATCAGCCGGTGGTTAGGAGCTGCTGGGGCTGCCTGGGGACGAAAGTCCCCTCCGCACAGGCAGGGGAGTGGGCTCCAGCAGCTGGAAGGTTGTCCTGGAGTGATCCAGGGGCTGCCTGTGGGGGCTGAGAGTGTGGTGGGGGCTTTGTCAGGTGATGATAAAGGGGTCCGAGGGAACACTGCCCCCGGGGCCATCTCTCTGCCCCTCAGGGGCCTTGCCTCTGAACTGGGGCAGTAATGGAGCCTCATTCACCGTTCCCAGGCTCCCGGGAAGTCAGCGAGCTCTCCGGGCTGGTCGTCAGACCACAGCCAGCACTCGCCACGTTAGCTCTTGTGTGGTGTGGTTGCTGCCGGTCGGAGCAGGACCCGGATGGGCCCTCGGGAAGGGACGGGCCCCCCTGCCAAGCCGTCAGCCTGGGGCAGAGCCTGGGACGCCTGTACCTTTAGACAACGGTGCCTTTGCCCGGCTCTTTCGGAGTGCACCGGGGAACAGGGACAGGACTCAGCAGTGACCGCCTCTCCTGTCCGTCCACCCATGGAAATGCTCCTGCTCTCACGGAAATAAGGAAGGGCCCTACCGAGCAGACGCGGACTGGAGAAGGTGTGAGCCCCCAGCTGATATTTCGTTAGTATCCTGGGGATGCTGTTGTCTGCTGCGAAAGCCCTCTGGCCTGCAGACCCGCAGGCAGGCCTCTGTGCCTGCTTCCTCTGACGGTTCTCGGCGGGGCAGCCCCTCCTTGCCGGCTGGTTTAGGGGTGTGTGTGTGTGTGTGTGTGTAACCCAGAGCCAGGCCAGGACTGTGCATTTGCTCACCTCCAGGGGGTGCCGCCCACTGCCGACGCTGCATCCTGCCCTGGCCGCCCTCTTAGCCGCATTAATTCCCAAAGTGTCTGCCCACGTTGCCGGGGCCCCAGATCCAGCACGGCCTCGCGGAACTCTGGCGTTTGGGAACTGTGCGGGCTGCAGAGTTCAGAGGTAATACGTTGCCACGCATCATAGACTCGAGGCTTCCTTCACGCCCGGTCCTTATTGATCTCTGTGTCCCCATGACTGACACAGCACGTGGGCCCTTCCTCTGATGAATCCAAGCTGTCTGTCAAACGGGCGAGTCGGGTGGGAGAGAAGCATTATTATTCCAGAGCAGAGCCTTTAGATTAATGGGAAGCTGGGAAGCTCCCCCAGACCCCTGACGCCGGGGAGAATCGATGTAATAACAGGGAAGGCTGTCTCTGGGTAAGAGAGCTGCTTCCTAAGCACGTGTCCTGTTTGCAGCCTGGAGGTGTTCATTCCACCCCCAGGCCTTCCTGCCTCCAGCAGCCCCGGCGAGCTGATCAGCGCCCTGAAGACTGCGTGTCGGCCATCGCTCTTCGCTTCTGCCCCGGCTCCTCCTACGTGCCCACCAGGAAAACGAGGCACAGCTCTGTCATTCTCCTCAGAGCAAAGACATTTTTCATGGCATTTCCAAAAGGAAGTTCTGTCTTCCCACGATGGATCTCTCTCTCTCATACTACGGGAAAATGAAAACTTGAAGGCCGTACGTCGATGGCAAACTTTAGAAGCGATCTCCCCAAATGGGTTTTTCCTGTGTCCTTCTAGCCACAGACACTTCATTTCCCCAAGTCATAGCCTGTCAGCCGGTGGCTTTATTCTGGCGGCTTTAACTTTACCCGCCAGGTTTATCACTCAGGGTGGAGGGAGGTGGAGGGGAGAGTTTCTCTGGAGGGCATTTCTAAGTGGACGGGAGTGGTTCTCTAGCTTCACAGTAAAGGAAGTCGGGGCGGGGGGGGGGGGCTGCGGGTACTTGGGCTGGGAATGTGGGCACGGCAGCGGGAGTGGACAGGAGAGAAGACTGCTGGGTGGAATGTGCAGAGTTTAAGCGCAGTGTTCCCTGTAGCCGTCACAGCTGCCCCTGCGGCCCCAACTACACCCTCGCTCACAAGGAGGGCCGGAATTCTCCCCCTGCTCTCTGCCTGCTGGGTCGGACCCCGGTGCCCCCTGCTGCCCTTGCGATTTGAATCCTCCCGGCATTTGAGCTCCTTCACTGGCCACGGATCGTGCTGCAGTTCGCGGTCTCGTTTGCCCTCGGGACTCCTGGTTCAGCTCAGCCACAGCACCCTCCTCCTCTCCCCAGCGCCGCCCCCTGGTGGGAGCCTCCTCCCTCCCCTTGCACTGTGAGTAGGACCTTGATGGTACAACCCGGGTAGAGTTGGAACACACTACTGCCACCTCTGGCCTGGGCGGGCATTGCTTTTTCTCGGGTGTTACCTCTCTGCTAATGTCCTTGGATGGCTTCATTTAGCAAAGGTACCTCTTGCGAAACCACCCCCTTCCCCGCTGCACCCTCCATTGGCAACGGTTCCCACTCAGATGATTTCTGACCTGCTCTCCTCCACCTGTTTTCAAAGTTCCAGACCAGAACGATGGGCTTGCCACTAATAGCCCATTAATGTATCTTCGGATGAAAACTGTGCAGCTCATCGCCAAACACGCCAAGTCAAGATAATACATAAAACGTGGGCACTTAGCGCTCACATTCATAGCCATTATAAATCCATTCCTCTTTCCCTTTAAGACTGTGAGGAGCCTTTATGAAATTGGACACAATCTGAATGCTCAGCCAGAGGGGCTGGGCAGAGACAGGCCGCAGTCCCACAGGTGACAGTTGTGCCGGCGAGGACTGTCCTCGGCTCTAGGAGAGATGCTGAGTGAAAAGGGCGCGGGGAGGGGTGGGCGGAGACTCATCCTCTGTGTCAACCCAGTTACACCACGTCCCGCAGCCTCGGCTGGGACTCTGGCTGGCAGGGCTGGGGACTCTCTCCGTCTTCACCAAGTTCTGCCGGAAGGGCGGTCAGCTGGAAATCAGCTGGGTGGCAGGGACCGCCCGAGGGAGGGCTGCTGCTTCCAGCCAGGGATTCACGGTGGGGAAAGGCCTGTTGTGTGTATGGGTGGGGCGGAGGGGAGGGCGGCGGGCTGGGGGGCTGCAGGAGGGCGCCTTCCGCCTCCCCTGCAACGAGGTCTAGCAGCAGCCAGTCTCCTTGGGTGATGGTGCTCGAGGCTTATCTCGATTCTTTGGTGCCTATCACGATCTTCAAGAAAGCGATGGATACCGAGGCACAGAGTGGATAGATTTGCGCCAGGCTTACAATTTACAAGGCAGGTTTCCCGTGCTGCTTAGTTTCACATTCTCTCGGGTCTCAAATGTGGGTGCACGTGTGACCACACTGCCCCCTGGACTGGGGGGCTAGCAGTGGCGCCTGCGGCGGGGCGTTGGCGCTGTGGTGAAGACGGGGGCAGGCCGGAGTCCCCTGGACTGACGGTTCAGATGGACAACCAATTGTTCTCGTATAAATATTTTTACGTGCTTTATTTGGCAGTGCTGCCTGGACCCCTGGTTTATGAGAAGAAAAGCTAAGATTGGGATTTGCGACGAGAGACAGAGGCGGGGAGGGGAGATCATTGTGTCCTAAGGCATCTCTCCAATCACAAAGCCCTGGGGACCAAGTTCACTGGGGATTTGCTTTCCCATCTCTCTGGAGTTTCTCCCTCTTTGAGGGAGCTCACTCTCTGCCTTTGCCTGGAATTTCTGGGTAATGAACCTCCTCCCGCATCCCTAGGAACTGGAGCCTCGCCAGCACCTTGCCCCAACAGCCTCGGACCGGAAGCAGCGGAACTCTGGAGGGTGGAAGAGCTGGCAGCGGTTCCCGCCGAGTGTCTTTTAAACAAGATTTACACAAGATTTTGGAAACTGGTGTCATCACACAGCAACCTCTCCCACTTGCATTTTGTGGGGAAAGGCCTGCAGACATTTTTCTGTACGGAACAGGAGCTGCTGTTCGCTAGCTCCGGTTGGTGTCCCGGCCCAGAGGGGACTGTCCAGGTTGCTGAACCGTCACACGAGCCTGGAACTCCGGCAGACGAGGGCTTCCAGTGAGTGGGGGTGGGTGGGAAGGGAGGGCGTGCAGTGACGTCCACACTTAGGAACAGGGGAGACAAAGCCCCTCATACATCATGTACTTTATAAGATTTTGTTTACTAAGGTGCATTTAGTGAGAAATACTGAATTGATTTTTAAAGTTATTTTTAATCAAAACAGACACCAGGCACCAGCACTTCTCTGGAGCCAGCGTTTCCCACGGGGCAGATGCGGTTCCCGCGGAAGGCAGAGGCTCCCAGTGCTAACCAGCTGGGCATGTGTGCGGAGGGCTCCTTCCACTGAGCCTTTGGGAGCACAGAAACCAGACGAGGACTCCCTTACCGCCTGTGCGGACGCTGGGTGGGGCTGAACTGGGGAGGGGAGACATCAGAGATCCCAGAGGGCAGAAAGACTGAAAAGCCAGGGTTATGGGGGTGCTGGAAGCCCCCACTCCGTACGTGGTATGCTGAGGTGTTATCTCTCTGAGTCCTCGGGACTCTCCCGGGAGGGCCCTGGTTTTCGTTCAGGCACGTTCTTCAGGGTTACTCTACTTCTAGAGAAGGGGTAGGCATCCCAGGCGGATCTGACCAAGGTAATCTCATCCCTGGACCCTGATGGGCTCTGATGTGGTCCATGAACTTGGGGGCACGGTTCAAACAGCCCCCAAACCAGTGCTCCCACCTTAAAAAGGAAGGAAGCTCTGCCACCTGCTCCAGCACCGATGAGCCAGACACAGAGGGACCGATATGGCCCGACTGCCCCGCGTGAGGTCCCTGGAGGAGTCAGATCCGCAGACAGGGAGCAGGAGGGTGGGGGCCAGGGCCTGGGGGAGGGGCGGGGACTGAGTGTTTGGCAGGGACAGTCTCAGTGTGGGAAGATGAGCAAGGGCTGTGGACGGTGGTGACGGCCGCACAGCGACGTGACTGTACTTAATGCCAGCGAGCTGTCCACTTAAAAATGGTTACTATGGTAAGTCTCGTGTCGTGTTGTACCCACTAGAAAACATTTTGTGTGGGAAAATGTACTAAAACAACCAAAACACGAAACCATGTTCCCTCGAACACCAGCCTCAGAAATGGTGAGTGTTTGCGTTTCTTCCTGCTGGGGCTTCGGAACTCTCACGCCCATCCGGTCTCACCCTCGGTTCCCTGGGCACCGGTGACATCTGGGGTGACGGCTGAGTGTTGTCGAAGTGGCTTCTGCTGCTGGGCTGACACGGCCCTGCCCACAGCAGGGACTGCACGACCCTCTGCCTGCAGCTCCTGGCAGACTGTGGCGCTCCTGGTGTCTCGAAGCTGGGGCTGCAGGGCGTCAGTCAGAACCTCAGAAGTGGAGACCAGAGAGGACCGGCGGGGGGCACGGGTAACATTTCCCCGGGAGTGAGACATTTCCAGAGCGCGCTCATTAACATTCACGACTCCCCCAGAATGCTCAAGGAGGCCCCGAGGTCCTGATTAGGGGAGAGGCCCTCCCTGCCCCCGAGTGAAAATGTCACACTCCGCTTCCTCGGCAGAGCTCACAGCCAGACCCCCTCCGTGGACTCACTGAGGCATCACCGCTGGGTTAAAGGGTTTGCACGCGGCTCCTTCTCGTCTCTCCGCCTGTCACCGGTTGACATTTCAGTGTGTGAGCACTGGGCTCCAAGTCAATGATTTCCTTCCGGAGAGAGGGGGCTGGTTTAAAAAGTCAGCTTCGCTCTCTGGTGTTGAGAGCAAATCTCTCGGCCTGAGGACGTGAACGGGGAGACCAAGGCCCACTAGAACAGCAGTTCCCAGCCCCGCCGTCCCTTAGGGACCCTGGGCAGCCTTGGCAAATGCAGGCCGAGGAAATGAGGACCCCTTCGAGGCGGAGCCAGCCTCGGTTCCCTTTCAAGGTCCCAGGAGGTTCCACTGCGGAGCCAGACTCGAGAATGCTGCTTCGGAATCCTCGCTACCCAGGATCACCCACGTTGGAAAAGATGTACTTTATTCCTTTCTAAGCTGCGTATTGTTCTGTTGTACGGACACACACCACGCTTGGTTCGTGTTTGCCGGTTGGTGGACACTGTTGTTTGCAGGTTCTGGTTATTCTGAAGAACACTGCCATAAGGGTCTGCGTACAGGTCTTTGCGTGGCCGTGCGTGTTCGACTCCCGTGGGTGGATTCCGAGGAGTGGAACTGCTGGGTCGTGTGCTGAGTGTATGTTTGCTTTGTTAAGAAACTGCCCAACTGTCTCTCAAAGCTGTTGTGTCGTTTACGTTTTCACCAGCCACGAGTGGCTCCCACATCCCCAGCTGTACTTTGCATTGTGTGATATTTAAAACATTACAGCCATTTATCAGGCGTGTGGTGGTATCTCATTACGGTTTTAACATGCACTTCCCGAATGGCTAATAACGCTGAGTGGCTGTCCACGTGCTTATTCGCCATGGACATATCTGTCACCTTCGGTGACATGTCCATCAAGTCTTTGCTCATTTTAAATTTAAATTGCCTTCTTATTATCACGTTGCAAGAGTTCTTTGTATATTCTGGATCCAAGTTCTGCATCAGATATGCAATTGGCAAATATTTTCTCCCAGCCTGTGGCTTGTCTTCATTTTCCTAATGGTGCTTTTTGAAGTGTAGATGTTTTTAAGTTTAGTGATGTCCAATTTATTAATTGACTAATGCTTTTAATGTCACGTCTAAAAACTCTTTGCCTAACCCAAAGTCTTGAAGATTCCTGCCCTAGAAGTTTTATAATTGTAGTTCTTAGATGGAGGTCTATGTTCTGTTTTGAGTTAAATTCTACACATGGTAGAGATACGGGCCTAAGCTCTTTTTATTTTATTTTATTTTTTGTATACAAACGTCTGATTGTTACAATACCATGTTCAAAAGGACCGCGGTTCATCCTGTTGGATTCCTGTGTCATCTTCATCTAAAATCACTTGACCATGAATGTGAGAGTCTATTTCTGGAGCCTCTCTGTTCCACGGACCAGCACGCTGATCCTCGCTCCAATGGCACGGTGTCTTGGGTGGTGTAAGTATTCCAACCTGGTTTTTCTTGCTCAAAACTGTCTTCGCTATTCTAGGTCTTTTGCATCTGCACGCACATTTTAGAACCAGCTTGTCGGCGTCTGCCAAAGGCCCTGCTGGGATTTTACTAGGTGTTGTATTGAATCTAGAGATAAAGCCGACATCGTAACACTATTAAGTCTTTTGATCCATAAACATGGAATGTCTCTATTTATTTACATCTTCTTTAATTTTCCCAGCCAGGTTTTATAGTTTTTAGCATGCAATTCTTAGACACTTCTTTGTTAAAGTCATTCCAAAGTGTTTTATTCTTTCTGATACTATTGCAAATGAATTTTTAGATTTTTACCCTCAAAGTATTCATTACTAATAAGGAAAAATACAATTGATTTTTGTATCTTGATCTTGTACCCTCAAAACCTGCCAACTTTATTAGTTCTAAGAGGGACCTCAGTGTGTGTGGATTCTGTAGGGTTTTCTACATAAAGGATGACAAATGTGGGAATAAAACGTTTTACTTCTTTCTTTACAATCTGGATGCCTTTTAATTTTTTTCAGCCTTATCTTACTGGCTGGAATCTTCAGTCCAGCGCTGAACAGAAGCAGCGAGAGTGGAAATCTGCCTCACTTCCCACCCATGGGGAGCGAGCGGTTCCGTCTTCGCGGTAAGGTTGGTGCCGGCTGTGGGGTGTTCACAGATGTTCTTCACAGGGTTGGGAAGTTCCCTTACATCCCTGGTTTGCTGACTGTTTTTTTCCACGAGTGGGTACTGATTTCGTCAGCTGTCTTTTTCTGGGTCTCCTGCGATGATTCCCTGTTTGCTGCTAGGACCCTGGCAGATGGAAGAAAGGCTTGCTCCTTGCACAGTGGAATGCGTGTGATGGAGCTGGGTCCCCACGTTAGCCCCACTGCTTCGAAACGTCTCTTGTGGTCTCTGCTGTGGCCCAGGGCCCTGGCCCGGGGAGGAGCTCACAGGGCTGGACTCCCCGGCACCCCCCCTCGGGGCTGGGTCCGGTCTGCCAGGAGGCAGGGGGAGGCCAAGCAGACGCACACCCGAGGCCCGTCATTTCTAACACCCCCTCTGTGAGACAAAATTATTTCCCATGGTAATCACGGAACAGGCATTTTCTTGAATCCCATTTTCGAATTAAAATAAACAGTAACAACTACAAATAAACTTTTCTTCGGGGAAACGTCTCCCATGCACTGGAGTCTGCACACACCACCCAGGGACGTGACGCCTCTCAGTTCTCCTTCGTTCCACGGTTTGGACGTCGAGAACGAGAACGGCAGGTGGGCACCACGTGCTGGAGAATCGATCCTGTTCCTGTGTCTTCACAGCGGAGGGGCTTCTGTTTATTTTGAATCCACTGTTTAAACCCAGGGATGGGTGCTGCCAGGTTGGAGGCCTGAACCGCACCCCGACTGAGCCCCAACAATTCTGAACCTTGGCCGCCTTCCTCTGGAAATGAGCACCGCGCAGCTGCACTGGGGGGAATGCATACCGGGGGCTTCTCCACACCACCCTCCACACGGAACACAACACCTGTCAGAGGACAAGCCAGGCACCTGTGCCGACTGGAAGCTAAACCCCTAAAAGTTCGCAGTGACTGCGGCAACTGTCTGGAACTCGGGCTGAGGACGGGCTTTGGGGGCAGGTGTATGGTAGCACACACACCGTGTGTAACACGCGTGGTAGTAACAAGCAGATTGACTCTAGTGGGTTTTGTCATTGCTTTCAAATTCTCTGCAGGTGACACTGTCTTGCAGGCCCCTGGGGCGACAGCTCCCAGCCTTGGACGCCACTCTTAGGAGGAGCAAGGACTGGTTCGTCCAGTTAGGAGCTACGCGCCAGACGCTGTGCTGAACCTGGACAGTTTTTGAATGGGCAGGGCTGACCTCGGCCGTCTAGCTTCCTGGGGCATTCTCGCTGATGCGATCTTTGAGGGTCACTGCTGTCCATGCTCCAGGGACCGTGCTCTGCAGGGTGGTCCCCTGGGATTTGTATGGGTCCCAAGGGATAGCCCAGCGTGGGTGTTAGCCCTCTGTCTTCAGTGGCAGCCCAGGGACTGGGGCACCACCCGGGCGAGGCCCGCCCAGGGCCGCCGCTTGGGATGGAGTCAGGTGATAGCTCCATTTCCTGCGCAGAGTCTTTAAAACACATTCGTATATTTCAAATCGCCTGTAAATTTTTCTTTTAGAATTCATAAATTTAGAACGGTAACAAGATCTTAAAAGAGAAAGCCTGTTTCCCGGGAGCAGGAAAGAGAACTGACTTATTTATGTGTTTACCATTTATTTCCACGCGCCCTCGATCGTCCCCAGAGATTCGGTTTCCCGTTTCTGAGAGACTCCTGAGACAGAAAGCAGAAGTCAGTGCTAAGTAGTCTGTTCTCTCCACCCATTCAAACTGCCTGCACGACATTCGCCGTGTGTTCTCGCGCAAAAATGCCAGTCTGGGAAACGTGAAGCTTTAACTGTCAGTGATGCTCCGACGCCCACACACGGAGCGTCCGACTCCAGCACCGAGATGCAGATCTGCGTGCATGGATATCTGGAGTTACGGTGGGAGGCATCTCACCTGGAAGCGCCCCGCCCCCCGGGAACGTCGGGGCACTGGGTACAGAATATTTGGGACGATGCCTTCTTCCCTCCCCCCCCACCCCCGCCACCATGTTGGTCCTCTAATCCTGCTTAGTTAATAATAAACATTGCAGGGTTCACCCCCTGCCCCATTGAAACTATGTTCGAAATGGGATGGCGGGATGCTTCTTGGAAAAACGCCTTGAGAAAGTGGCCGAGTCAGAGAGTGACTCATGACCACTCAGGGTGCTGGCAGGGAAGTCTCGGGAGAGTTGAGGAGTGACATCGCTTCCTGCTGGCACTTCCACGGCATGGCCAGGCCCACGGGCTCTCCTCCTGGGCCTGCGCATGGGGCAGCATCTGCACGCGGCAGCCCCTCTCTTGTCTCACGCTTCCTCTCTTCCCTCCGCCCGACACCTGCCCAGGCCCACGGTGGCCAGGCCTGCCGTTACGCCTCAGAACTGGGCAGGGCGGGAAGGACCACTGGTCCTCGGGGCACTCCCCACCGTGCACGGCTAGCCTCTGGTGGCCGATGTCAGTGGGCAGGAGAACGATGTGTCCTCTTTGGGAAAGCTTTCGGTGAGTGGCATTACATTGAAATATTTGCAGTTTGGGGACCTTCCGGGCCAACGTTCCCAGACAGATTCTGCTAAATCACCGGGTAGCGCTGCTCCCCATAACTTGCTCAGTTAGGATACAAGCAGTTAGTTATTGAGCATTTACTATGCGCCGGGCACTGCGTCCTTTACATGAGTGATCTCACTTGATCTTCGCAACGAGTGGTATTAACATCACCCCCATTTCGCAGGTGAGAAAACCCAGGCTCGCAGCCAGCACGCAGCCAAGCCGGGAAGGACACCCAGACAGTGCACCTCCAGAGTCCAGCCCCCGCTGCTACGATGCTCCATAGATTATTGGTGACCGTATCAGCCTTTTCTGAACACAGCCTGCCCAGCAAGGCGCTACGCCCTCTGCAAATGCCACTTCCGTCAGTCCACACAGGACCCACGTGACTAGAATCGCTGTCCGCTTTCGACGGCAGAGGAAACTGAGGTTCAGGGAGGGAAGTCAGCCATCCAAAGGACATCTCAGAGCCAACACACAGGCCCTGGGCTTCCCAGCCCCGCAGCCCACTCTCAAACATGTGCTCTCTGTTCCTCTGCTTTCCTGAGGCGGCAGATGGCGCGGTGGGGATGGTGGCCCTGCGTGAGTTTCTGGGGAGCCCCCCTCTGGACGGCATGGACCTCCACTCTCGGGTCGCTCACATCGGGGTCCTGCTCTGGGTTTCGCTCTGTGTTAGAGCCCCCCACGCAAGGAGCCAAAGAAAAGCTGTACGAGAACCCCCGTGAGGCCCCGCTCTCTGTCTCCACCCACCCGATCGATCGTTTAAAATCTTATAAAACGTTGCTCAATATCAAACATGGCAGAAGAGTCGGGGCAAAGCCACTCTCACGCCCTGGTGACTGACTGGGGGCAAACTGATCCCGCCCTTCTGGGGAGCGGCCTGGGGGTACGCGTGGGCTGAAAACACGCAGAACCGTGAGCCAGGAACTACACGTGTTCGCGTGCACCGGGCCTGTGTTTATAAAAGGGAAGTAGTCTGAACGCCCCTCAGTGTGTTAGGTACCTACCGACCCGCGTGGGAAGCCGAGAGGAGCCTGGCAGCGATATCACAGGTCGCTCATGGATACGGGCACCCGGCACAAAGGCCCCAAAGGCCCAGGCCCCGTGCCAGAGACTGGGGGCAGGGGGTTCCCTGCCAGTGGGGTTGGAAGGGACTGAACTTGATTGGGAATGTTTTATGCACTTCATAGCAAAAATTAACAACAAAAGATAGAAAGTGTGGGCTTTTGTTAATTTTGGGTGGCGGGCGTCTGGGACTGTTCTGTTATCTATGTGCTTTTCAACGTCTTAGACGTTTGGAAAAGGTAAACAGATGTGAGACTGCAGACTGGACTGCGGGGGCCTTGCATTCAGGCAGCGGGGCGCTGTTTCGCAGCGGGTGGCTGAGCGCCTTCGTCAAGGAGTGGACTTCCAGCCGGCCCGCTCTCCCCGCTCGCTGGGAGGACAGGGAGCAGGGAGCGCTGTCTGCCCCGCCACATCCAGGTCTTATAAAAAATTTGGACATTGTAGGCTAGGTATTGATTCGCATATTCGCAGAGACACAGATGGGAACGGGAATGTAAAAGCTAATCAATAAATAAATGCATTTCTTCTGTTCCTGACCTTAGATAATGTGCACTGAGTGAGGGCCTAAAAACCATGTTAAATATTAATTATTCGTCATATGGCTTGTTCCCAGGAGGGCCGCCGAGCCCTCCTGCAGGCTGCTCTGGGGGCTCCCACAGCATCCCCACCCCTCTCGCCCCCTGGGAAGATTTATGTTCGTGGCCACCACTATTCTCGCTCTTTCTACCAGCGTAACAGGGGACAGGACAATCGGGAAACAGAACTCATTGTCCGAACATGCTGAGCTCATAATATTGGTGTGGACTTAAAGAAATCAGTTCCTGGCCAGGAATTAAAAATAGTTTGTTCTCTCCCCACACCCCCCACTCCTCTCCTTCTCTCTTCTTGCCAGATTTAGAATCTGGGAAACCTAGGAGGCCAGGTCACCTCCTAGTTAGTATTCCTGTAACATCTCATATTTGCAACATGCTTGAGAATGATTTTCTTTTAAAGACCAGATTTTTATGACATTCCTGGGAGGGAGTTCTGTGTTATTAGCTTGGGTTTAATGCAAGGAGATGGAGCAGGGAGGCCAAGGACCTGCCCGGGGCACCTAAGGGAGCCCCCAGAAGCCGGAGGAGACAGGAAAGAGCGTCCCCTTAAGATTCCCGAGAGCGCACGGCCCTGTGGAGCCCTTGGTTTCAGAATTCTGGCCTCCAGATCTGGGGGAGAGAATGCGTGTCCATTGTGTTTAGACGCTGGGTTTATGGCGCTTTGTAACGGCAGCTGCAGGAGACTAACACCCCGGGCCTGACGATGTCCCCTGTAGGCACCTTCGCTCCCAGAGGACACGGCTTGTCCTGAGCCCTGGGGTGGACAGAGGTCAGCCGTAACGGTGTGAAGCCAGCCAGCACTATTCCTCCCAGTTAGAAAGCATATTTATAAAGGCCAGCATTTGGGGCCCGCCTGACATTCAGCCACTGTTTTAAAAAATAAAAATTGTTGTGAACAAGTGATTCTTTCTAACCATCGGCCAGGGTTGGGATGCTTCCCAGAAATAAACAGCGGTTCTACTTTGCCCTTTTCTTTCCTTCCTCCTCCCTCCCTTTCCTTCTTTTCTTCCTTCTTCCCTTCCGTCTCTCCCTCCTCACCACCCCTGCTCACATGGGAATGCCAGTGTGGGTGAGCAGGGGTTACCTGCTTGGGGAACCAAAGCCAACTGGACTCCACGCAGATTAAAGCCCCTCCCCCCCAATACGTCTTTCAAGTTTGTCCCCACCCCCTGAAAAAGTAGCTGCTGAAACCCTGCTGATTCAAAGTCACCGAGTCACCGAAGTGTCTTAGGGGAAATCTAACCGTGAGGAGAGAACCTCCCCTTGCCGGCGCTCGGCCCTGGGGCGGGGCTCCAGGATCTGGCTCTCGGGCTCCGAGTCCTGGAAGCAGGTGGCGGCTGCTCCCTGGGTGGCCTGAGGCACCAGCACTCCACTCCTCCCTTGGGGTCACTTTTAAGCAGCTCTTTCTAAACCAGAGCTCCTCACACTTCGGTGGGCGCACAGTCACCTGCGCATCTCGGGATGTGGCCATGTCCCATGCCATAGGGGCGCGGCCGGGCAGGTATTCTAGGATGCGCAGCGTTTCACCAGCACCTGCCGTCTCTGTCCCGGGAACGACACCCCGGCTCCTTGGCTCACCTCTGCAAAGCTGGCAGGTCGCTAACACCACCCCCTGGCCTCAGAGCCAAGTACCACTGATGGCGCATGATAAAGCCAAGAACCCCTCCTGGCGCGGTGAGGCCAAGTTCTTTTATTACAGGCCTTTTACTCCCCCCCCCCCCCCAGGGAGCCACATTAGCGGGGCAGAGGACAGCGTGCTGGAAGGATCCCTCCGTGCCCCTCAGACCTTTCCATAAACAAGCATTTTGAGCCTAACGAGCAGGTCACCGCCATCAGGGACGATACTGTAATTAGAGAACGTGAGCTTCCCTGGGCCTCGACGGGCAAGCCGCCTTCCTCGGAACTGCTGAGAAATGGATACGTTGGTATTTTTCTTATGAGGCAATATACATTCTGCTTAGCTAATCAGCACTATTGGCTTCATTTCTATAAGTCTGTGCAATTTCCCTAATGTCTGTTTTACACGCAGCCGCACTATCGGGCTAGGGTGGAAATCTTTACGTACCAGGGCTGGAGGAACAACGTTAGAAGCGATCGTACAACTCAGCAATTATAAGAGGAAATAATAATTACAATAGGGAATAAATATCACACTCATCTACACTAATGCACTTAAGTGCCGAACGGAGATCTTTAAGATGATAAAGCGCGCACCACGCGGGAGAAAAATGAGAAGAAAAACGCCGCGGCGATTTATTCTGAGTACTATCGCTCAGAGAAGGATCCCATTCTGCTCGGTAATCACTCACTAAGAAAGTCACTGCAAATTGGGGAGGAGGGATTCGGCTGGGGAATCCTTGCGCGTGAAGTCAGGCGGCCCCGGGTGCGCGGCGGTGGTTCTCAGACTGAGTCCCAGTCCACAGCCTCTGGGCAGCTGGGAGGGGGCCCTGGCGGGGAGTGAGGAGACCCCTGGGGCAATAGACCCCTTCCTACCTCGCAGGCCTGGGGTCAAGAAGGGCCGCCGCACGGAGGGGTTTGTGCGGTGCTTGCTGTGCTCTCGCGGCTGGGATTGCATTTCTGAGCCCAGGAGCACCGAGGTCACTGTCACCGGGCTCTGTGGGCAGACAGGCCTCTGCGTGGCCTCCCTTCCCCATCTCCCCCGGTTTCGGATTAACTGGATACTGCATTCTGAATAATTAAGGCAAACCCCTGTGCTCAGGATGTTGTCTCTGAGGAAGCCCAGAAAAAGAGAAGGAGCTGGGAATGGGGAGGGTAAGAGACTTGGGGAAGAGGGAGGCACCTGGGGGGGTGAGGCTGGTCTGCAGGGCATAGGTGAGCACTTGCAAGAAACTTCTACTTGATACCATCCAGGATGCTTTTCTTACCCGAAGGTATTGACTCCCCAAACTCAAGGTGTCCTTGAGGTTCTGCTCCACTTAAACACCCCAGCACCCGCCCCCTACCTGCAATTTCGACCAGGGGCATCCTGGCTGGCCTCCCTCTGCCCACGGCCCACCCAACACATCCGCCCTTCCACCATCGCCAAGTGCTCGGGTAGCATGCCAGGCTTCTCCCGACTGTCCGCCCACTGCACCCCCCGCTGCAGTGGCTCTCAACTGCCTCTGTTCGCGGGTTCCGTTGACAGAATCCAGCCCGGCCTGATTCCCTGCGACCCCCTCAGCAACACAGCGGGTCCTCTAGGATGATCACCATGCTGCTCAGCCCTTTCCGGCTCCCGTGGCCGGGAGGCTTCCCTCCTGGCCAGTCAGGTCCCTGCGACCGGGGTCCTGCTTCTGCTAACTGCCCTTCTGTTCTAATTCGCCAGCCCTGAACACGCCTGGTCCCGGCCTTGGGGCCCCGAAGCACCTGCTCACACCTGTGCACTTGCCAGAGCCTGCTCATCCCTCAGGCAGTAGGCCCAGCATCCCTGCTCACCAGTCGCGCTGCCTGAGGTGAGGGGGCTGCGCCTCCTCTGGGCTCCCAGGGCCCCTGACCTAGCTGAGCCTCTCTGCAGGGCCCTCCAAGCTCCAGAGGTCACAGCGCCACTGTCCCCTGCTCACTCCACGTATGCCCCTCCCCTCAGCACCCGCAGCCCCGGGGACACGGCACGACTCACCAGATCTCCTGTGTGCTGGAGCCCGGGCGGTCTCGTGGAAGCCACCTGGAAGAGGCTGAGGTCCCTGAGGGGGTTGGTGGGTGCCAGGCAGCAGGGGTGAGCTGGTGAAGGGTGACAGCAGAGTCCCCTCTGTCCCTGAGACTGTGTGGTGTCCTCCGAGGCTGGAGCGATGGGACTGGAGCAGGAGTGTGGTGGCTGCCTCGCCTGTGTGGGCCATAATGCGGCTCTTATCCTCATACCTCACGGGTGTCAGGTGTGTTGACCCCGTCTTTAGTTTTCTGCCTTTGATGCCCTGACCCCTGGGCCCTGCTGACCTGAGGGCCTGACCACCCAGGGTCTGCCGAGTCCTAGAGACAGAACCCCCAACCTGCCCAGGAGCGCACCTTTCAGATGCAAACCCCTCAGTCTGGAGCCCACGCCCCACCCTCCTCTGGGGCCTCTCACACTCTGGCCACTGGCCACCAGCCCTCGTCACCCAGGGCTGCTACCAGACAGCGAGGGACCGACCTGTGCCTTGGAGCCCCTTGGAATGTGCCAAACAGCCACCCCTGAGCCTGCTTGCCTGCTAGTCCTTGAGGGGTAGCAGCCGCCTGACTGCGTGTTCAGACCAGGAGGCCCCGAGCAGGCAGGACAGCTGGGCCCGCCACAGAGCAAGCCCTGCCTGACGGGCTCCTCGCTGAAGGCTGTCTGCCCACAGCACCATGGCTGCCTGGTGCACCGGGTGCTCCCTGCAGGGGCAGCTGGCCTGGAGCACCTGACACCACCGCCCGTGGCCCCTCCTCACTCACAGGTGTCTTCAATCAGTGAACCACCATTGTGCAAACATCCCCCGCTGTATTTCATTTTGCACTTGTTTGCATTCATTGTGTGCCTTTAACATATTATTTTGCCATTTGCTGATATTACCGGGCCCGTTAATTGCAGCGGGAAAGGAAAACATTGCTGCTGAGTGTGCACACGCACCCTCGAGTGCGCGCCGAGCGTCGGGTCATTAGGTTGCTGGTGTTTTAAACGCCCGACGTTTGGCGGAAATACGTGGTGGACTGTGCCGCGGGGGTTAGAGAGGGTTTTGGTAATTTTGGGAACGCGCGGTTTTCAAGTGGGCTGGGGAAGCACGTCGTACTGTTTGCAGTGACGGAATACGGGTTCCTCTGATCTAAAATGCAGCCCCGAACCATCTCAAGGAACAGCTCGGGCTGGCGTTTCATTCAGCAGTGGGGCCTGCGGAGCTTACTTCACTCTCTAAAACTGCTGCGTGATAGTCCACACTGGAGAGACTCAGCATTGATTCAGCTACTCCCTACCGATGAAAACATAGTTTGTGTCCACCTCCCCCGCTAAAAACGGTTCTCTAACGTCCTGGAGTCATTTCCATTGTCTTCCCCGACTACAGACGTCGCCGTAGGAACCATTCATTTTTCGGCCGCCAGCGCCCTGGCCACCTCATCTTGCACTGCTGAGGCTGCTTGCTCACGGGGTGTGCGTTCTGGCGAAGACGCGGAGAAAGGGGACCCTTGAACCCTGCTGGTGCGGATGTCAGTGCAGCCACATGGAAAACAGTACAGAGGATCCTCAGAGATTAAAGATAGAACCATCATATAATCCCGCAATCGCACCTGAGAGAACACACCCCAAGGAAATGAAAACCCCAACTGGAAAGAGACCCGCACCCCGACATTCGCAGCGGCAGTGTGTACAGCATCCAGCCGTGGGAGCAGCCGAGGCCCACCCGTGGATGCGTGGGTAGAGACACCGTGGTGTACGTTTGCACAGCGAATGTCATTCAGCCACAAAGTAATTAAATCTTGACGTCCGCAACAACGGGACAATGCTTAAAGACATTATGCTAAGCGAGGCAAGTCCACAGAGAAAGACAAATACCGTCTGATCTCCCTTAGATAAGAAAATCCAAAACAAACAGACAGACAAAAACGAAACCCACAAGATTCATAGAAAAAAGAGATCAGACTGGCCGTCCCCGGAGATGGAGGATGGGACGTGGGAGAGCTGGAGGAAGGGGTCGAAAGAGACAAGCTGCTAGTTCCAAGAGAAATGAGCACCCAGGCTGTCGGGCGCAGTGTGACGGAGAAACCTTTTTCTCCTTTTCTTTCTACTGTGTCTGTAGGAGAAGGTGGCGCTCAGTGACCGAGGGGGGTGGCCATTCCGCAGTGGGTGTACATCAGACCACCAGGCTGTGCGCCCGAAACCCACACGGTGACGTGCGTCGAGTATTTCTCCATAAAACTGTTCTAAATTCTAACGGGTGTGTGCAGGTTCATCCTGCAAAGGCTGGCTGTGTGCACGCTCTGTCCCAAGCACGTGGGCGCCTGTTTTCCTGTGTTCTTGCTCGTATTGGAAATCGTTGTCCTTTTAATCGTTGGTTAATCTAATCAACAAGAAATGCTATCTCAAGATCGGTTTTATTTGCATTTCCTTGACTGTGAGTTCCCGCAACTTTGCCCAAGTGTGACAGGCAAATCGAACTCCTGCTGCTCTGAACTGCCTACTTACGTGGCTTTGGATGGCTCTTCTCCGGCGCCTTGGTTGCCTCATCGGTCAAACGGGGGCAAGGGTATCTGTCTCTGGGAAGTCATGAAGATTCCCTGAGTCCACGCACGCGGGGACTTTGCCAGTCGCTGTCACAAAGAGGCACCCGCACAGGTAGCAGTTGTCCTCCATGTTTTGGTCCTGAGAAGGGAAAAGCCCAGTTAGGATGTGAGTAGGACCACACGGTGGACTGGCTGGAGGCAGGAGCCTGCTGCAGTGGGACCTGGGCGCAGCCTGCAGAACGGCACCGATGGGGGATGTTCGGTGGGTCCAGAACGAGGGAGCCGATCCCGAGCAGCTGCCGTGGGAATCAGGAACGCATGGAACAGCTATCACGTTCCAAGCGCTTTGCCTCCGCAACAGACCGTGAGATGAGATGGGACCAGCTGTTTATTCCCATCCTGAGACTCAGAGCACTTAGGTGATTTGCCCAAAGTCACACAGCACGTGAGCGGCCCGAGCTCGCCACTGCCTCATCAGAGGAGACCTCACTGACTGGTTTCCAAGGGACCCTGTCCTTGGGGAGAGGGATCGGTGACCATTTGGGTGACACCGCGAAGCCAAGACCATGCATGGCCTTTTCTCAATTTCTTTGCTCAGAATTTGAGGAAGAAAATCGAAAGCTTCTGTGTTTCTCTATCATGCAGGAGATGCTCTTGTTGCCTCACTAATTAGAGAGGAACGAACTGAAGTGCTGGGTTTTAGTGGAGGGATTTGGCTGCAGGTGTGAGTAATTAGCCACGGATGCCTCACCTGACTTTCTCACACACAGCCTTCTCGCCTCCCTGCGCAAAACTGAACTTTGTGGGCTTTCCCTCCCCACTGCTCCTGCTAATGAGTGTGTCTGTCTTGATCTGGTCATTCGGTATAAATATTTTAAATAAATCAATAACATTGTCCTCCCATGGCACGGCACAAATGAAATTTTCAAAAATGAAGGAAGAATGAAATATTTTTTTTGCTGAGAAAGGCCGAAACCTGCAAGACAGCCATACAGAAATTACTGTTTTCCTGCTCTTTCTCTTTCTTTTTTCTCTCTCTGTCCTTTGGCTTCTTGGGGGCATAAATTATTCACCTCCAATATCCTGTCCTGAGTGGAGACCGAGCACGTGAACTAAGCAGATGCCAGTGGGCAGCTGCAGGGCCTGGGAATGGCCTTGGAAACCCCGCTTCAACTCGACAGCCACGGTTCGTCCAAACCTCGCTGTTCAGTTGCCCCAAGAAGCAAGGGTAGCGACAAAGGGATTTCTGTGGTTTTGGGTCATTCTGGGTCTCTGCATGACACCGCGGGGTCCTGAGCGGGGCTAGCGATTTAGTCTCTCCTAGAACTGGGACAGGCCAGCTGCTTTGTCAGGGACAGACAGTGAGCACTGCCGGCCTGCGGGCCACGCGGTGTCTGTCTCAGCTCTCTGCTTGCAGCCACCGCAGGCAATGTAACGTCAAGGGACAGGTGTGGCTGTGTGCAAAGAAAACGTCCTTTACACCAAGGGGCAGCCGACCGTGACCGCACGCAAGGGCTGTGGCCTGCCCAGCCCCGTCCCACGGCTCTGTTCTGCTCAGTGGAACTGGATGTGGCGATGCAGGTGCACCTTCTGTACCGTCCACTGTGGTCACCACGAGCCCCCATGGTCACAAGGGGCTATGACCGATTTAGTTTAACTTTTAAAAGTCCAAGCCTTTCCCTACCCCATCACGTGAAGCAGCCCGGAGCCAAGGGCCCTGAATAAGGAGGCTGGAGAGCGGGGCTCTGGTCTTCGGAGAAGTCCCTGGGCTTTGTCTCCTGTTCTCCATTGGGACGACAGGGACCTTCACCCCAGGCCCCTGTCACCTCACCTCACTGTTCACCGGCGCGGCTGCCCAGGAGACCGGGAAGAAGACAGCCAAGTGCCCGGAGTTGTGCGTGCTTTGCGATGTGGGGTGTGGGACCCCAGGGAGGGCTGCGTGATGCATGGCCCATGGATGCCCTCGCAGCTACACCTCTTCTTGAGCGCATTCCCTGGGGAGAGCCCAGGGTTGTGGTCCCGCTGACAGGCTCACCCCTTTGCTCTGACTCTGAACCGAGCTCTAGGCTGGCCCCAAGGCCCATCTCCCAGGAGCCTGACTGGGACCTGTCCTGGCCTTGTCCTGCAAGCCCGCCCCAAATGCAGCTCTGTGGGCGGGGCTGTCCCCCCTCCCCCAGGCGGACCGCCATCCCACCCTGCTCTGCGCTCCCTGCAGCCGAGCGCGGCTGACACGGAAGCCGTGGTCACTAATCGGCGCCCACGTAGTCCTGCGGTCAAAGTCACGTCCCTCGCCCCATGCTGAGTGCAGGGAGGGGTGCGGGACTGGGAGGGGGCGAGCAGAGAGGCCAGGCCTCCCGTCTGCACCGATTCCCCTTTGGAGCGGAGAGAGGCTGGGGGCGGGGCGTGGGGAGGGAATGTTTAACGAGGGCAGCGTCCCAGTTTGGGAAGAGGAGGACGTTCTGGAGACGGAGGGCGGTGACGGCGCAGTGTGGGCGGCGCAGTGTGGGCGGCACGCGTGCAGTGAGCACGTGTTGGCTGAGTTCACGCCACATGTGCTTTGTGGCACCGCGAGGGCACAGGCGTGGTGATGCACAGATGCAGGTACCGCAGCCTCTCGTGGGGGAAAGTCTTGTGGGGACTGTGAGAACTGAACGGGTTAATATACAAAGACCCCCCCAATGGGGCCTGGGGCAGAGCTGTCGCCTGTAAAATGGTGGCTGTAAGGACCGTTGTTCCTGACGTCAGCCCCCAGCTGTAGTCCCCATGGGGACCAGCAGAGGGCGATAGCTCACGCCTGGTACCCACTGGGGAGGAAAACATAAAGGCAGCGTGTCTTTTTGTCCTGCATTCTCAGTGCTCTTGGTTGCTCTTCTGGGGATCACCGTCTCCTCCTACCAGAGAAGGGGGCACACTCTCCTGTTACCCTCCAGGAAGCCCAGGTCAAAAAGCAGCTCTTTCTTTTCCATGTGCAAGGGAGGCCTCCTGAGTCCGTTCGGGCCTCCGTCTAAAACCCCACAGGCGGGGTGCCTTACAGGCAAGAGGCCGACCAGTGGCCTCCAGAACGACTCCTCGCAGCGCCGGAGGCTGGATGCCCACGGCCAGCAACTTTGGTGTCTGTGTGACGGTGTCCGGGTTCACAGACGGTGTTTTCTCGCTGTGTGCTCCCACAGCAGATGGGCCACGCAGCTGTCAGGGGTCCCTGTTACGAGGACACTAGTCCCATTCCCGAGGGCACCACCCACGACCTAATCACTCCCTCGGGCCCCACCTCCAACACCTCCACATTGGGGGTCGGGGTTCCACCGATTTGGGGGGGCACACATTCAGCCCCTAAGCGAGGCCATCTCCAGGACGGGGTCCTCCCTGTCTGCACTGTCCCTTCCCATGAGCTGGATCTGGGGACTTCTTCCTTCCCGCTCTTCTTCTGGGCGGCCCTTAGTGTCGGCCAGACAGGAGAAGTCCGACATGCTTCTGACCCCGGTAGCACCACCGGCTCGGCAGGCGTGAGCTTCTAGAGGTCTCCAGGTGACTCAACCCTGCTGTCATTTGGGTCGCACATTCCTCAAACAGCAAGTCCAGGACTCCCGGAACATCACAGGCGATGGCCCGGGGAATCGCATCTGGGGGGGAGGAGACAAATCAGGCTGTGACGGAGGCCTCTACCCACAGGGCCTGGTGCGGAACACTGCCAGCTTGTCACCGGCCACGGGCGCCACGTAGCTCCTCTCGAGGTGAGCGGGGACTTGTGACGGAGCAGGACGGTGTGCGCTGTGGAGGGATTCCGGAGCCGGCGGGACCAATTAGGAGCTCCACTCAGATCCCACTCCACCTGAATTGCCTGGAGCGTCAATAAAGCTCCAGGGAGTGCCCGGGGCCATAGAAAGTTCCAGATGCACCTCACAGACCTCTCTGCTTTCTCTTCTGTGGAATGTTCCTTCCTAACAAGGAAGGAAAATACAACCTGCCCTCCCCACGCCCAGCCCAAGAGTCTAACCCTGACTTTCTCGGGGGCTCATGTGACTTGCTCCTAAGCGGAGCGTGGCGAGTTATTTGCTGGGGGTCAGGGGGGAGGCACAGGGGCCCGTGTGGTCAAGCCATGCCTGCGCGGGGCCCCGCAGTTCTGTCTGTCTCAGCCTCCCATCCTCCCTGGCTGGGAAGAAATGCGGATCACTGTGGCAGGTGAGTGCAATGGATGGAGGTGCTCCCCGGCTTGCTCCCGTCACTTCCCGCCCCTCCCAGCTCACTCGCTTCCCTGGCCCTTTTAAGGCGTCTCAGGGATTCCCTGAGACCAGTCCGGCACTGGAGCATCAGGCCGCGCAGGGGAGCTTGTGGCGGTGCAGCCAGATACCGGCTCCGGCCCACGCCTGTTCCAGAGCGAAGGCTGAACTCCCAGGGCGGTTAGTGGGCATCGAAGGACGGCACGCTCTCACTGTCTCCTGACAGACAGACCGGGTCCACGGCTGTCACTCACGGCGCAGAGCCCTGTGCCTGTGAGTCTCGTGAATGCTGGCATCGGTGGGATTGTCTTCTACTGTACCTGTAACTGGAGAGTGAGACAGCGGTTCGGTGCCCGAAGTTCCCTTAGATGTGTTGCCTCAGAGGATTTTAATAATCACCCTGACATCCCGACCCCCCTCCCGATCCCCCTGCAGAGAACTTGGCCCCTTGACAGTGTGCCTGGGGGCACGGGCATCTCAGCGAGGCAGCCCCTGACCCCTCTATGACAGGGATGAGCTTGGAGCCAACAAGAGGCTTGACCTTCGTGGCAGGAGGTGGCAATGGGCGCCTGGCTCTGGGAGGCCACCCGCCTCCAGCCTCTTCTCTCTGGCTGGCATCTGGAGCGCCACCCTGGGCAGTGTGGAGGTGGGCGTGGCAGAGAAAGCCCCCGGGGTAGGGACTGACCATGGGGGTCCCCTGGATAATTCCTGAGCACAGGGGCCCTGGGCTGGTGCTCCCAGGCCCAGGATGCGAACGAGAGTCTGTGACACTCCTCTGACCCCAACACCCTCAGGCCACAGCTGGGGGTCCGTGCCACTTTGGCCCCACGTTTTGTCCTGTGAGGGTCTCACTGGGCACAAAGCCAAGTGTGACCCAGGCATCTGGGGAACTTGGAGGGTGGGGGTCCTCAGCAGAAAGAATCCCCTGACAACCTTGCTCACGGAGGTTCGTCCACACAGAGTGAGCCCCAACATCCTACCAGACAACAGGACAGGCGGAGTTGGTGGGGAGCGGGACAGCGAGGCCTGGGCTGGCTCCTGGGGCCGGTCATGTCCAGCCCGGCCCCATAGGGGGTTCCGGGATCTCCCACTGTCCCGCCTGGACAATGTTACAGGTTGGGGGAGGCCCCGTGTATGAGGCCTAGAATGTTCTTCGAGCAACACAGCAGGAGGGGGCTGGCGCTGAAGTCGGATGGGGATTATAATCCGGCTGGGTGAACTAGCAGGGGCTTCAGAGTCTCTCACAACCATTGTTACTGAGTTTGCTTGTGTCCCCAGCAAGATGTAATGAAGTCCTGTGCTGTGCCCCATGGATGTGACCTTCTTTGGAGATAGGCCTCTGCAGAGGACCAAGTGAAGATGAGGTCATTCAGGGTCTCCTCGTAAGAGGGGCAACTGGGACTCGGGACCCCGTGGGAAGGAGTGTGTGAGGGCTGGGCTGTGTGCCGCCAACCGGACCGGCTGGGCCTCCAGAAGCTGGGGGTGGCACGAGGGACCCTCCCCTACAGGTTCCCAAGGGAGGGCGTCCCCCAGCCCCTTGACCTCAGAGTTCTGGTCTCCAGACTGTGAGCTAACAAGCATGCTTTGCTCTGAGCCAGGGAGCTGTGGTGCCCTGTTGTAGAGGCAACAGGGAACGGGGACCGTACACTCGACCCATCCCTGCTGAGGAGATGCTAATGCCAACTCCAGGTTGTCCAGGGTTAGACAAGGTCATAGGGGAACCGCTTGGTGGGCTGCCGGGCACCGGCACAGGCTCGGACCCGCAGCTCCTGCTCGCCGAGGGCCTGGGGGCGCTTTGCGCAACCTGCTCCACGTTAGCTTGCCCTGGAGGCTGCACTGCACCAGTGCCCCCTTGCCCTCGGGGGGCGCGCTCCAAGCCCCCCGGTGGGTGCCTGAAGCCAGACAGTGCCGCACCCTGTACGTGCTGCTTGTCCTGCACAGGCAGGCCTGTGGTGAAGCGTCATGTATAAACCAGGCGCGGTAAGAAATGAGCAATAACTGCGGCCTTTTACGTCGCCGTATCCTGTCGTCCGCATCACTGTTCTTGTGCTCTGGGGTCATTATTAACTAAAACAAGGGTCAGTGTGACGACCAGCCCGGCTGCTGAGTGGTGGGCGGGCGGCGGGCGCGTACAGAGTGCGGCGCTGGACAAAGGGATGACTCACGTCCCGGGCGGGACAGAGAGGGAAGGCTTGAGATTTCATCACGCTACTCAGAATAGCTCGAAGTTGAAAACGTATGAATTGTTTGTTTCTGGAATTTTCCATGTCATATTTTCAGACCACGGCTGACCGTGAGTAGTGAAACCGTGGAAACCGAAACCACCGATGAGGGGGACCAATGCACTTCGATTGTATTTTGCGCTATTTTATTTTGCTGGCTGGGGGAGGGAGAAGGGCCAGGAACGCAGAGATCCTGAATGGAAGTAAAATTTGAAATGCAATCTAGATGTTTGAGCCAAGAGTCCTGGAATGCTCAGTCTGGTTCTCTCGCTTTCTCTCTCTCTGCCTTCCCCCCACCCCCGCAGGTTCACAGGTGAGCACCGAACAGGGGTTGCCACTCTGGGTAAGAACCTGCCTTCGGCTGCAGCCAAAGCTCCTGAGAACAGGCAGAGGGGCAGGACCCGGCAGGTGGGGCTGATTCCTCCCGAGCTCTTCCGCGAAGGCAGGAGAGCAGGTGCAGACCCGTTGGTAAACAGGCCTCCACCCTCCTGCTGATCTCTCTTCCTGTGTCTCCCGGCCCTCCATCCCTCACCTCGCCTTCCTAGCAGACCCGGCTTGCAGAGAGTCCTGGCTCCTGTGTACTTCTTGCAGCATACTAATTAAATGTTCCGGATGGTTCTTACCCATGGTTAAGTGAAGATAAAATTTTAATGATTTAATTAGCAAGCTCAAGGAAAAAGAAAATCATAATGAAAGGAGGCGTTTGCAATTGTCCTGGGCTCGGAGCGTCTCATGCGGTGCTGCACTGGACGGGCAGGCTCTGCGGGAAGCCTGTCGCCCAGGGACGGGGGCTGTCTCGAGCAGGGCTGGCTCTGCTTGGTGTCAAGGGGGCCACCCCCAGGGGTGGTGGGGAGAGGGCCCCCTGGAAAGGACAGCCAATCAAGCTCACCCGGGCACGAACTTGGCCATCAAGTGGAAGCACCAGATGCCGTTTTCCAGAGGGCATTCTAGAAGCCGCTCCATCTCTCACGTGGCCGCGTAACTTTGTGATTTCCGTTTGGTGTACGCCTCTTACTTGCCACGTGGGTAATTCATGACTTTGAGCCATGGTGATGTTCAGAGCTTGCTAAAAAGAAACTTGCTGCATTGGGTTTTAATAAGAAAATTAATCACCTCGTTTGAAGATTTTTGGTGTTTCTGCTCTGGAGGCTTCTGTCTTTGAAAGTGGAATGTGTTCTTTATGCAATGGGGCCAGCCCCCAAGCCCCCGTCTGCGAAGAATCTTCCCCCACAGGCACTGTGGCCCGGCCCACCTGAGTCCCAACACGGTTCTTTCCGCTCCCTTTCCTGCTCCCAGGCACACGCCTCAGAGTCCCCTGATGGCCTCACAGTGCTCACTCAGCAGAAAACATCGTGTCCCGAAAAGCCAGCAGACAGTGTCTCCCTGGCGGCTCTGGCAGAGGGCACAGCCCTGCGTGTGCCCAGCTATTTCTGGAATCAGCTTGGGACCAAGAGCCCGGCGCCTGCTCCTGGCGCTGCCTGGACCCGGGGCCAGAAGGCGCTCCTGTCCTCCCTGATGTGTCACACGTGATGCAAATATAACATGTGTATAATGGACAGTATCAGCATAGGTGTAAATATTTCGCCGGCCACCGCCCCCGGGAGGGAGAGCAGAGGCCCCTGACAGAGCAGGGGGGTGGGCACCGGCTGCCTGCAGCGGGGGTCAGCACGTCCAGCCCCTGTTGCCTCAGAGTTTTCCTCTCCTGCCTCACGTCTCCACTCCCCAGCTCATGCTTCCTGGGCCTGCCTCCCAGGTAAACTGCTGCATCTGCAGCCTGGGCTCTGCCTGGAGGAAAACTCAGACTGGGACAGAGAGATAGTGTGGCCATGGGTCATCCTTAGAGGCTATCCGGTCTCCTGGCCCCAGGAACAGGCCACCTGTCGGGCTGGACCAGCCTGATACCTGGGTGATGCAGAGGCTAGTCAGCTTCCTCATGGATCAGGTAATCACTCAGTCTCTCTTTGGAATTTCAAATGAAGAAAATGGGAATGGACTTGCCTTTCGGGGGTGACACCGGAAGGAGCAGCCCAGCAGCTGAGCGGTGTGGTGGTGGAGCTGCTTCCTAGGCCGCTGGAGCTGTCTGCCGCTCAGCCCTGTCTTGGCGTCAGACTTCAGGAAGCCCAGCCCTGAGTAGCTGTCTTGGGGTTGCGTCTGCCCTCCATTCCTCTTCCCTCTGCCCTCTGCTCCCAGCCTCGGGGGCTGAGAACCAGAGGATGACCTCACTGGACTCCCTGTGTTTGCCTTTCCATTGGGCCCACCCACTGGGAACCCCAGCAAGGGTGCCGAGGGACAGAGGCTGGCCAGGCCAGGTAGTTGACTTCCCGGCTCCCTCCTTGTGGGGCCACCTCGGTCAGTTGCGTCTGTCACCTGCAGGTGGCTCTCTGTCTGCGTGACTCTCTCCTGCCCGGTTCTTGTGACCAGCCCCTCCCTGCCCCTTTGGGTGTGGGTGTGGGGGCAGCGCACTGCGGCTGGACCCGCCGTAACTGCATTTTCCCCCTGGGGTTTCCCAGTAGAACCCCCAGCCCCTTAGTAAGTAGTCTCTCTAAAGCTCTTGTGTCATCTTAATGGGACTGTGAGGGTCCCGATGGGGACATCCCTTTTCCTTGGGTAAGCCTGGGTGGGTCCCTCTTCCTTAAACCAAATTTGTGACTTTGGGGTTCAAAAGACAGACAATGTGGGCGTCTGTTTTGAGAGCCCACACCCTAAAATGGCATTGTTGAACCCTGGCTTTGGGCTTGGTTGGTTGCAATGTCGTATGCCAAAGGTTGCGTGTTCAACCCCCAGTGAGGGCACACACCTACGTTGTGGGTTCAGTCCCCAGTCAGGGTGTATATGGGAGGCAAGCAATCGATGTTTCTCTCTCTCTCTCTCAAATTGAGGAGCAGATCCTTGGGTGAGACTTAAAAAAACAGCATTGTTGAAACTGGGGCCCCCTTCAGGGGTGACTGGCTCTTTGGTGTCTGCTTCATGTCCCCACACACCCCCATGCCTTTCTTCCAGAGAGGAGGACCGAGGGATGAGATGTTCCTGCCAAAAAAGCCTTTTCCTGTCTTTAATATGTTAACAAATGCTGTCAAATAGCAGTCGCAGCTGATAGAATCTGCCGTTGGCAGAGGCTGCTCGCCGCCAGACGCGGCTGGGTCTGCTCCACGAAAGCCTGGCTTCCTCTGTCAGGGGCTCCTGGCACCGGAGGTCACTGGGGCCCGCTGTGGGGCCTACCTGCCCTGTCAGCAGCGACGGCGCCTCATGTGTGAGTAATGCCTGCACATTTCTAAACTCCTTCCTGCGGAGAAGGCGGCACAGCTTCCAGAGGGGAAGGCGAGCCCCTGCACAGTGCTACCAGCCACGGAGAGATGGGAGAGCAGGGAGGACGGGCGGGTTGGAAAGGCAGCTAACTGCAGGGGGGAGGGCGGGGAGGGCGGGATGCTCTGAGACAGATTCGGAGAAGACAGAAATGGCAGTACAGGGAAAACAGGTGGCCTGGGAAACCAAGGGTGGGGCTGAAGGGCCTTAGGAATCAGTATCAGCGTTCAACGGGCACAGAAGCGACTGGTGTGGGTGTCGTGGAAGGAAGGGGCCGGTGAGCCGAAACGTGTGGAATGGGGAAGACCGAGGAAATCCCGGGAAGGGAGCGCATCCGTTAGCTAGGGACGCCAAAGGGCTGTGTAACACGACTTCAGAACTCAATGGCCTCGAGCAGCAGCTACTCAGGCTCACAGCTCTGCGGGTCAGCTGTGGGCTGGATGGCCAAGCCTGGGCTTGGCTGGAGTGGCCCTGATCCATACATCCCTCATCTTCCTTCTGAGACGGTGGGCTGGCTGGGCACGTCCTGCTCAGGATGATGGGGGACAGATGAAAGACAAAGGCCAGCTTGCAAGCAGTCTTGAAGCCCAGGCGGAAACCCAGTACTCTGTCACACACCCCTCCTTGCATTGGGGAAAGCAAGTGACCCCACAGCCGGGCAGTGGGGAGACATTCTGCTCCCCTTCAGTGGGAAGGACTGCAGGCCCGTGGCTGGGGGTGCAGATCTGGCGAAGGGGAAGGAACTAGGCCAGAGGTGCGCAAATGGGAGAGAGGTGGATGTCAGAAAGGAGTCGGGGTCCTTCCCAGACTGGGGATCTGCCTGGTCTCTCTGCTCCCTTCTTTCCTCACCGGCTCTTCCTCTTCCCAGTCACTGAACGGGAAATTCTTGGTGAGCAGGGCCCAGCAGTCTCCTCCTCCTGTGTGGCGGCCTGCGCTGGCCAGCGGTCGGGCGGTCCCCGGAGGCTTGGTGTGGATCTTCTAGAGCCAGGTCCCAGGGAACGAGAGGCCCGCTTCCTTTGCTCATTCTGTTACTTGGGACTCCGTGAGTTTGTAACTGCTCACAGGGTGGGATGACCAAAGACAAGTACGTGCTATTTTCAGATGAGAGCACCATATCGAACTGATCTGGTGACAAACTTCACTCAGCGTCAGAAAAGGACTCTCGTAAAACAAATATTGGTGGGGATGAGGAGGTGGAGGGAAGGACTCTAATTTCATGTTGAAACCTTCAGCCTTTTCCAGAAGAGATTTTTAAAGCTTTCTTAATTTAGGCAACTAACCTGCCCATCTGAGACTGTCTCCCTGAAAGAGCCCGCCTTCGATGCTGCTGTTTGGTTGGCTGGTTTTTAGCACCCTCTCTGCAGTGTCTTCTAACTCTGCAGGTGTATTCCAACAACCAGGTGGCTCGGGTCAGATGGGCCTCCAAGGAGGCCCAGGACTCACGGTCTAGAATCTGGAGGCCACGGTCTTTGCGGGGGCCCCCACTGGGTTCAGCACATCTGCACTGGAATCCTGATGGGCCCCCCCAAACACAGCCCACGTAATCCCCGAGTCCTCACAAGGCTCTGTTCGGTCCAGGGTCGTGTGGACAGAAACAAACCATCAAACAACACATTTAAAATCATTCCGCTACTGGATCTGTTTTTCTCTTAAAATATTAAAGGCGTTAAATTGTAATCAATAACAGCCGCCTTTTCAAAAAATCTTAAAAAAATCAATAAACAAGTCTCTTAATGAGAAATGTCTTCTCAAATCTAATTCCTCACCGTGGGCGTTTGTGAGACGCCGACAGCAAGCCAGATCGTGTTGGGAGCTGGGGAGCTCACCGGGGCCCGCAGCGTTCGGACCGCTCCGGATTTTTCTCGGTGCCTGGGGAAGCAGCAGCAGGCCAGGTGTTCAGGGGACTGCCCGCTTCCTGGGCAGCGCCTGAAGATTTTCCCACACTGCACCGATGCCCAGGGGCTCATGCTTCCTGCTTTTGCACCCCCAAGTCTGTGCTGGCATGGCCTGACTCAGCTATAGAAAGTGCCAGGGTCTCCCAGAGGGTCGGAGAGGAGAACATTCCCTGATACCCCTGTCGCTGGCATGATCACGTCCCAGCAGAAAGGTAAGTTGAAGTGCAAACCCCGGGTACTTATGGCCATGGCCTTATTTGAAAGAGGCTGTTTGCAGATGCAGTCGGGTTACCGTGAAGTCATACTGAATTAGACGGGGCCCCGCTCTAATGATGGGGACTTTGTGTGACAAAGGAAATCTGGGCACGTGGCATGCGGGCTGATCCACACGAAGACGGAGGCGGAGCCTGGAGTGATGTGTCTGCAAGGCAAGGAATTCGGAATGGCTGGTGGCGCCCAGAAGCAAGAAGAGGCTGGAACTCCTTCTCTCTCCTGGACTCCAGAAGGAACAATCTTGCCCAATACCTTGAATCTGGACCTTTGGTCTCCAGCACTGTGAGAAAATAAACTTCGGTTATTTTAAGCCTCCGTGTGTGGTCATTTTGATGGCGGCCCAGGAACCTTATATGGTTTTTGTTGGGGAATCATGACCTTGGGCATGGGGTCGTGACACAGACCCGGGCCCCCCTGAAGGGGGGCAATGGGTGAAACTTAGCCATGGGGCAAATGCCCTAACCTCTGACCCCGCAACTCAGGTGGGAACTGGTCCCGCAGATGCATTCATCCAGGCACCAGAAGCGCCTGTACAGCAGATATTACAATGTGACAGAAATTAGCCAAAAATGGGAAAAAAACCCCAAATCAATGCATCAGCTTGAAGAAACTGTGAGACTTTCACTGCGTGAAAAAGAATAGGCAGAAATGAACGACAAGGAATGAGGAATTCTTCAGGGGCCAGTGCGGCACCGTCTCCGAGACGTGTTGGTGGGTGAAGAAAATCCAGGTGGCAGAGGGAGGACAACTCTCTCTCCATCTGAAGTTAGTGGCATTGTGTGTGTGCGCGTGCGTGTGTGAGAAGTCACAGGCGTGGCCGTCTCTCCTCGAGGGACCCTCTGCTTCTGGGACGACACGCAGGTGTCAGCACAGTGAGGTGAGAGCGACACCCCCTGGCACTGGTGGCAACCCTGCTTTCTGCACGGAGCCTCTAAGTTTTAAAAACCTACCTTTTTTTCAGTTCTTCCACTCTTTAGCTGGCAATATTATTCTTGGTTCACGAGCAGATTTCCAACTTGCACAATTTGAAGTTGAATTTGGTGATTGTTAGATGAAAAAAAAAAACAAAACTGGTGCCAGTCGCTGGCTACAGGAAGTGGGTGGGGTGTAGAATGCCTTCAAAGGTCATCCCCTGCTGAGAATAACACGCAAGTCACTGCCTCATGAGATGGTCCCCGTTCAGCCTGATAAATCTCCTTGCCGCTCAGTTAGTTTGGATGATACACCCTGGCCCAGCTCGAATGAGGGGACACAGGGTGAGAAGGGGTTGGCTTCACCCCAGGGACCCCCAGGGCTGAAGAGCAATTTCCTTGCCAAGCTTTGTGTCTCTGGAGTCTCGTCTGGTGATCACCACCAGTGGGTGGGGAGGGCTGCCATGACTGCCCCCACTTGACAGACGGGGAAACTGAGGCAAGGCTGTTGAGGTGATCTGGTCGCAGAGTGAGGGCTTCCACCTAGCTCTCCTGACTCTGGCTTTGTGCTTTCTCTATAACATGTCAGATGGAATTGGAAACTCGGAGACTAAAGCAAGAACTCACTGAGGCTGAAGAAAAAAAAAAATATTGCTTTAACCTTTATCCTGATACTGAATATTCTCGACCCAGCAGCCAGAGTGGAGGTCAGATCATGTCTCCACTGTTCTGCACGCCCCCAGAGGCTCTCCTGCCCCAGCTGCCAGAGCCGGTTCCTTGCCATACTCTGCAGGTTCGCACGACCTGTGTCCCGCCGTTGGTCCCACCCACCTGCTCTCTCTGAACTTGAGTCTGTCACAGCCCCCTCTCCCGCCCCTCTCTGGCCTGCTGACCTCCTTGCTGCTCCTCAACATGTCTCAACCACAGCACTTGTGGTCCCCGGGGCCTGGAGCACCCTCCCCAGACTGCAAGCTGAGTGGCTTGTTCTATTTAAATGTCGCCTGTCAGCCGGGCCCTTCCAGACTCTTCACTGAAATTTGCAAACCTACCCTGCGCTCCCCGCTCCCCTCCCTCACTCATTGTTCTTCGCGGCAGGTTCCTTCTTGTATCTGATGCCATGCACTTGCTGTGTGTGTCTCTCCACCCCTGTCATGGGCGATGTTGTGGCCTTCCCAAAAAGCCCTATGTTGAAGCCCTAACCCCTGCTGTGACTGTATTTGCAGCTTGGACCTTTCAGGAAGTCACTAAGGGTAAATGAGATCATGAAGGCAGGGACCTCATCCAATATGACTTGCAGCCTTATGAGAAGAGGAAGGGACCCCAGGGATTGCTCTCCGTCTGGAGGGGCACAGAGGAAAGGCCAAGTGAGGGCACTGCGAGAGGGTGGTCGTCTGCAAGCCAGGAAGAAGTCTCTCCCCAGGAACCAACCCGGGCAGCGGCTTGATCTTGGACTTCCAGCCTCCAGAAGTGGCAGCCTGAGCTGCCCAGCGCACCCCCTTCACCCTGGTTGGGACGTCAGCTCCATGACGACAGGAGTGGGGACCTCTTGTCCTCTTCTGTGTAACTCACTCCTGCGAGAGTGCCCAGTGGATGTCTGTGGAGGGCACAAGCGGCTGTGGCTCTGGCCCTCACGTGGAATGTGGAGAAGGGTCTCGGGCTTCTTAGTGTGTCGGGGCACCACGGGGATATGCGTGCATCCTCAGTCAGTGCCGGTTGCTGCTCTTCCTGATTTCCTCCTGCGTCGTGTTCGGGGCTGACCCACATTCCTGCCTCTGTTCGTGATTCTGTCTCCAATCTCCAGACTCCCACCCTCGGGCAAGGGCTGAGTCTGGCTCATTCGGATTTTCTAGTTATGTGTCACCAGATGTCATCAGTTACCTTTTTCCTGCTTCAAAGGTGAGAACTGCTGAGAGCCGCCAGTGCCGGGACAGGGGGGTGCCTATGCCCATGTCTGAGGCCCACGGCCCCACCGCAGGTCCCGGGGATGCCCACCCGTCTCTCTGAGCTGGGAACCCACCGCAGCGTGGGAAGTCGAGACGGCGAAGACAGCGCAGGGCACGTGCTCCCTGGCTGGGGATCGCACGCCGGCATTTGTTTTCCGTGCCTGGTGCCAAACGTGAGACACAGGCCATATGCTCACTGATTTCTGAAGACGTGGACTCCAGACGCGGGGGTGGCATTCGCACACCCCGGGAGCTGTGATCAGCGCCGACACGCGCAGTGTGCCTGGTGGTGCGCCAGGAGGCTGCGAGCTCTCCTGGCGCATCAAACTCGTGCATATGGTGCCGGAGGTGTCTCGATTCTAGACACAGAGCGTATGCCCTTGCAGCAGACAAGGCACTAAATTAATTCTAAACGCGGTCGTAAGTTTCTTGCTGAAATGCCCTCTCGCTGTTAAATAGCTTTTGTGGTCTACATTCCCATCGTGGGCTCTACAGAAGCCCAGCTATGGATCTTGGCTTTATTTTATAGCGCTGAGCATCCTTCAAAATAGCCTCATCGCCATAAAGGGATATTGGGGGAAAATGATTAAATGTGAAGCAAAGGGATGTCAGCTGTGTCTGACTCGGAGTTCTCTCTGGAGGATGCGCTTCGCCATCTCCTAAGGGGGAGCGCCTCTTGTTGGGTCTTCTCCCCTCTTCTCTTCTCCCAGGGAGGCTGTGTTCCCGCTGAAACCTGGGGTCCGGGCTTCTGGGCCAGGGTCTTATCTCCTGCTTCTCTGCTGAGTTGAGGGTTTGCTCCATATGTATACTGACCCCGTAGGGAACACCAGGGCCTCCTCTGTGAACTCCAGGTGCACAAGGTTTGGGGCCAGAACAAACCCAAGTCCCGTGTCTCAGCCAGAGTCGAGAACCGTGGTCTCTTCCCTCCCTCCCCTTTCCTCTTTGCTTCTCTGCCCGCTCTCCACGCCCTGTTCCAGCCCCCAGTTCTCTGGCTCACCTTTTCAACAGCGTGCTCACCCAGGACCACAGCCGGCTGGTGAGGTTATTTTATGCGTATTAATAGAGCGTCACCGTGCCCTGCATCCACCCTCACCGCAGCGCCCCAGCCCTGACACTCTGCACCGGCTCACTTGTTCCCCACACAACTCTGCAAGCCAGCTACTGCCACCCCGTGTTACAGATGACCACATGGACTCGCTCTGAGGAAGTTAAGGGACCTGGCTCACAGAGGGAGGGGCTGCGAAAATGTGGACACGCACAAAATACAGTCCATGCGGTTACCCCGAGCCCGGTTCCTGGACGTGTACCTGTGGGACTCTGGGTCGGGGACCCCTGACAGGTGAACAAAGCCCCTGGCACCTCCTGAATTCAGAGCCCTCCCCAGGCACCGTCCCCCCAGAGCTGTCAGGATTCCCCAAAACAAACAAAACAGCAAGACAGGGGGTTTCCAGGCACCCGGCAATGAAGGCAGCTCAGACGTGTGGAGCACCGTGAGTGGCTTGCATTTGGAAAGAAATCACACAATACAGTGATACACTGTAAAAGTGGTTTTCACACAGAGCACCGAAGTTAGAGTTCTCCTAGTCCCGTCTCTCCACTCTCTCTCCAGAGGAGCCTTTGCTAATACTTTCGTCCATTCCTTTTCCGTCTTTTTCTGTGAATTTGCGTCCCGATGCACACTCATGCACATCCAGGTGTGAGGTCTCACGTGAGTGTGCTGAGGTCGATCGTGTCTCTCTGCGGCTCATTCGCTGAACCTGTATTGACCGTCTTGGAGCTCTTCCCACGTGCGTGCTCAGCCGCGGGGTGTGTGCTTTTTAGCGCCGTGTCGTTTTCTGTGGTTCAGCCACATCGAGACTTACTTGAGCGAGTCCTTCTTGGAAGCAGCTAGACCATTTCCCATTTTTTGCTCTTACTATCGCTTGAAGTCAACATCTTCCTACTTATTTCTTTGTATATTTGTGCAAATGTTTCTGTGCAACAGGTAGAGTTGGCGTCATCAAGTGAGAGGGTACGTGTGTTTAAAGTTTTAGAGATATTGCCACATCGCCCTCCCGAAATGCTATTCTCGTTAACAAGCGCTGCACCCGGTACGGAGCTCCCGCTAGCCACAGCCTCGCCAATGTCTCCTCTCCTCCATCTTTCTACTCTTTACCAGTCTAACAGTGCGAATCACATCCTTGTTAGTACAATTAGCATTTCCCCTTTAACTACGCAGGCTGAGCATATCGTCGAGTTTTTGGCCAATCCTATCTCATCTATCAGGGGGGTTATTTGTACGGGTAGGATTTAGGATGCTTTGGGGAGCAAGAAACAGAAAACTGAGATTCAGCTGGCTTCGTCAGTAAGGAATTTGTCTTCGGACAAAAAGAGCCACAGGTGAGGGAGTGCAAAATGGTGCGGCTACCGTGGAGACAGTGTGTCTGTCCCTCAAACACATCATCACAGAGAGACCGTGTGCCCCAGCAATTCTGCTCCTGGTGCATGCCCAGACCTGAAACCAGGGCCGCAAAGGGTGATGGGTACATCCACGCTCACAGCAGCACATTCATAAGAGCCAAAAGGTGCGAACAACCCAAGTGCCCATCGACAGGCGGATGGATGAACGGATACGCTCCCTCCCTCATGCGATGGAACGTGATCCAGCTTGGAAAAGAAAGAAAATTCTGACAGGTGCCACAACACGGTTGCACCCAGAAGACTAGTCACGGAATGACAAGTGCTGTGTGATTTCACATGCGCAAGGACCTGGAGGAGTCAGGTTCACGGGCAGAGGTCGAAGGGTGGGCGCCAGCGGCCGGGGGAGCAAGTGGGGAGTGCGTGTTGCGTGGGGACAGAGTCTCACTTTGGGAAGGTGAGAATGTTCTGCAGCTGGACGGTGGTGCCGGCTGCACAGCCGTGTGAAGGTACTTAACGCCACTGAGCTGCACACTAAACAATGGTTACCAGGGCAAACTTTATGTTACGTGCGCTTTATGACAATTAAAAACAACTTTTTAAGTAAGAACAAGCGCAGACTAGAAGTAGCTCCAAGGTCGGTGGACTCAGCAGTGGCGATGTCAGGAGCCTGGTTCTCTTGGTCATCCTGCCCGTCGTCCTTGGACACCTCCTGGTCCTTCGCCAGCCCCTCCCCCAGCAAAGTCGAAGACATCCGCTGCGGTGTCGGGCCTCACGTCGTCACCGCAGTGCCCGCACGCAGGGAAGGGGCCTCCCCTTTCAGTGTCTCTTTTTAAGGCTGAGGAAACCTGTCTTGGAAGCCCCTGTTCTCCACTCCCACCATCACATACAACAGACGGGACAGAGGCCGTCCCCTGCCCATACCCATCCCGCCTATGGGCCACCGGCAGGGAGAACGGTCCACTGCACCTGGCCACAAGGATGCCAGGACCCTCTGTGGGGCCTGCCCCCACATGTCCATGTGGAAGCAGAAACCCAAGCAGACCTGGGGTCCCCTAGGAGGCGGGAAGCAGGAATGGCCACCGTCACTACCTGGGACACTGTTCCTTGCCCATTTTTCCATCGGGATATTTATTTGTCTTTCTGGTCTGTAGGAGCGCTTCATGTATTATCGGCGGCGGCCTTTCTCCTGTGGCAGGTGGTGGCAACCTTTTCCCTCCTCTGTTGCTTTTCTTTGAGTGGATTGTGTTTATGTCAGGCCAGAACGCAGCAGAAGGTACGGTTTTCTCCCTAACTCTTGGCTTCATTAATAATACAGATACTTTTACTGAAGAGCGACACTGGAGGCAGCTAGGGCGAGTGAGGTCATCGTTGTTGGCTTGCAGGCTTTGAAGGGAAGGGATGGATCTCGCCCCAGGCAGTGGCTGAGCAGAGTCATTTGGGAGGCTGCATGGGTGGTACACCTGTGTCACTTGCTGGAATCTCAAGCCGGGGGAACAGTGAGAGACTGAGTCACTGCAGCCACATGACAGGGTCTCACAGGAAAAGAAACCGCCCCATCTGACACCCACGTGCAGCTGAGATCTTTCCATACTGGGTGTAGCTAGAAGGTTCCACTGATGGGGTTCATTGCTGGGCAAAGCTGACTCCCAGGGCGGTGGTCACCAGGTGCGCACACCTCTGAAACTTCGGTGCTTCCAGGAGCCGCCCAGGCCTGGGGCTGGTGACACCAGCACCAAAATGGCCTCAGCAGCGAGCGCCTTGACACTGTGTGCCCCGGGGGGGGGGGGGGTACCTGACAGGTGCGTGGAGAACGAAGCGGAGACACCTTAATCTCGTGATCCTGGGGCTGCAGGCAGAGCCTTTGGGGCTGCAGTGGTGGGAGGAGTGAATGAAAGGGCCCCACGTTGCTTCCTCCCCTGCCCCCAGGGACGCTCCCTCTTCCTTCTGAAGTCTTGGGTTCCCGGGTTTGGCTTTCTGTCTCCCACCCCGCTCTGGTTAATGGTGATGCCCTTGCCTCTCCCAGCAGGCGGGAGCAGAAGGGGTGGAGCCCCTCAGATTGTCATTTTACACTCTGAGCAGCCGATGGCCGCAGTTAACATTTGGGGAGAAGACAGCTAGAGTTAGCAGCTCGTTCGGGCCTGTGGTTCACGTATTCCGCAGGCGTCTCTCCGCGGCTGACCCCTCCGTGGTCAGGAATAATCGAGACCTTATGACCATCCAGTTGCGTCACGTGACCACTGCCCACAAGCATGAGGGCAAAGCATCTTCCAGGCCCATCACGCCCAGGGACAGGGCAGCCCCAGACACAGTTTCCTCTCCAGCCACGTTGCAGCTTACCCAGCCACCCCTAAATGGCCCCTGCCTGCCTCTGGCCCCGGAGGGGAGGGCAGGCGAGCTCGTGGGTTCGGCCCATTAATCTCACGGCACCGGCGCCGGAGCACATTTATGGCCCCATCAGTCCTTGTGCCTTGTCTCCTTGGAGTCTGCTTTGTGAACACACAGCTTCCATATTTTCTGGTGACAAACTAGGTCGTATCTATGGCAAATGGTCCTCTGAAATCATATCGTGTCATAGTTATGAGACTAAACACATAGTGACCTTAGAGTGGTGATTCATTCTTAATTCTGATGGGAAGATGGAACCCAGAGGTGCAGGGAGCCAACGCCCAGAGCTCAGCCGCCCTCCGGGGCTCAGCGGAGTGGAGCGAGTGGAGGCGGCCAGGTGCCTCCATGAGATGCTCGGCGCCCTCGTCCCCGGACAGTGGGCCACGTGGTACAGCCGGTTGACGGACTCACTGAAGGGAAAGCTGACTTAAATTTCAGTAGGAAACTAGAGGTCGAGGAAGGGCCTGCAGGTCAGGAGACGAGGGCCGTTGCAGAGTCGTTACTCACAGTTCCCGAGGAGGGGCCACGCCTCACCACACCATGCAGGGCCACATGGGGAAGCACCAGTGTCCATCTGAAGGCCAGGAATGGGTGGGGTGAAGGGTGGACAAAAGCCTGACTGTGATTTCTGCAGGAAACAGTGGGTGAGGCAGGTGAGCGGGCTCAGGGGTGGCTGTTCGGCGCATTCCAGCGGGTTCCAGGGCACAGGTCATCTCATACCAGCCCTGGGTGACGAGGGCCGGTGGCCAGTGGCCAGAGTGTGAGAGCCCCCGGAGGAGGGTGGGGCGTGGGCTCTGGGCTGGAGGTTTGCATCTGAAAGGCGTGCTCCTGGGGGAGGGGGGAGGCTTCTGTCTCTAGGACTTGGCTGACCCTGGGTGGTTAGGCCCTCAGGTCAGCAGGGCCTGGTGTCAGGGGTCAGCACAGAGAGTACAGCAGGGTTAGAGCAGAGATGGCTGCTCAGGGGTCCGTGCCACTCACAGTGGTCTTCCGGGAGGGAGGTGATCCACTGCCGAGTCACGGGGACCTGGGGCTGACCTGCCGCGGTGGGGGTGCACTTCTGCAGGGACACAAGGACAGGCAGGCGCGTGGATGGAGGGCTGGTCTCAGTACCAGTGTGACACCTGTGAAGCTCCTTCATTCATTCCTGTGTCCACCTGATGGTTGTTGCACGGTGGCTCTGTATCCGGCCCCAGAGGGGCCGAAGCCCAGCCCTGCCCCCATGAAGCTCTTAGACTGATGACAAAGGGACACGCCAAAGCACAGGGTGATGCGGGGGCGACGGCCACGAGGAGGCTGGGTCTGCAGTGGGTCAAGAGTGGCCGAGCGCAGACCATGGCAGAGGAACCAGGGAGGGCTTCTCAGAGGAGATGACATTTGAGTTGAGTCAGGATGGAGTGATGTAAGCGTTCCCCTGCAGAGACGGTGGGCATGCGGGTTCCAGGTGGCCGAGGAGGAGGAGCATGATAAAGGCGGAGCCAGGCTTTGCAAAGAGTTTAGTGGGGGCGGGGGGCAGAACCCCAAATAACCCAATTAAAAAATTTTCAAAGGACCTGAATAGGCGTTTTTCCAAAGACGACATGCAAATGGCCAACAGGTACAGGAAAAGGTGCTCGATGCCTCTAGCACCCAGGAAAACAGCCCGAGACTGCAGTGAGGTGTCACCGCATACCTGTGAGGATGGATGTCATCAAAAAGACAGCCCATAATGAGTGCTGGCAAGGAGGTGGGGAGAAGGGGGCCTAAGCTCTGCTAATGAGAATGCAAATTGGTGCAGTCATCATGAAGAACAGTATGGAAGTTCCTCAGAAATACTAAAAATACTGCGATCCTGCGGTCTCACTTCTGGGGGCACCTGCAAAAGGGAATTGGATCAGTGTCTCGGAGAGATATCCGCACCCCACGTTCAGCGCAGCGCTATTCACAACCGCCGAGACACGGCGACCACCTGGGCCCGTCGGTGGACAAAGAAAATGTGACGCCCACACGGGATCGCTGTGCAGTCTGACTGTGGGGAAGAACAGCGCCCGGCCATCTGCAGCACTGCGAAGGACCCTGCAGGACACGTGGCCGAATGAATAAGCCAGACGCAGGAAGACAGATACTGTGCGATCTCGCACAGAGGTGGACTCTGAAAAAGCTGAACTCGCAGGACGGAGAGTTGAATGGTGGTCACCAGGGGCTGGGGGCTGGGGAGATGGGGAGGCGCTGGTCAAGGTAGGACCTTTCAGCTATAAGGTGACTGTGTTCTGGGATCTGATGCACGGCCTGGTGACTGTAGTTAATAATACCGTTGTGTCTTTGAAAATTGCTCAGGGAGTAGCTCTTGAGCATTCTCAGTGAGTGCACGTGTGTGCACGCGCACACACACAACCGGCGGCCACGGGAGGTGAGGGAGCTGTGGGCCTGAGCGTGGGAACCATTTCACCGTGTATCTCGTATTGGTCTCCACGCTGCACGCCTTCAACAGTGATGCTGTGCACACTAAATACACACAAAGGTCTTTGTCTCCGTCTCCACAAGGCTGGGAGCACTCGGTGGGGCTGGAACGGGAACGCACCGAGGCTGTGGCCGGGGGCTGGCACCTGGGGCGTCTCTGGTGCCGTGATGAGCTCCGGGCTTCCTGCTGCAGGCTCGACGGACATGGACAGACCCGGTGGGGGGGGGGGCTGACAAGATGGGCAGCCACAGCCCTTTCTTTCTTTTGAACGACTTTTTATTGAATCTATTGGGGGTGACACTGGTTAATAAAATGATACAGGTTTCAGGGGTCCAAGTCTATAACGTGTCATCTGTACATTGTGTTGTGTGTTCACACCCCCCAACGTCACATCCCCTTCCGTCACCTTTTACCCCTCTTTACCATCTTCTTCCTCCCCTGCCCCCTTCCCTCGGGTCACCACCGCCCTGTTGCCTGTGTCTATGGAGTTCTTTTCTTTGCTTAATCCCTTCGCCTTTTTCACCCAGCCCCCCACCCTCTCCCCTCTGACAGCCGTCAGTCTGTTTCCCGAATCTATGCGTCTGTTTCTGTTTTGTCTGTTGGTTCATTTTGTTCATTAGATTCCACACTAGATTGAAGTCGAATGGTACTTGTCTCTCTCCGCCTGGCTTCTTTCATTTAGTGTAATACTCGCCGGGCCCATCCGTGCTGTCACAGAGGGAAAGAGTTCCTTCTTCTTTTTACGGCCGAGCAGTGTTCTACCGTGCAAATGTGCCACAGCTTTCTCATCCCCTCCCTACCGACGGGCGCTCGGGCTGTTTCCCCATCTCAGCAATGGTCAGTGACGCTGCAATGGACACAGAGGTGCATCTATTCTTTCTTTCTACTTGGTGTTTAGGGTTTCTTAAGATACATTCCCGGAAATGGAATCACTGGGTCGTAAGGCAGTTCCATTTGTAATTTTTTGAGAAAACGCCATAGTGCTCTCCACGGTGGCTGCACCAGTCTGCATTCCCACCAACAACAGTGCGCGAGGGCTCCCTTTCTCCACGTCCTCGCCGGCACTTATTCTTGGAGGATTTATCGATGACGGCCATTCTGACAGGTGTGCAGTGATATCTCATTGTGGTTTAACTTTGCATTTCTCTGGTGATTAGTGACACTGAGCATCTTTTCATATGTCTACGGGCCACCTCTTTGGAGAAGCGTCTGTTCAGGTCCTCTGTCCGTTTTTTAATTGGATTATTTATTTTTTTGGCCTTGAGTTCTATAAGCTCTTTATAAATGTTGGCCATTAACCCCTTGTCAGGTGTATTAACAAATTTGTCCCCCCATTCACTGGGCTGTCTTTTCGCTTTGTTGCTGGTTTCCTTTGCTGTACAAGACCCTTTTAATCTGAGGTAGTCCCATCTGTTTATTTTTTTCTTTTGTTTCCCTTGCCCGAGGAGATATATCAGAAAAAATATTACTTAGAGAAATGTCCAAGATTTTATTGCCTATATTTTCTTCTAGGATTTTTATGGTTTCGAGTCTAACATTTAAGTCTTTAATCCATTTTGAGTTTACTCTTGTGTACGGTGTAAGAAGTGGTCTAGTTTCTTTCTTTCTTTCTTTTTTTTTTTGCATGTATCTATCCAGTTTTCCAACACCGTCTACTGAAGAGACTTTCTTTACCCCATTGCATGCTCTTGCCTCCTTTGTCAAGTAGTGACAGGCCGTAACAGCGTGGACCCAGGTTCCCCCTCTACTGGCTCCACCATCCGATTTTCAGTGTTCGTTCCGGCCGCCTGACAGAGCCGGCCCGAAGTTCCAAAAGCCCCTCTCCAGCCAATACACTGCTGCCGCCTGGCACCCGTGGCAGCCACCACCGACGCATCATGGACAGTCCTCTCTGGGCTGATGGCGCCCCGAGGCCTTCTCAACACACTGTCCCGGCAACTGCTCCCCAGGGGTCCAGAGTGGCTCGCAGGGCAAGTTGTGTGTGTCATTTCTGTTCTAAGGGGTTAAGGACACAGCGTTCTTTTTCTAGAAGTATTTTTATTAAAAAAAAGAAAAAAGAACTGGCAGGAGAGGACGAATTTTAATCAGAGGAATGAATGCCTAATGGTGGAATTTTGGTTGGCATACGTTTGGAGGAGAGACTGGACGCCTGTGGGATCCCTTCCACTCAGACTTGCCTCACCCACTCAGGAGTTCGTCCTGTGTGGGAACCCTAGGACACTCTTTCTATTTTCTTACTTTCCTGCCTCCATCGTCACCAAAAATGTTCCTGTGGTTTGTTTTCCAAGTCGAGAGAAACCCCACAGAGCAGACAGCAGACGTTTCCATGGTCGGCCCTGCCCATGTTGTGTCCCTGTGTGAGTCCACGGCTCCCACGATCTTGCACACAAAGAAAAGGCGCTCGATAAATGTCTATTGATGGATTCTAATTACGATTTTATCCACCACCCTCAGGGTAGCTGAGTGGAAACGGAACTCGCCCCATCCAGTGCTGAAACGATCGATTGCAGAGAAACCAAGGCGGCAGGTACGTCAGCCCAACAGGCGGGATGCACATTTCCCCGAAGCGCAGGAGTTGAGACCCGTGTGGCCCCTCGGTCACTGGGGACTGGCACAGGCATTCACCGGCTCTCCTGCATGAGGCCGCAGGGGACAGTGACGGTGCACAGGCTTCTATCGGGGCCCCAACACACAGAAGCTGTCGGTGATACTTGCGAGTGGGGGAGGGAAGCTGTTGCGAGCCCAGCAGATAATGAGGGGGTCCCACCCTCCCCCTGGCCAGGGGGCCAGAGACATGTGGGGCTGGATGCCTGGAAGAGGCAGATGTCTGGGCGGCTGGGTGGGTGGGGGCCCTTGGACGGGCAGTTGGGGGTGGGAGGGGGCACAATGCCTCAGTTCTGAGCTCATGTGTTGAACTTCCTGTGTTGGTGGGACCTGCTTGGGGACTGCAGGGGGTGTGGTGCCCTCCGTGTGGACACTAGGCCACAGGTTCTGTGCAGCTTCCCACTCTGCATCCCCAGCTCACCCAGGATCATGCAACCGTTTAGCCAGGACTGCAGGGATGACGTAACTGTGAGTCTGCTGCACTTATCACACGGCCGTGACCTTTTAAAGGCCTTTCTCTGGAGATAAAAGTCGAAGCACGTCTCGATGTAAGAAACAATGCGGAGGGAGGCGGCACCCCCGTCCCCCACCTTCCCCCAAGGGCATCCACTCGCATGGCCCAGCCTCACAGCACGAGCTGACACACTGATGCGACCCCACGCTACTCAGATTCCACGGGCTTCACACGCACTCATTCGCATGTGCGAATGCTTGCGGGCCGCGTGGTGATGCGTGCCAACCGCAGTCAACACACGACAGTCCCATCAGAAGGACCCCTCGTGCGGTCCTATATAGCCAGCCCGGCCCCGGAAGCCCGGGCCACCCCTGATCTGTCCTCTCATGTCGTCATGTCAAGGGGGTTCTGTCCATGGAATCGCATGCGACATGACCTCCTGAGATTCGGCTGTTGTCACTCAGCATCAGGTCCCTGCGACCCACCCGAGTCCTCGCGTGCGTCTGTAGCTGGCCCGTTCCCGTTGCCGAGTAGCCCTCCGCGGGGCGGAGGCGCTGCCTTTCCTCTTTGAGAAAATGACTTCGTAATCGTTTTCTCTTTGAAAGGCATGCGGGTGGTTTCCGGTTTGGGGCTATAACAAATAATTCTGTGAACACTCCTGTATAGATTTTAGTGTGAACGTAAGCTTTTAATTTCTCCGGGATCAATGCCCAGGAGCGCCACTGCTGGGTGGAATGGCTTGAATGGGTGCGTCAGTCTCTCCACCTCCTCGCCAAAATTGGATGTCATCACAAGTTTTTATTTGCGCCATCTGATAGGAATGAAGTGACAGGTCATTGTGACTCTAGTTTGCATTTCCCTCCTGGCTCCTGAAGCTGAGCATCTTCTCATGTTTTTATTTGCCTTCTGTGTATCCTCTTTGGTGAAATGTTTATTCATGCCTTTTGCCAACTTTCTAATTGGATTGTTTATTTACTGTGTGTTTTGAGAGATCTGTATCTATTGTAGATATGAGCTCTTCCTCAGATACGTGCTTTGCAAATATTTCCTCCCAGTCCATAAACTTGTCCTTTCATCCTCTTAACAGGGTCCCTCACAGAGCAAAGCTTTTAATTTGGAGGAGGTCTAATTAACCGATTTTTCCTTCTATTAAGTGTGCTTTTAATAAACTCTTTGTCTAGCCCCGTATCCTAAAGATTTTCTCCTAGGTGTTTTTCCTCAAAAGTGTATAAATATATTTTTACTTAAGCCCGTGATCCATTTTGAATTATTTTTGTATAAATTGGGAGGTTTATTTTGTTGTTGTTCGTGGGTGCACAGTTGCCCCAGGCCCAGCTGTCGAACGGGCTACCCTTCCTGCATTGAATTTCTTTTCCTCTTCTGACAAACCCATGGGGGCATTTGTGTGAGTCTATTTCTGGGTTCTCCGTTCCGTCCCACTGATCTGTGTGCCTTTTCTCGCTGCCAAAACGGTGCTGTTTTGATTACTGTAAATATATAGTAAGCCTTAATATTGGATAGAGAAATTTCTCCCAATTTAATCTTTTTCAAGATCATTTTTAGCTATTTTAGGTCCCCTGCTTTTCCATAAAACCTTCGGAATAAGCATGGCTATGAAAAATTTTGCTGGGGTTTTGCTAGTAATTGCCTTAAACCTGTAGATCAATTTGGGAAGAACTGGCATTTTTTTTACTATGTTGAATTTTCTAATCCTTGAACATGGTATGTATAGTTCTCCATTTATTTAGGTCTTTTTAAGTTTATTTTTAGTATTTTGTGATATTCAAGGGTACAGATACTGAACATATTTTGTTAGATTTATACGTATTTAATTTTATTTGAAGCAATGTAGAAGTTTTTAACTTCACTTTTCACATGTTAGTACATTGAAATGGGATTGATTTTTGTGAGCTGATCTTGTATTGTGACGTCGCTAGACTCACTAGTTTTAGGAGCTTTTTTGTAGACTCCTTAGAATGGTCTTAAGTATATTCTCTACACGATTATGCCGTCTGTAAATAGTGACAGTTTTATTTCTCTTCCAGTCTACCTGTCTTTTCTCTCCCCTCCCCTCCCCTCCCCTCCCCTCCCCTCCCCTCCCCTCCCCTCCCCTCCCCTCCCCTCCCCTCCCCTCCCCTCTCCTCGCCTTATTGTACGGGCTAGAACTTGCAGGGCCATGCTGAGTAAGGGGGTGAATAAAGACATCCTTCTTTTGTTCCCACTCTCAGGAGAAAGCGTTCAGTGTTACCCCACTAAGTGTGATGTAAGCTGGAGGTTTTGTGTGCTCTTTGTCAGGTTGGGGAAGTTCCCCTTGAGTCCTAGTTTTCTGAGTCTTTATAATGAATGGATGTTGAATTTTGCCCCATGCTTTTCATTTTGCATAAATTGGTAAGATCATATGAGTTTTCTTCCTTAGCTTATTAATGTGGTTGACTATGTTGAGTTTTGAATAATGAACTAGTTTTGCATCCCTGGAACAAATCCCATTTGGTCAAGGTGTATATATATATAAATTACTGGGTTCAGTTTGCTAAACTTTTGTTGAGGATTTTTGCATCTAAATTTTGAGAGATATTGGCTTATTTTTTTCTTTATTTGTGCTATCTTACTCTGGTTTTGCTGTGAGGATAACATTAGCCTCATAAAATGAGCTGGAAGTCTTACTTTCTCTTTGGTTTTCTGAGAGAGATTGTGTGAAATTAGTGGTTGCCATAGGGATTCCAATGTATGTACACGATTTATTCAGTCTACCAATATTGGTGCTTTCCCACTTTATGTCCCTTTAACCTCCTCTTTTAAAATTTGTGTATATATGTGCTTATGTATGTATAATATAGACACAATTATATATGTGTATGCACATGTACAATTATATGTACTTTATAAATAATTGTATTAAGTGTATTCTCTACATGCACTGAGTACCCTATTAGATATTATAATTTTTGCTTGTTATCAAGTGTGATTTAAAATACTCATGAGAAATACAGTCTATTGTATTTATCCCTATTTCTACACAGTCCAAAGTTCTTTTTTTCCTGTCTGAAGTTCCACGTTTTTTGAAACAAATGAAAAAAAAAAAAGAAATTCTTAGTAAAAAAATAGAAGGTATAAAAAAACTGCTTCTGTTTAGGCAACTTCTTCTACCCGATCTTTAAGACATATCTGCCAACGATAAACTCTCTTAGTCTGCCTTCGTCTGAGACTCTCTCTCCTCTCATTTCTGAGGGGTATTCTTTTTATAAAATATAGAATTTGCAGTTGATAATGGTTTTTTTGCAGTACAGACGGTCCCTAACTTGTAATGGTTCAACTCACAGTTCTTTCGGGCTCGCCATCGTGTGGAGTGACACACACAATGAATCACCCGAGCTGGTCAGCATTTTATTACCGGCTTTGTGTTAGAAGAGTCTGCCCTACTGTAGGCTAATTCAAGTGTTCGGAGCACCTCTAAGGAAGGCCACACTAAGCTGTTGATATTAGGGCGGGTGTTTTAAGTGCATTTTTGACCTAATGATAGTTTCAACTTAGAATAGTTTATTGGGACGTAACCCCATCGTAAGTCAAGGAGTCGCTTCCTTCTGGCTTCTGTAGTTTCAGACGAGAAATCTGCTATCATTCAACTTAATGTTCCCATATTATGTGTTGTTTCTGAATGCTTTCAATATCTTTTTCTTTTTCCTTTTTGCAGACGTGTAACTATTATGTGGATTTCTTTATATTTATCCTGTTTGAGATTTACCCACCTTTTTGAATCTGTAGTTTATATCTTTCTCCCAATTTGGGGAGTTTTCAGCCACTGTTTCTTTGAATTCTTTCTCAGCCCTGCTCTTTCTTCTCCTTTTGGGATGCAGAAGATAGAAATGTTAATGCTTTTCCTATTGTCTCAAGGTCCCTGAGAATCTGGAGGGTTTTTTTTCCAGTCTATTTTTCTCTTTGTTATTGAGATTGAAAAATTCTGTTGATCTGACCTCACATTTGCTGATTCTATTCTCAGTCATCTTCGCTCTGCTGCTGAGACTGTTCAACGAGGGTTTTCCCCTGCCCTGATTCCTGGGGTTATTAGTTTTTAAATTTCCATTACGTTCTTTTTTTATAACTTCTATATCTTTACTGAGAGTTCTTATTTTTCATTCATTTCAAAGAATTCTTAATTGCTTGTTGTAGCATTTTTGACGGCTGCTTTTAAATTCTCAGTGACTCTGACCCCCGATTAATCTCTGTGTTGGTGCCTGTTGACTGTCTTTTTTCAGCCAAGTTGTGATTTTCCTGGTTCTTGACATAAGGAGTGACTTTCTATTCTGTCCTGGACATTTGGGGTGCCAATTTGTGAGATGCTGAGTCCCACTCACTTTTCCTCTCCGAGGGGGCAGTCTTCCTGTGGAGCCTGCACGTACAGCTTCCCACTGAGCGCGCCCCACCATCCTGGCAGAAGCCTCGCCGCCGCTGGGTGGGTGGCAGTTAGCTCCCCCTTGGCTCTGCTGGCACCCAGGGAAAGTAGAGAACCCAACTGTGCCACCCTGCTGTCTCTGAGCTCCCCCGCAATGCTCCACTGACACGCGGATGGGAGAGCGGGGAGAGCCGGCTCCCGCTGCTTTGCTGTTGCAGGGTGGGCGGCCAAAGCCCCTCGGACGCCACGGGAGGACAGAGGGGAACTCTTTTTATGCTTCTTTGTTGTGTCATGTCCAGGGATTTGTCGTTGTAAGAGGGAGGACCTGGGAGGAATGGGGACGCTACGCCCTATGTGTCCAGAGCTGGAAGTGTAGCTCCGGCATGACCTCTCTGCTCCGTCATGGTTCCTGTGTCTGCGAGATGCGTGCGATGACATCCTTCCCACCTGCACTACTGACCTGTGCTGAGAATTAACTGAGAGGTTCGTGTAGGTGAAGGTACACTGGGAACTCTTAGCCAGTGCTCATGGGGGTTATATTATAATGCCTGTTATTTCTGAAAGTATGTCTGGCAAGACGTAGCTGGAGAAGAGACAGGCACAGAGGCAGGGCTCCCGCACCTTCGTCTATCAGTTTCATGTCGGCTGAACAAACTGGACAGCCAGGTGTCAGGCTCTTCTCCGCGTCGTTTGGGTCTGTGGTGACCTTGCTCTTGACGCGCAATAGCCCTGGAGAAAGCTGTAGGAAAACTAAGATTAAGGTCACGGCAAGGAGAGAGCAGTAAAGTAGCTTTAAGGAGCCCAATAAACCAGGATAATTGAGTGCTATAGGGTCGTGGCTAGTACCAGGGGGTGCGGGGCGTGCTGTCTGTAGCACGGCTTCCAGAAAAACAACACGAAAGGGAAATCACGCTGAACCTGGGAGGGGGGGACCGAGTCGTAAAGGGGACCCACAGCTGGTAGGGATGGCTGATCAGAATGGTTAGTAACGGCCCTGCCTTACTTAGGGGCATGGGACAGGAGTGGCCCCGATGTTGCCATTCAGGGTGGCCTGTGTCTCGTGTATCAGTGGTCCCCATTGAGGACAGGTGGAGCGATCTGGACATCCTGCACTCAAATCTTAGCTCCTCGGCCTTCTGTCTCTGGTCCTGAGTGAGGCCCTTAACCCCTCGGAGCCTCAGGCACTCCCTCAGCAAGACAGGGCTGGTGAAGACGGCTGCTCTGCATTGTGTGAGCGCCGAAGGTGAGAGAGAGCGTGGGTGTCTCAGCCGCCCACAGCAGGCAACCGCGGCACAAGGGGACTACCTTCCGGACCACATTCTGAGCAGCAAGATTCTAGCCACATGGGCCTTCTTCCAACACGCCAGGGCCCGGGCCACCACGAGACCTTGAACTTGCCGCGTCCTTTACCCGCAGTGCTGATCTTCACCTGACCGGTTCCACGCATGTTTCAAATGTCTCCCCTCAAAATGAAAGTCCTCCCCTGATTACTCTCTCTAACACACCCCCCTCCACTTCAGTTCTCGCATAATGTTAGCTGATATTTTTTTATTTATTTGCCGTCAGCTCCCTGGAGGCTCTCTTGCCCACTTTGGCGACTTTATGATAGTAGGTGCTTTGCCCTGACTGGTGTGGCTCGGTGGGTTGGGCGTCATCTGAAAAGCGAAAGGTTGCTGGTTTGATTCCCAGTCAGGGCCCGTGCCCGGGTTGCAGGTTTGCTCCCTGGTCGGGGCACATGTTAGATGCGACCGATCGAGGTTTCTCTGTCACATCCATGTTTCTGTCCCTCTCTTTTCCTCTCCTGTCCTCTGTCTCTAAAAATAAATAAAATTCAAATAGTAGGTGCGCAGTAGACACTTGTGGGACGACGGTGGTGATGTTTCTGGTACAAACGAAGGGCGGTGAGAGTCAGGGAGCTGGAAGTGAGGCCGGGACGAGGTGCTGACTGGACGGGAGTTTTGCCTCTGCTCTGTGTCGGTCAGTGGGCCGGAGAGCCCTCGCCCGCCTCTGTGGTTCCTCCAGCATCGTCACCCTCAACAGGCCCCCGCCCCAGCAGCTGTTCCCATTGGCCTCCTCCTGGGCAGGCTTTCCCGGTGGGGATGGAAGTATAACGGGGCCCAGCGGAGGCTCTGTGTGAGGCGGGCAAGATGCCAGCTTTCTTAATGGTTTCTCTAGAGGTTTGCACAAAAACCGGGCCTGGGGCTACCGACAGGTGTCCCCGGGAGCACATGCTGGCCTGGCTGGTGCCCCCGGCTTGTTTCTGGAACTGAGCTGGGCTGTGGACTGTGTTGCCCTCCACCAGTGACTCTGCCTAGACGTGCCCAGGGCCCTTTGGACTGGGGGAGACGAAGTCTCTGGGGCGCCCTGAGCCCCATGTGACAACTCTGCACGTGGAATCAACGTGAGGCGTGCCCTTGGGTATCTCTGCCCTTGCAGAGGCAGTGTCTGGGCTACTGTCAGGAGACCCCATTTGTTGAATCGAATGCCCCCGTTGTGTGCCGGGCATAGGTTTCATCTCTTTGAAACATCCCCCTCCCCCCCCCCGTAGCAATTCTAAGGGACAGAATCTCAAACTGCCCCACTTCAGAGATGCGACACTTGACGCTCAGGAAGTTGTCGTTTGCCCCAGGTGTGACAGCCAGCGGGATGGGTCTCTCCCTCCAGGGTCATGGGTTAGGGGTCAGAACGTGCGTATCTGAGGCTTTGTAGCCAGACAGTCTCTGCAGCTTTTCACGCTGCCAGTGAAGCACAGAGCGACCGGGGACGAGCCGAAACCAGTGAGCATGGCTGTGTTCTGACGACGCTTCATGTAGGGAAGCAGTTCAGGGCCAGATCGGGCCCCTGGGTGTGGTTTGCTGGCCTCTCACCCAACGAGGCCCTCAGGTCAAGTCAACGGGTGAAACCGGCCAGAAGCCGAGGGACCCGGGCGCGCTCCTGTGTTCCAGCTTCTCTTCTTCCCAGTTCGGCAGAGGCACGAGGAGGGCACAAGGTGCGATACGTGGCCACCAGCCCTGTGCGTGTGTCAGAGAGTTGGCACGCGGTGGTCTGCACAGGCCCCATCCCATCGGCAGCAGCCAGGACACAGCTACAGACAGGTGCCCCCCCAGACATACGGCCGGTGTGGGCAGCTTTCATACAGGAGCCCCAGGCCTGGGGGGGGGGTGGCGTGTGCACAAGTGTGTGAGTGTGCGCTGTCTCCTGTCTTGAATGGCGGCTAACACCAGTGGAACAAAACCAGAAATCCCGTGCAGAATGAGGAGAAGCTCTCCAAGTACTGGTTCTGGCCGGCAGGCTGCCTGCTACAACTTCTGCACCTAAAACCTCCCCAATGCCGCTGCATTGATTAAGTAATAATTCATCTGTTTCCCCATATTTTATTTATCAAAGACCTCAGTAACTGCCAAGCTCAACTCCTTATCAGCAGGAACTGACCAGCGGACAAGTGTTACCTCCCAGGCCGATGATCAATCCTGGAGAACCAGGAAACCCTGACATTTTAATTAGCTGGAACATTCTTATCAGCAGTCAATCCTGAGCATGTCATTTCACATTGTTTGCAAGGCCCTAATTGGGTCCCTCCAGGGCCCCCTCATTCGCACGGGCTTGTTCTCATTATTTTGCCGTGGCGGCTGCGGCTCTATTATTCAGCCAGTGCGGCCCCACCACAGTCAGCTCCTCTCCCCCGCGTGCGGGGGGTGCCGCGTCCTGAGTGGCTGGAACGAGGAACGAGGAGAAGGGGGCTCTGTTTGCTGCAGCATCAGCAGAAACGTGGATTTTTTTTTTTTTTTGTACACAGACCGAACTCTCTCTCCAGATCACGTAAGGCAGTGGACAGATGTCCTCTGATTCGGGCTCCTGGCGAAGCTGAGGAATTCTTTGGTGGGGACCGCCCCCTGCAAGGTCCCTTTCGTTCTTCTCAGCACATGGTTAATCACAGACAAGGCTCCGTGCTGACGTGGCTCTTCCGGGAGACAGGTGCGGGGGACGTCCCTGTTTCTTATGGATGGAGAAAGCCACCAGGAGCAGAGACAGACCCAAGCCTTCTAGAGAAGCCACAACCCTTGGGAGGCCCATGCAAAAGACACTCGAGTCCAGATTCAGTGGGGAGAGACTGTATTCCAAAGGATCTTTGCAGCCCGAAGGTGGGGGAGGGACCCTTGCATTGTGGGGGACTCTCTGCCCACAGATCTGAAGTGTCAAAGGTCAGGCCAAAGGGTTTTTCTTCAACAGGGAGGAGCAAGCAAGACTAGAAAGAGGGGTTGTGGGGAAGAAGTTGAAATGGGAGTGGGGTGGAGATGACAAGACGGTAGATCAGGGAGTGTTCTCTGGAGGGGCTGTCTGCCCACACCTGAAGGGTGGGCCATCGCCCAGGGACCTGAGGGAAGAGTCGCTGGACCCGAGTCTGGCTAACAAGCCTTCAGTCCAGCTGAACACTATGATGCAGAGGATGGGAATCTGTCTGGGAGGCTCTCTGTCTGGCTTTGCCGTGGGTACTAAGGCAGCGGCGTCCTGGAGTCCTCTCTGAGTGAGGTGGAGAAGGGCGTTGGTTTGCTGTGAGCTGCGTCTCAGCCGTGCTGTTTCCAGGTAAAACTCAGTGTTCACACTCCCCTGGGGGTCAAGCAAAATACTCCACAGGCTTACAGATACTTTGGAATCCTATCACCTTTTCCTGGAGCCGTCTGATGAATCATCTGGGCCTATCCCTTCTGGAACCTTCCAGAACCATCAAGTTTCTTCACATGCTCTGCCCGCTGTAAAAATATACACACAGAAAACCAAACCAAACCAAACAAAACTCAAGCGGGTCCCTCAGATTCTGGGAGAGTTTGGTTGTAGGAATAAGGGCTGAGGGAAGAGACTTGTCTCACGTTCCCCTGGAGTTTGAGGGAGGTGCCTCCGGAAGCCCATCCATTTCTGAGCTCATCTCGGGCCTTGGTGTAAGGGGGTCCATGATACCAGGGACCCCTGGCCTCCACCCCTTCCCAAACTTCTCTCACCCCTAGTCCCCACCCCACTCTTTCCCCAACAGCAGACTCTGACCCTACCTACCAGGTGGGTCACACCTGAAAACCTTGTCGTTATACAGATCTGCCTGTGAAAACACTGCCAGGAGCTGGCTTGCCACAGGTGTGGTGAGTTCAAGCCTGTCTCCACATGACACTATTAGTATTTGCTGTTATAACTACTTATTTATTATCACCACTGCTGTTACAACTACCGAAAGTCCCAGAGGTGTGACTGCGTGCCAGGCAGTGCCCAGACGTCATGGGACCCACGCAGCAGCCCTGTGGAGATGGAACCCTCGTAACTCCCACTTAAACGATGAGAATACTGAGGCACAGAGAAGTCGCTACTGGCTGGAGGGTGTTTCAGCTCAGGCAGCCTGGCCCACGGGGCCCTTTCCCGCACACTCCCCACCCTCGGGCCCCGCTGCAGCACCAGGTTCCCGGCAACGGTGACTTTCTCCTTCCCGGCAGTTGGAGTGGAGCAGGGGTGACGGTTTCTGGGGCAGGGCCAGGGGCTCTGTCTGTTCCTAGAGCCGCTGACGCCCGGAAGGGCCTGGTGACCGCAGGGCTGTGTTTCTAGACCAGCATGGGGGGACCCAGTACTTTTCCTTTCAGGAGTTCTCAGACAGAGTTCAAGGAACTTGAGATTTCATTAAGATAACTATTGTGTGAGAAAACTGCCCAGTCTGGCCAAACAGGTTTTGGTTCGGTCTTGTTTAGTTTTTCTAAAGAAGTGCCTATTTTAAGAAAAGATTAGCATCCGTTTGGTCCCTCGGTCTGCGCAGGGCATTTGGCTCTGTCCTGCACCTGTCCAGAGGGGTGTCCGCAGCAGCCGGCGAGCGGGGCCAGCTGGAGGACAGCGTCGTCTGCCCATTGGCAGCTGGCTCCCACCGAGTGCGGGCGCTGGGTCAGTTCCCTGACGGACACCGCCTCATTCCCGCGATCACCCTGGAGGAGCACGATGAGGGAAAGCCAGGCGTTGGGGTCACCCCGAAGTGGGTTTGAACCTCTGCTCCGCCATTGAACAAACTGGGTGACCTTCAGAAGGTGGGGGGCCTCTGCCGGGTTCAGGTTCCTGATCTGAGAGCGGGCACCCTCATTGTGTTTCATGGTAGGGCTCTCGTGAGAAATCACGCGGATAAATAAATCATGCATATAAAGTCATGACTAAATACGTTATTTTAAAAATAGGGATGATTAACCTCTTGCACACAGAAGGAGACTCATGTTCAGAGAGGTGAAACCACTGCCCCAGACCGCGAGGGGGTGGGTGGGAGAGTGGGAGCCGGTGGGTGTGGACCAGCCCCTGGCACATGGCGGGCAATGCTGTGGGTGCGAGAGTGTGTGAGGCGTGGTGGTGAGTGTTGGTATCACTGTGCACTGCTGACCTGGGGCCGGGGACGAGCCAATGCCCACTGTGACAGGCACCCTCTGGGGACTCTGTGGGAGTCAGACTGTGGCTGATTGCAGTAAGAACTGCTGAGGAGGACATGCCGGCCAGATGATTATCAGAAACAACGGCTTCTCCCTGAGGCTTTGCTTGCAAGAGCTGGGGAAGCAGAGGGTAGCCTAAAGCTCTCCAGAGCCCTCAGGTCAGAGGTGACTCCGCCGGCGCAGGCAGGAAAGTGAAAATGCAGTGTACGTCCTCAGGGGTTTGAAAGACCACAGTGGCCCGGGGAGGCGTGGGACCACTTGTTGCCAAAATAATAGGATCGACACCTGTCACGTAGCGGCAGTGCGATGCCACGGTTACGAGCACAGTCTGCCTCTGCGCAGGTTCGAAACCTGCTCCATCGTTGGCTAGCTGTGCAACTTTCAGCAAGTCCCTTCACCTCTCTGAGCCTTAGCTACCCCTGCCATAAAATGCGGACACTATAGTCCCTACCAAACAGAGTTGGCGGGTGGAATGAGATCATGCTTGTAAAGTGCCTGGGCATGTAACAAAGCTCACAACAAAGTTTCGCCGTTATTTGGTGAGATGAGTCCTCCTGGACTCTCAGGAAGGGGAGCTGGGGTCACAGTGTTGGGACTGGGTGCTGATTTTGAGGCACTGAGTTCATGCCGGCCTGTCTTCAAGCACAGCGTGCTGGCCACTTTGTCCCACTCCCCACCTCTCAGAGGGAAGTCAGTAAAGGGAGAGCTGGTCACCCAGAGGAACCCGGCCAACCCGCCCACCCCTGCCCTTGCCCTCTGCTCTCTACCTGCCCCCGACACGCACACCTGGCCCCTCTTCAGTGGGTCCGAGTTCCACTGTATCCTGGGGAGAAAGCCAAGTTCTTGGCTGTGACATTGGCTTTTTGACCCCTCCTCACTTTTTTTTTAGAGTTGAGAATGTTTTCTTCTTGCATTCCTGCACCATCTCCTCTTTTTCTCCCTCAATGTCTTAGGAATGAAGTCACACAAGTTATATAAATAAAATGTGCTAAATAAAGCCCGGCTGCACTGCAGCATGTGACATGTCTGTGTATGCGTGTGACTGTCAGCCAAAGTAAATTAACCTCCAATGGAAGTCGTTTTCACGCAATGAACGATTCTTGTACCAACGGAAAGAGACAGGTGTGCCAGGGGTGCGCTTCGCCCAGACTCCGCAGAGCTACCACCACGCGGAGACAACGCCCGGCACGCAGCTACGGCTCTTGTTCTGATACTGTTTCTTGACTCAGGACCTTTATTTCTCAATTACTGCAAATGGAAAACAAGAGCCCAGACACGAAAGGTGTTGGAAGCACAGGAGGAGCACGGTGCTTTGTACTAATTAAGTAGCAGAAGCACAGCACCTGTCCCGGCCAGCTGACGTCTTCCCGCTCCAGCTTAAGAAACTGGTTTAAATTGTTTGGGCTTTTACAGCACAACAGCCTGTGATGTCCTACGTCTGTCGTTAGCGAGAGTTCTCTGTGTCTTGGAGGTCAAAGCCCTGGCATGTTAATTATCTGGACGGGATAGGGAAACAGCAGGACGAAGGGGAAGACGGCCAGGTGAAGTTGCAACCTGTTGAATGAAAGCGTCCAAATGAGAACTCTTAGGGAGCTGGAGTCTTCAGTGGGTGCCTTGGGGCTCTTTCCTTGGCCTTCTGAACCAATCCGTGCAAGACCAATCAAGGAGGGACATGTCACAAAGCAGCAGGGGTAGTGACTTCAATGGGTGACAGAAGTGGACCAGCCCACCCCAACAGACAAGAATGATGAGCCCATTGCATAAGCTGTTGTTTCCCAAGATGAATTAAATTCCTGCATTGGGGAAAATAAAACCAAAAATAAGTGCAGGGTACAAAGAGTTAACTTAAATGCAACCTTAGAATCTTAGCCTTTCTGAGTCATTTGGTTTTAAGCATTTCTGTTATTCATAAGGGGCATTAGGCTGGTATTTGAAATGCAACCTGATGTTCAACAGGTGAGTTTAACCCAGTCACAGTTATTGTGATTCCCAGATTACTAATATACTGGGATTTAACACTATCATTTTATTTTGTAGTTTTTAATCTGCCATGTTTCCCCCCTTTCTTTTCTTTCTTCTACGGACTGATAATGTTTCTTTATTCTCTTTTGTTTCTTTACTGTGTTGAAAAAGCTTATCTTTCTGTTTTTCCTTTGTTACCCATACGTTTTTTTTTTTTTAACACAAAGACTGTTTTTCTGCAGAGTGTAAAGTCACGCAGTGTCTGTTCTTCACTCGAACAAGGGCCCGGCCAGTTCAGCCTCTTCCTTCCCGTTTCCGTGTTCCTGCCCCATGGCAGTTCACATCTATCTTTGGTTAACACAAAACCAGCTTTGCTTACAGCTGATAGTTAATGAGGTTTATCGACTTATGTAATGATGTGTTTGTTATCTCTTGTGTCCTGTGTCCGGGTCCTTCACCAGAGGGCACTTTTCTTTTTGCTGAAGTGCATCCTTTAGTAGCTTCTTATGGGAGGGTGGGGTCCTTTACGGAAATAAACTCTTCTCATCTTTTTAGGTGTGAAAATATCTTTATTTTGCCCTTGCTCCTGACTGATAGCTGCTCTGGGTATATCGTTCTAGACTGACCATTGTTTCTCTTCAGCAGATTTGTGTTTCTCGACACCCAGTGTTCCTGACGAGGCAGACGTCTGCCTGACTATCTTGGCTTTGTGGGTAGTCCCTGTCTTCTCCCTGGCAGCTAGGAATATTTTTCTCTTTAATACTCTGCAGTTTCACTAGAATCGTCTGTCTGTGCATTTATTTGTGTTTGTACCGCTCAGCACAAGACGTGTAACTTCTAACGAAGGACCTGATACTCACAAAAATGAACTTGAGCAAATGGTAAGACATCCCTCGTTCTGATACAGGATGGCTCACCATCACGAAGCTGTCCAGTCTCTGTAAACGTACCACGGTGTTTTCTGTTTCTGGAGCTGGACAATTGGTTTGAATGTTCCAACAGAAAGACAAGCATGCAAAAATAAGAAAACCACAAAAGGGGCGCCAACAGCCACCTACTTCTCCGGATACTACAACGCGTATGCAGCCTCTGCAGGTGCGAGTGCGGGGCTGGTGCCCAGACAGGGGGAGAGATGACAGAAAATCCAGACACAGACCCAAGGGCCTATGGGGATTTCGTACGTGATGAACGTGACGCCTGAGATCCCTGGGGAAAGACAGATTTTGAATCAGTTGTTCTGGGATAGGTGTGTGAACATAAAGCTGAATCTGTTCCTCACACTGTAAACTAGAATACATTCAAAATGGTTTAGAATCTAATGCAGATAATGAAAACGCACAAGTGTTTTTCAAATTGTGGATGATTTCCTTCACAACCTGGGTGTGAAGAAATCCTAATTATGATGCAAAATCCAGATGCAATAAATACAAAACTGATAAGTTAAGAAAATATATTTTATTTGTTTGTTTGTTTTTAGAGACAGGGGAAGGGAGGGAGAAAGAGAAGGAGAGAAACATCACACATCCCCAGCTGGGGGCCTGGCCTGCAACCCAGGCATGTGCCCTGACAGGGAATCGAACTGGTGACCTTTCAGTTTGCAGGCCAGCGTTCAATCCACTAAGCCAGGGCCAAAACTGATAAATTTGATTGCGTGAAATATATACCTTTTTATTGTTAAAAAAATCAGTGTAAGCCAAGAGAAAAACAAACAATAAATGAGAAACCAGTGAACACAAGTGTAACCTGTATTGCAGATGAAAGGCTAATATCCCTAATATATAAAAAGTTTTTTAAAAGGGAGGGATGAAAGATCTCAGACTTGATTAAAAATGAGCAAAAGACATAACCACATAGTTCATAAAAATCAATGTGCAAGTAGCCCTTTTAGGCGCATGGAAAGATATTCATCCGTGCTCTTCATAAGAGAAGTAGAAATTGAAACTACACTGAGACCCCCTTCTTACCTTTCACCCACGCCCCGAAAAACACCCTGCAGGGGAAGACGCAATCGGGAGCACAATGGCTGACCCTTCCAGGAGGTCAGCTGGCAATTTCCAACCCCTGCAACGCACCTATCCTCTGACTCACCAACCCCACTTCTAGGAATTCACGTGAAGATCCGCCTGCACAGACGTGAAACCACACGAATAAGCCAGTTATTCCAGCCCTGCTACCAATAGGAAAGTATTGGGGACAGCCTAAACCCCTATTGATCGGAGACTGATTGGTTACATTATGATGCATTCATGCGACAGATGACTATGCAGCTGGAAAAGCAATGAGGGAGATCCCTGGGAACTGATGGAGTGTTTCCCAGGACTTACTGTTAGATGAAAAAAGCAAAGTGCAGGAGAGTATTATAAGACTCTGAGTTTTTTTTGTGTGTGTGTATTGTTTTTTTTTTCCTGAAAAGGAACATAGGAAAGATAAGCCAGAATGAATGTCGGCAGTTGTCTGAGGGGCTCAGGGGGCTTGGGTGGACGTGGTAGGAAAGGAGACTAAGTACACCCTTTTATTGTTGAGTCAACATCTACCATATTTACGATTGTTTTCTACTCATCGCCCTTGTTCTTTGTCTGCCTTCTCTGGTTTTTGTTGAGCGTTTTAGGTGGTTCAATGTCCTCTTCTGTTAGTATGCCAAATACATTCCTTTTAGGAATTTTTTCAGTGTTTTCAATATACATTTACAACAAATCCGGTTCCACTTTCAAATAATACCACCCCGCTTCGTGGCTAGTACAGGTTCCTTCTAAGAGGGCGTTCCCAGCTCTGTCGTAACTTTGCTGTCGTGCATCGCACTTACCCACTGTCTACAGTCGCCTACGGCATTGTCGCTGTTAGTGTTTGGAAGAGTTCTCTCGCAGGTCAGTTAAGAAAAATTAGTCTATTATGTCTCCATTTATTCCTTCTCTAATGCTCTTCTTTATGTAGATCTGAGTTTCTGAGGTGCATCCTTTTCTACCTGCAGAACTTCTTTTAACATTTCTTGTCAGACAGGCCTACTGGCACCAAATTCTTATGTTTGTCTGAGACTGCATTTCTTCTTAATTTTTGAAGGATAACTCTGCCCGATACAGATTTCTGTGTTCCTTGTCTTTTTCTCCTTTCCACATGTGAAATATTCCACTCCACTCCCTTCTTGCTCTTTCCTCTGATATAATTCTGATTGTTGTTCCTCTCTAAGTCGGGAGTTTGCTTCCTCTGGCGTCTTTCAGGGTTTTCTCTTTGTCTTTGGTTTTCTGAGGTTTAAGTGTAACAGGCTCAGTGTAGATTCTTTGCCATTTACCCTCCTTGATGCTCTCTGAGCTTTCTGTAACTGCAGGTTAGTGTCTGTCATTAATTTTGAAAAATTCTCAGTTACTGTCACGTCAGAGATTTCTCCTGTTCCGTTCTCTGGTGTTTCCATCACACGTATGTTACACCTTTCGTCCCACACTTCTTGCATATTCTGTCCCCGCCCCCATTCTTCTCTCTTTGCATTTCCGTTTGAGGAGTTCCTATTCACATTTTTCAGGCTCACTTGCCCAAGTCGAGCCAGCTGATGGGCCCCTCAGAACATTCCTTATTTCTGTCAGTGTTCTTGATTGCTAGCCTTTCTTTTTGATTCTTTATTAGCATTCCCATCTTTCTGATTACATCACCCATCTGTTAGGGCATGCTATCCAATTTTACGTGAGATCCCTCTGCATAGCAATCATAGTTGGTTTAAATTCCTGGCCTGATATTTTCAACATCTGTGTCATCTCTGAGTCTGGTTCTGATGCTTGCTTTGCACCTTCAGTCTGTGGTTTGTTTCTCGACTTTTTATTCGCCTGTGATTCTTTGGTTGGAAGTCATTCATGATGAGTCAGGTAACAGGAACAGGAGCACGGAGGCCTCGAGTGGGAGGTTCTGTGTTTCCCTGGCCAGGGGCTGGGCTATGTGGAACTTTTGCTACCGTTTCAGGAGTCAGAGGCTTCAGTGTTCTCTGGTGACCTTGTGTTTTTCTCCCTGTTGTCACTGGGTTTCCCTAGAAACTTCTTTTTGAATGGAGTCCGTGTCTTGCAGCTCCCACAGGTGTAGTTCGTTGTTATTATCTCTCCAGCGACTTCTGCTCCCCGTACGCCGAGGCTGTTTGGATTCCCCCGTCTCTCCAAAGGCCAAGGCAGCAGTTTTCCCTGTGACGTCTGAACAGAGTTGTCGATGTTCACTTCATCCGGCTTCTGCTTCTTTCTCGTCGTGAGGACAGCAGCGATAAGCTCTTCTTCCCATTCTGGAGCTGAAGCAGAGGTCGGTCTCCCGTTTTTGATTCCTGCTTTCGCCCTGCTTTCTTGTGCGTTACTTCACCGTTTTGTCCCACTTCCATTTTGGTTGGTTTGCGGTGGTCTGGAGTGAGCGCTGCTCTCTTACAGACTTGTTCATTGTTGCTCCAGGGCTCACGTTATGTACACAGAACGCTCCGCGCCTGGCCGGTGCCCACGTTTCGGCAGAAATGTAGAATCTTGCTTCTTTTCGTGCCCCGTGTCCTCCCGCGTTTGTGATGTCACTGGGCATCCCATCAGACAGTGTTGGGGCCTTTGCTGCAGCCGTCAAACGCAGTGTAGAAATTCCAAGAGAAGAAGCGTTTACTGCATTCTCTCTCCCTTCCTTGCGTTCTAAGATTCCTCCTTTCATTGCTTCTCTTCTGTTTCGAAAACGTCTTTAGCTATTTTTTTTTTTTTTTTTTTAGTTTAGGTCTACCGGTGACAAATTCTCTTAGCTTCTATTCATTCAAGAATATCTTAATTTCTGCTTCATTCCCGAAGGATATTTTTGCTGGATACAGAATTCTGGATTGAGAGTGTATTTCAGTATTTGAAAAATGCTGTGCCACTTCCTGCTTCAGTGGCTTCTGGTGGGAAAGTCATTGTCATATGAATTGCTTTTCCCTTACAGATAAGGTCTCATTTCCCTTTCAAAGATTTTTTCTTTTCCTATTTTATTTTTCAACTAAAGAGTTTTCATAAATTTGACTATTACATCTTTTTCAGTTTAGCCTGTTTGAGGTTTACCCAGCTTCTTGAGTGTGTAAACGTACATATTTTGCCAACTTTTGGAACTTTTCAGCCATTATGTCTTTGAAGACTCTGCAGCCCCACCCACTTTCTCCTCTCTGTCTGAGACTCGAAGAACATGGGCGTTTGGCCTTTGTCAGGGCTGTCCCACTGCCGCAGGTTCCGGGGGCCTGGTTCATTGTTTTTCCCGGTGTATTTTCTCTCTGTTGTTCAGACTGGGTCCTTTCCATTGTTCTTGCTTCAAGATCACTAATTCTTCCCTCCAACCTCTCCATTCTCCCGTTAAACCCCATGTAGTGTAACTTTTACTTGGGTTGTACTTTTCAGTTTTAATTTTTTTATTTGATTTTAAAATACCTTCTGTCTGTGTGCTGCGACTTCCTACATTTTCATTCATTCCGAGTGTGAGCGTAACTGTTCATTAGAGCGTTTTGTGGGGAGTGCTTTTGTCAAGCAGTTCTGACCTCCGTGACCTCTCGGCGCTCACATCGATCGGCTCAGCTCGCGGGGGCTGCCAGAACGAACGCCACAAACTGGGTGACTGAACACAGCAGGAACCTATTCTTGTGCAGCTCCAGACGGTGGAATTCTGACACTTGAGACGTTGGTTCTCCCTGGACACTGAGGGAGAAGCTGTCCCATGCTTCTCAGCTAACTTCTTGTGGCTCCCAGCAATGCTTGGCATTCCTTGGTTTGTGGGGGCATCGCCCCAGCCTCTGCCCCCGTCTTTCCCTGGCCTGCTTCTCTGTCTATTGCTCTGGGTCCCCTCCTCTGCTAAGAAGGTCACAGTCATTGGATTGAGACCCACAAAGACCCCATTTCCAGATTCCTTGCTTGTCTTTGAGGATTATAATTATACTTATTTAAAGTCCTTTTCAGATTGCCCTAGTATTTTCATTTTGTGGGGAGTGATACATTCGTTGGTTGTACCCCATAAGATGGGTTTGGGATTTTAGTTGGAAAGCTCACCTTGAATAGAAGAGGTGTGTGTCCCCTTCCTGGGATCACCCCGCTGTCACCAGCAGACTTGCAGCCTCCATCTAGCCCACTGGGTTCCTGAGTAAGGAGGCCTGGTATTGGGGGCTTGGGGCTCTTGGCAGATACAGGGACATTGGCAGGCTGTGACTTCATACCAGGTCAGCTCCAGAGGTGCCTCTGCACCTCCTGCCACCTCAGCAATGACAGCCCAATGGCTGCAACGTGCTAGCCTCCACTCAGGGTGGAAACGTCCCCACCCTGAGACAACGCTGTCCTGCGTGCATGGAGACAGTTCTCTGCCCCTCTCCACCTCGCGGGACTGAACTCTCAAGGAATCTATGTGTTTTTCAAGGGCAGTTAAGTCTTAAGCCATGTTTTTATACTTCACCACATTCATTATTTCTCTGACTTTGGAGCTGGAAGGGAGGAAGCATTGTGTGAACTCACAATGCCATTTTGAGGGGACTTAGTCTCCTCTCCCCACATAGCTTTGAAGAAGTTCCGGTTCCAGGAGCAGCGGTCGTGGGGGGCGCTCCGGCTCCTACCTTAATTATCTTGTCGGTGAGGCGTTTGATAACTGTGTGTGTGTCTGGGTAAGGCACCGATTCTCCTGGAAGAGTATAAAATGCGACTTTAGGTTTTTGAACCGAAAACCTTGAATTGCAAGGTTACGTACTTTGGGCATGTATTAATTTGGAAACAAAAGTGGAGAGGCCCCCGCGGAATCTCTGAACATCATTGAGCTTCCTGCCCTGATGCACAATTACAGTATTTTTGTAAAATTACAGAGACAGTAAGAGGATGTGATATTTTATCTCTTAACGGCAATTTTGTTTTCCCCAGCATACACTCAGGCCTGCAGTTCCTGGAGCCAAGCAGGGTGTCTGCTACCTGGTTGCTGATTGTTTTTCATTCAGTCCAGGTGATCAGCCAAAATACATTTGGATGAAAATAGCAATTTTGCCCACCCCCAATCCACTTTCTTTTTTGTACCCCATCACCCCGCCAATTTGGCTGTAATTGTACTGTTCCCATAACAACAGCCAAGTAACTGGATCTTTGCGGAGGGCTTGTAACAGGGTTGTCCGCAAAGCCGCTGGCAACGCCGAGCAGACTCTGCATGTCAGCGTCTCACAAAAGAGACAGCTACGGCGGGGCGTGGGGTGGGCAGGAGGGGTGCGCGCTCTCGGCAGCCCCAGATCTAATGTCCAGCTGACTGCAGCCGCGGTGCTCCCACACCGAGGCCCACACCCCAGGTTCCCCTCCGGCCCCACCTGCACTCAGCCCTGGCCAGTCCTCAGTCTCTCCTGGCCTCCCGGGACAGTTAACATGCATGTGCACAGAGAAACACACGACAAAAACTCCTTCTCTGCATATATTTTATCAATCGTGGCACAAATCAAACAATAGCATTCTTGAGGTCTCAGGCTGGGCTTCAGATCATGTGAGATCTCCAGACTGGCACTGAGAATCAAAACGCTAAGACAGGTCTCCTCTTACCTTGTGTGTGTGCGTGTGTGTGTGGGTGTGTTCCTTTTTGCTGAACCACTGCGTGGTTTCAGGGAGCAAATCTGCCGGTCAGGGTACAGGAGCTGGCTGGGTGGGTCACTTCCTTTGTCATGGCCTGCATGGTGTGTCACACTAAGTCAACATGTCCCCACCAACAGCTATTTTGATCTCTCAGGAACGAAGGTGACAGCCGCTGTGCCGAACCCGGAGCCGAATCCCACGTTCTGTATGAACCTGGGACCGGACTGCGCAAACTGACAGCTCTCGTATGCTCGCCCACATGCCAGCTGACGTCCGTCACATCTCAGGGCCGGGGGGCAGAGAAGAGGACAGCAGAGGCAGAGGCTGTGTCCTGTTCATCTTCCGGCACAGACGCTCCAGGCCGGTTATTGCTTCAGGGCCCGCCTGGAGCTGTGGGTGGAAAAGCCACTGGAGGGAACTGGAAACAGAGCCACAGGGAGAGATGGCCAGTGACCACTGCCGGTGTCGCTGGGCGGGCTGAGTGTGGGGGACCTGACACCCGGCAGCAGGGTGGGCTCTGAGACTTGCAGGCCTCAGGGTGGGCCCCTCAAAAATAGGTTTCCAATGGGCCACTTTGGAGGGAATTTAGTCTTTAACCTGTCCGGGGACAATGCCAATATTTTGCACCTGCAGGAACCACTGTCTAATTGTCTGAGCGATTTCTTGTGTTTTACTAATGACTCGATCAATTATATGCACATTGAAACGTACTCTGATGTTTGACTGTGAAGACTGGGGGTCACAGACCAGTGTGCTGATGTCCCCAGAGCTTGTGAGACATGCAGACCCCTGACCTCACCCCAGACATCCTGATTGAGAAGCAGCATTTTAACAAGATGCCTGGGTGGTTCAGGGCACATGGTGGGGCTGCAAATGCTGCTCTGACTTCATCTGTAGGAGTTCTTCCAGGTTGCTTTGCATGTACACTTCCTTGGGAGGGATGAGTTTGTCGGTTGTTTTATAAGATGTACTCTGGAATTTAGTTTGAAAGCTCATCTTGAGTAAGTGTGGGTATGTGTGTGTGTGTGTGTGTGTGTGTTTCTTTCTCTCTTGGACCCTGGTGAGCTCAGTTGAGAAGAGTGTGAGCCTCACTGTCAAATCTGCCTGCGCGAGGCCCGTGACCCCAAACTGACCCGCTGCATAGCCCTGGACAGACGGCTTCATCGCTTTGACCCTCAGCCTGCCTGTCTGTTCAGTAGAGAGAGGGAGTCGGCCTCGCCCAGGTGTTAGAAGGATGAAAATAATGTGCCTGAAGCCCAGAGCCTGGCCCCCAGTGAGTGTGTCCGAATTCCTCACAGTACAGAGCAGTGCATCTGTGTGCAGGGCTGGGGGAGGCGGTGTTTGCACCCCTGTACGTGCCTCTGTAACCACTACCGTGATCGAGGGGTAGAATATTTACAGCCCACCAGAGAGTTCTTCTATGTCCTTCTTGTCTTAAGAGAAATAAAAGATGCAGTCTTCATCCTCAGGAAGCTTTAACGTCTCTCTTTGGGACAAGAAATCTAAAATACATGAAGTTGTGAGTAATCATTAGTGAATGTATGTTTAATACTGTCTTTTGGGCTGGTGTCTTAGCTCATTTGAGCTGCTTTAACAAACATACCGTAGACTGTGTGGCTTGAACAACAAACATTCACTTCTCACAGTTCTGGGGGTTGGAAGTCTGAGATCAAGGTGCCGGCAGATTCCGTGTCTGGTGAGGGCCCTCCTCCCGGTTCATAGAAGGCCGTCCCACCTCTGTGTTCTCACGTGGCAGGAGGGGAAGGCAGCTCTGTGGGTGCATTTCTAGGACACTAATCCCACGCATGAGGGCTCTACCCTCATAACCTGTGCACCTCCCAAGGGCTTCCCCTCCTAATACTAACACGTTGCGGGTAGGATTTCAACATAAGAATTGGGGGGCGGGACATAAACATTCAGTTCACTGCAGCTAGGGTCTCGCAATGAGAGAAATGGGGTTACGGGAAGGTAGGACGCAGAAAGTTTTGAGGAAGGCTGTGAGGGGCAAGCAACTCTGAATTACCTAACTATAGAGGTGAGGCAGAAATTCTTCCTTTTCTCGGATGAAGAAAAATTTTATGTGTTGAGTAAAAGAGCTGAGATTGGAAATTTCATCTTCCCAAGTCCTTGTTCTCTGTCCTTAAGCTCTGCCTGCTTTAGGGGTAGACTGTCATTAGGAGGAGGAGGGCTCAGAGTTTCATGATGGCTGCTCAGAAGTCCTTTGTAGGATGGCCATGAATTGGAGATGGAGGTAGTTTCACACATGCATTCAGGGAAGGCTTCCTGGAGAAGGCGACACTGGACATGCTTCTTGAAAGACGAGGAAGCAAATGCAGAAATGGGAACAGGAAGCAGTCCTGGCTCAGTTCTGATGGCTCGAGTGTCTATGTGCTTACAGATTATGGAGTGGGATAGACTTAGACAGTATGAAGCCCTGGGCCACCTTTGGGTGGGACTTGAGTGTCATGGGTTGGTGAAGCTCAAGAGCTGTGTGTGCTGCCAAGATAACATGCCATCCCTCTCCTGGCAAAGAGGCGATGGCCCAGCTGATAGGACAGTAGTCCAACTCGCCTGTGCCCTCTGACACCGTGCCACTGCTCTGGAGATGGGTCCATCAAAGTCATACAAACTGTGGGGACAGGGACATCTGTCTGAAGGCCGAGAGGACCTGCCTCTTCCCTCACGCTGCTCAAAGCCAACCAAGCCTGGTGGCTTGGTGCCAAGTGCAGCCTGAGGAAGCGGCGGCTGGAGTTCCATAAATCCATTGCCATCGATGCATTTTGTTCAATTCAACCCAACAAACACCTGAGGGGGGTCAACCACATCAGGGCCACTGTGTCACACAGAAGGTCCCTTTCCGCAGGAAGCCTACGGACTTTTTTGGAGTTCTTGCTGTAATAGGCCGCATTACCCCTCCTTCGGTCACCCTGTGGCCCATTAGTTTACGTATTTATTGAGCACCAGCTGTTTCCAGGCATAGCCCTGACCTCTGAGACCAGAGTGTGCTGCCAGACCACAGCGAAGCCAGTGGCTCACTCAAGGGACAGTGAAAGGGGACGTCCAAGTCTTCCAGAACTTTTCAAAAAAGGACCACGATCATAAACATGGTTGATCTTGTGACGACTCAGCTCGGTTGTCGCACTATGGAAGCCACCACACGTAACACGTAAACATTCAAGCATGGCTGTGTTCCAGTAAAACTTCCTTTCCAGAAATAGACCTCAGGCTGCGTTTTGCCTTCTGCCTGTAGTTTACCAAACTCTATTCCAAAAGCATGACACCCAATATGCAGAACGCACAGAATTGGAATCAGAAGGAGCCAAGGCTTGTCTCTGAGATGTCTCTGGGAATAGACGGCCAGCCTCTGCTGGGGGATGGGGAGCTGCCGCCACGAAGCAACCCATCTCACGTTTGGATAGTCCTGGTTCCTGGAATACAAACTGAAATACAAACTGTCCTTATGAAGTACAAACTGTCCGGCTTACAACCTACTCATGTGTCCTAAATCTACCCTTTGGAGCAACCCAGAAAGAAAACACACCCCTCTTGGGAATGAAAGAATGTCATCCTTTGCTTTGACAGTCTTTCTCCAGGCCATGTGGCTCCCACCCTACAGGCTCCAGGTGGCTGTTCCGTGACTGTGACACATTACTGGGGCCAATGTGGGTCCCACAGTATATATTTGTTCCAACATTTTATTCTGAAAAATGTCAAACATACATTAAAGTTGAAAGGCATTTACAACAAACATCAATATAACTACTACCTAGATTCTACCATTAACATTTTACTACACTCACTTAGCGTGTACCTATCTGTCTGTCTGAGCCTCTATCCATTCATTAGCTACCTATTTCTGATGCATTTCAAAATAAGTTGCAGCCATCCGTAAGTACTCTTTCCGCTTCTGCAATAAGCACAGCATTATCTAGAGTAATGTGTTTACAGTTTATTTGTTTTGAGGTAAAAATTTACATACAATGAAATGCATGAATCGTTAGTGTACATTGCCTGAGTTTTGAGAAATGCATACATCTGTGCAACCAAAACCCCTATCAGGCTATAGAAAAATACTGTATAACCCCAAAGTTCTCTCATGCTCGTTCCCGGTGAATCCTCACCCAATCCCTCCAGACTATTTTTTCTGCCTGCTTTATAATTTTACATTAATGGAATCATATAGTGGGAACCCTCAAGGCACATTTTACTCAGCATAACATACTTGATAGTCATCCGCGATGTGATGTGTATTAGTTTGGTGTATGTCAGTCATTCATTCCAGTAGACTGTTGAACACTATTCCAGTTGGCAATATTTTGATCACCATTTCGCACTGATGACTCACATGCACCTACAAGTAAAATTAAAAAGTAGCCCTAATTCCAGACGCACAAATAATTACATTAAATGTAAATGGTCCAAACACACCCTTTGAAAGACAGAGCCAGCAGTTCCGTACCCAGATACTGCTCTAGAGGAACTTTGGTGCCTATGTCCATGTTCAGCCCAAAGAGTCTGTCAGATGAAAATTTGGAAGTGACCACATGGTCATCAGAACAAGATAGGTGAATAAATTGTAAGGTATGTATATGAAGGGACATCAGCAGCAGTTAAAATAGATCCATGTGTATCGGAATAAATAGATATCATGGAACACAGATTTCAAAATAATATGAAAAAGATGCCATCTGTACACAATTTTAAAGATACACAAAGCACATCATACATTATTTATAATGGCACATATATGTAGAAAATATAAAATCCAGAATTTAATGACTTTAAAACAGATTTATGATGTTGGCTGCCTCTAGAGAGAGCAGGGAAATAATGGTGATGATAATGGTGGTGGTGATGATGATGGTGGTGATGATGATGGTGGTGATGGTGATGATAATGGCGGTGATGGTGATGATAATGGTGATGATAATGGTGGTAGTGGTGGTGATAGTGATGGTGATGAAGAGGGTAGTGATGGTGATGATGGTGGTGGTCGTGGTGATGGTGATGGTGGTGGTGATGGCAATGGTGGTGGTGATGATGGTGGTGATGATGGTGATGATGAGGATGGTAGTGGTGATGAAGAGGGTGATGGCAGTGGTGGTCATGCTAGTAGATATGGAGACAAGTGGATGTCTGCAGAATATTTAGAATATGGATAAATGGTAAAATGGATAAAATTTAGTGATTCTTGGAAACCACTTAGAAATGGAGGAGGAGAAACAAGAATAAATCAAGTTTGTTTTGTAAAAATCCTAGTAATTACCTAAGTTGCTCTTTGCTAGCCTTCTTTTTGTAGTAAACTTCAGCGATGTGCCTGAAACAGTAACATTCACTCCCCAGGACGACCACCACCTCGTGCCTGCTCTTGCTCACTCTGACAGAGTAAAGATGGCTGCACGTTCTTTGACAGCCCTTTCATCAACAGATGGGGTCTACTTCCCTCCCCCGGTGAGTTGGGCTGGCCTGTGACCGCTTTGACAAACAACCTACAGGAGCAGTGATGTGCGTAACTCCCCCTCCAGCATCTCGCTGTGAACCCAAGGAGTACGACTCCTGTAATGGATGCTCCGCCCGACAGGCGGGTCCCTGAGGGGGGCCGTGATGCATTGTCTAGTCACTGAGGGCATTGAAATGACTCAGCCGGAACAGTCCTCCTCATGGAAGAGATTAAATCCCAACTAACGGGAAAACACACAAGGAGCAGAGGGTGAGAATCTGTCAGTGGCACTGCGCCCCACCAAAGCCCCGTCTGCTGGAATGACAGCTCCTAAGTGACTGTTTCAGATGGGCAGAGCATCAAGCTCACAAAATGAGGAAAATAAATCAATGATTTCACGGGGTAACCCTTAAAAAGTCTGCATGGTCCAGTTAAGCGTTTTCTGCTAACATTTTCACTGTAAAATGGCATCTCATCGCAGGATAAAAGCTCGTTGAAATGATGCCTTCTCCCTAGGAGCATATGTGCAGACTTTATACTCTGCTTATTTTATATCCAATTAGAACTTAAATGCACAGAAACATCCCTTGGAATAATTGGAGACCCTTCACCAACAGAGGCATGCAGCTCAATGTGTCCAAATACATCCACAGTCGGCAGCGATGGAGCGAGGGAACCTAGTCTGGCATTGTGTCATATCCCAACAGTTTAAGAGAAAGTGGAGTTTGGCTTTCAAAGAATATACTCCTTCATTTGGGGTAGAATAAGGTGTCCTCTCCACTCACAATATTGCCCCATGTGTATGAGGTGAGTGGGTGGAGTACTGTTTGTCTCCAGGTGGTGGAAGGGAAAGCAATTCTTGAAGGGGCAGGGCTGCCCCTGGGGAGGGAGGGGCCCACGACAGTTTTGATCCATTGATGGGCGCCATCTAATGCTCTCCCTGAGGTGCAGTTTCCCTAAATCTGTGAGATGTCTGCAGTCTTCCAGGACGCACAGTCTGGAGATGCTCCGTCACGCTGTATTAACGTGACAACGTGATGTACTGCTATCTTTTATTTTCATAGGAAGCACTGGGTTTGACCTTGAAACTCTTAACCACACTTTATAATCCTCAGCTCCTCCCAGCCAAGAGGGCCCTCTGAGAAAAATGTCCTGGCAAGACCTGAGTCCATAAAACCCTGGACGCATCGACTGGACTCGGGGAGGAACTGAGGGTAGGGGTCCTGGCAGCTCTGTGGGGACCCACAGGGCAAGTGAAGTGGGGAGTCGGGAGCTCACAAACAGTATTAATCGCCACAGTTTACTGAGTGCCGTCCTGTGCCAGGCCCTGCACTTCACAGGATTATTCTCTTTAGCCCTCAGGACCTCGACATTACTCTTGTTTCTCGGATGGAAGCTTGAGGCTCAGAGAGGTTATGTAACTTAGCCAAGATCACCCAGTGGCAGAGCCTGGATTCCAACTTGGGTCTTTGAGACTCAGAAGCCAGAGAAGTTGTAACGGCTCAGGCTGAAAAGGAATCTGCTTTGGAGGGAAGTAGGTCGGCTTGGGCTGTGCTGGCTCATTTGCTGCCTTTGCATGTCGCTGCTTAGCTCTTCCCCTCACTTGGCTGGAGGCACTTCCCTCCAGTGGCCTTCCCTAGGAGGACAGTCTTTCCTGGGACTGAGGACAGTGTGGCGGATTTCATGTCTTGCTCGGGAGATACTCACAGGTCTCCAGAGTGAAAAGCTGGAGGGGGCTGACGTGGTGCTTCCATGCAAACCTCCCGGATGCTGAGCCCATTCAGGGCCCACTCTTTTGCTTCCTTGGCCAGTTGGTCCATACTCAACCCCCAGGGCCCACGTGCAAGTGCAGACTGCTGCAGAGAGTCATGCTTTTGAACTGAGATCCTGGAGGCCACACTGAAGGTGAACAGCCACCCAGCCAGTGGTGGATGCGGATGTGGCTGAGAGGAGCATCAGTCAGATCCACAGTAGGCGCCCCTGGATTTGCTTCTTCCTGCAAGCCTTTCCTGAAAGCCTTCCTGCAAAGGCTTTCACCATTGGACAGTGATTCATGTGTCTGCCAATTTGTCAGCCTCGGGAAAGAATGCAGCCACTGGCTACGCGTCCTATCTGGTCACTAATGAGGAGGATGTAAAATGACACAGGTGCTGGGGCATGTTGGTGGGTGGACTGCGCCCTGGGGTGAATTCCTTCCCCAGTGACGCCCAGTGGAGGCAGAAGCAGAGGCTCCTGAAGTGCAGGACTGGGAAGTAGGGAAAGATGCTCTCTGGTGGGTCCCCAAGGGGTCCTCTCCCTTTTTTAGGAACACTCCCTCCCTCTAGACTCCTGAAACCTCCCTGCGTGTCTGCACCCCTCCACCCAGGCCCTGGCACTGGTGGAGGCCCACGGTGGGCACTTGGAGCTGGGATGCCCAGGCTCACCCCACGACAACTCACCCCACTGTGCATCAGCAGGTGGACAGACAAACTGAGTGTGGTCCACCCATACCCTAGAAAAGTCTTCACCCATAGAAGGGGTGACATTTGGATCCACGCTACAGTGTGGACAAACCTCAAGAACATTGTGCTGAGCGAAAGGTGGCAGACACAAAAGGTCGTGTATTGTATGGTTCCCTTTTACATGAGCCGTGTAGACTGGGTGCAGCCATAGACGGAGTGGACTGGTGATCATCAGGGGCAGAGGGTGGGGAAATGAGGAGCCGCTGCTTAATGGGTCCAGGGTGTCCTTTTTGGGGATGAAATGCTTTGGAATTGGACTGAGGTGGAGGTTGCTCTGCCCTGGGAATGTGCTGGATGCCAGTGAATTGCTTGCTTTCAAATGGTTATGTTATGCCCTGTGGATTTAACTCCAAGAAAAACAAAAGTGAAACCAAAAACAAATCAGTTCACAGCACCCCATTAAGCACACTGGGTACGCCTGCGCTCTAGCACTTGCCAACCAGACCCCTCCCTCAGGTCCAAGGCTGGGCAGGGCTCTGGGAGAGCCTTTGTATTCCAGACAGGAGTCCACGCCCGCTGCCCCCTCCCTCGGATGGGGAGGAGGGGCTTCCAACAGGAGGCAGGCGGGGCCAAGTGAGCTCTGGAGGGCTGGCCCTGAATCAGCACAAGTGAGGGCCCACAGCAGTGTTTGTGTTGTTGAGAAGAATCTGTTCCTTCTGGTTTAAGCCAGTCTAGTCCACCCCCCAGAAGCAACCCTCTGTGGAGAGCTGGCGGCAGGGCCCTGGAGAAACCTGCCAGAGGGAGGGAGATGGGTCTGGAAACAGATAATGGCCACCTGGCGTGGTGAGCACAACACATGTGTGTGTGACAATCAGGGCCACGTGGAGCCCGGGAAGGGCACCTGCTCCTTCCACAGAGGTGAAGGTGGTTCAGTCTTGGCAGGTGGCCTCCTCCCTGGGGCCAAGTGGGCTTTGGGGCTTGAGGAGGGGGAAGTACGAGAGAAGGAGGCTGCTTGGGGCCAAAGGACTTTGTGAGAAAGGATTTTCACGGACCATGCAGGACACATCCCCTGTTCTGCTTCACTAGAGTGGAATGTGACTGTGTCCCTGCTGGCCTGCCTCAGGCTCTGTGGAGAGGGGCGGAGGCCAGGGCTGGCCACACTTGCCTGCTGAGGACGGCAGGGACGAGGGGAGAAGGGAGCAGCACTGAAGAATTAGTGGAGGGAGAAAAGGCGAAGAGAGGAACAGCTCCTGCAAGGGCAGGGCTCCGAGGGGAGAGGTGTGCAAAGGGGTTTTTAGGATGTGGGTCCGGGCGCTAGGGCTTCCATAAGAAATCATTGGGAAAGGCTGTCATTAGAGTTCAATGCTTTCTGGGGTTGGATCTTCTGGTGGTTGTACTGCTGGCCATTGACATCTGAGTTCCCGTTCAGGCTGGAGAAAGGCAGCCGGGGTTCACACTGCTGGGTCACAGTGGGACACGAGGTGGGGGTGAATGAGGAGAGACCAAGACAGAGGTGGAGGGTCTAGGGCATTCTCCTGGCAGCAGACGGAACTTCTGCATCTCGGACGACTTGTTCAGCCTCCCTGAAGATCAGCCACTTCTGCACAGTGGAGCTCCAGACCCCTGCCTGCGGCTTTGTTGTGTGTATCACGTACAGCCGCGAGCGAGAACAGACCTCGCAGACCGCCTGCACATCCAACCGGGACCGGCCTTCCTGACCTGCCCTGTGTCCTGTTCATCTAGGGCCACCCCCCTCCCTGGAGCTGGCCCGAAACCTGCCGCACAGCATCATGGCGACATGATTAATATGATAATATCGTGCTTCATGGCAGCCTTCACTCCTCCGGCCAAGGAGGGATCAAAGGGGACGTTTTCACGGGGAGAGGCGAAGTACACGCACGGTCTGCTTCATGACCCTGAGCTGGCTGTTTATGCAGATCAAGATCAAGGGCCTGACATGAGGCACGGAAGGCCCGAGGGACGCAGAGTAAATAGCAGGACAGCAAACCCGCATCGCATCGCATATTGACTCGTGTGCCTCCGTGCCGTCTCCTCCCGAGTCTTCACGACGCCCTGTGGTGTAGGCACACGGATCGTCCCCTCTTTATCGATAAAGGGGCAGCCCAGACGGGCACAGAGATTTGCCCAAAGTCACACAGCAGGGGAGCATCAGGCCCAAAGCTTGAACCCAGACCGTTTGCCGTCAGTCCGAGCTCTTGACTCGTAAGGCATGCCGCCTCTCGCAGGAAAGCCAGGAAGGCTCTTTGCCAAACCTGGAGGAGAAGCAAACATCCAAAAATACATTAAACACACACAAAAATACATTAAACAGGTGGTAACCTTACCTTAAAGGGCCAGAGGGTTAGATTCTGCAGAGTTAGCATTAAAAAAAGCAATATTTGTACGTTCATTCTCACCCTCAGACCCCGTTATGTTCCAATAAATGATGGCGCCCCGCTGTGCAGAGCGGCCCGGGTCAGAGGGCCCCACACACATGCTGCTTCCCCTGCAGAGTCGTTCCTGCAGGGCTCCCTGCAGCCAGGCGGCACCGAGCATGACCGCCGCAGAGTCCAAACAGGATTAAAAGGAAAACATCTGTGTTTTGCTAGGCTGCACTCACTCAAGACAAACAAGCTGTGTGTCTCCCCAAGGCTTGGCGACTTTTGCTCTGGAGGGGTCTGGTGGCCATGTGGGCTGGCACTGTTTGGAAGAGATGCAGATAGCAAGCTGGTGTGTCCGTGACTGAGCCTGCTGGGGCCTGGCGCGCAAAGACGTATGTATGATTCCGTAAGGCAGAGTGACTTGAGGCCAGCCTGCTTTCTGTTGGTGTTGAAGTCGGGAGTCGTTCCACACTTCCCTCCTGGGATGCAGGCTTGGGAGGTGCGGGGTCATTCTAAATAGGTGCTGCTACTTTGTTAACGAGCCTCGGGCTCTGAACTTCAAAGAAAACTAGGCAGATCCTTGGAGGAGGCCCCATCAAGATACCCATGGGCCTGAAGCTATTTGTTGGGTCCAAAAAGTCTCTCTGGTGGGGGAAAGAAAACTTAATCACCAGTGAATGAAGCGACTCTCAGAACATATGGCTTTACGTTTTGCCAAGATTCAAGGCCGATGTCTTACTTTATTATTGTTGTTGTTGTTAATCTTTACTTGAAAGACGTGGAAAGCCTCTCGGCGAGTCCCCTTCTTGAGGATACTGAACCTGGCGTGTCTCTGAAGGGTGACAGTGAATGGCAGACCCAGAGCAGAGCCAAAACATTTTTGTCGTCTATCAACATTAAAGGGTGACTGTAAAGTATGTTCCAGAATGACTTTCTTCCGCCGAATGCCTAACAAAGAAATAGCATTCTCCTTTGTTCGGGAAACCTACTTTGATGCCTGAGAAAACAATTTGCTTTGCTGACTCTTTCTTTTCCTTTGGCAACTGTGCCCTGCCTGCATCTGAACCGGTGTTTGGAAGGGGAGCCCTTCTCTGTTTATGCTTCCGTGTTTCAGAGGCGACGTCATGGCTGAAGGGGGTGCCATTTGCGAAAAGGCCCATGCTCGTGAGCCAAGGAAAACATGTTTCTAAAGTCTTGCTAACATTAGTTTTGGCATCTTTAAAACTCATTCTTTGCCTTGTCTCTGTGCCTCTCCGGTGTGGCTGTCAGGGAACCGTGTGGTGTTGTGAGCAACCAGGGCAGAGGTGTGCACTGAGGCCGGTCACCAACTGGCAGAGCGTGTCCGACACAAGAGAAGGGGCGTTTTGAGTGGGACAGAGCAGAGTGCCGTCCATGTCTAGAGAAATCACCCCGAGTTGGGACCACGTGTGTGAGACCAGACGTTCAGCTGAGGCTTGTTAGAATCGACCGGCGTGAAGACGCGGCAGCCCACGGTCATGGCGAGTGGGGGGTCAGGGCTGACGAATAGGCCAAGGGTTATGAACGACCCTCTTCCTTTGTTGCCTTGACACACAGGTGACCCCTGTGTCCGCTAAGTGGTACAGGCCAAGCATCCTTTCCGAGCCCTAATAGTTCCTTCTCTTTTATAAGTGGCCAAATTGAAGGGCATTAGCGCTCTCAGGGGGCCCACTCTTTAAAGGCCTCCTGCACAATGGGCCTCGAAGGCCCCTGCCTCCTTCCTAAATGGGCCTTAATGCAGAACCCGGAGCACTTCCTCACGCCGGGGCGTCCTCGCTGCGGCTCGGGCCCTCCCGGGGACCACAGTAACAGCTGCTGAATATTTTATTAGTGGCTGTGCCGTCTGTGCAGTCTGCATCTGGCTGTCATCTTTCCTGTGGTGACACCCTTTTCCTTTCAAGGAGCCACCGGCCATAAGGCATCCTGGTCCATTTAGAAACGAAGGCTCACTCAGGCTCCTGGTTAAGCTGGAGAACAGTTTCCTTTCTGTGAACAGGTCTTTCAAGGTTTGTGCAGATTTGGTAAAAGGGAACGCCCCAAGGAGGGCCTTGCTTTCACGAAAGCCCCCGTCTGTCCCCAACTCCCATGCAGTTAACCTCAGGGCAGAAAGTTTAAAAAGCAAATGTGGACCTAGAGGACTCCAAAAATTGCCTTTTCAAAAGGCACTAGTTCCTCAGACTCCTGCTTTTATTCCTTTGTTTTAGAACATAGGTGCATTTATTTATTTCTTTAACAAATATTTATTTAGTTCTTACTATGCCAGGCACTAGGCAAGATGCTAGGAGTCAGCTCTAAACAGGAAGATGCCCCCCTTACCCTCAGAGAACAGAAAGATCATTCATTCATTCATTCATTCATTTTTTGAGGGCCTGTTATGTGCTTTGGCATTGTTCTAGGGACAGGGGTACACACAGTGGTGGGCAAAAACCAAAATCATTCTTGTGGGAGACAGACATTTTCCAAACAATCACACAATGTGTGTGTATCATTGTAAAATGTGGTAAGTACAATAAAGAAGAGTTTCTCAGAAGTGCCTTCCTGGGGATTCTATACCCAGCTAAACTGTCATTTAGCAGCCAAGGCAAAGCAGAGACGTTTTCAGACGTACAACAAAGAACACAGTTTCTTACCGGCAGATATCCAATATCAGAGGGAGGGGAATGAAGTGGGGAATGAGAAACAGCGCAGACACTCATGAAATACACAGAGCCCTATAGAAGCCCTCCCGGTAAGACAGAACCAGGAGCAGTATTGCTTTCAATAACCCCCAAATTCTTCCCATCCGTAATGACAGTGTAATGTTTGGTGGCTGGTATTAGAGACCTAGCTATGTAAGGGCTTATCCTCTCATCTTAGAAGTTCAGGGTTGGGACGAAGGCTTTGCAAAGTTACCAGGGACCCAGTTCTCTTCTGTCTTCCTGCTCTGTCAGGCTTAGCAGGCGGCTTCCAGCCCCGGCATCACCCCTGGCTCAAGGTCGCTGCTGGAGCACCAGCTACCAAATCCCCATTCCAAGCAACAAGAAGAGGGAAAGGGAGGAAGGGCAAAAGGGCATGCCTCAATCTATCTGTCTTTAAAGGAGCCTTCTCTTAAGTCCCACCCAGGAGTTCTTGCTTATATTGTAGTGGCCAGAAGATAGATGTGGCCATACCTGGGAATAAGAAACATAGGGAAATGTATTCTTTTAACTGGGCACATTGCTGCTCCTGTTACTAAGGAAGGGAGAAGGGGATTTGGGAAGCAACTGGCAGTCTCTGCCACTCAACTTGAATGTCTATCTTTGTGAGAATGGATAAATAAATCGCAGCGTATTTTTGCAATGGTGTACGATGTTGTGATTAAAAGGAAGAAAACAGAGCTACATGCCTGTATATAAATACCCCTAAAAACAAGATCTCTTGCCTGAAAAAGGAAGCTGTGAATGATTCACATTTATATCAAGTTTAAAAGCCTGCCGAACAGCACAATATGTCTCTCATGCTTATGTTGGGAAGGTGCAAAAACATGAATGAGAACAAAAAACACTGAATGTGGGAGGGCGGGCGGGCGGGCAGTGGGGCCAGAAACAGAGATGCCGAGAATTTCAATCCCATCTGTAATGCTTTCTTTCTTCAAAAAGAAAAGGAAAAGATTTGGAGGCAACGGCCAAATACTGTCGTGTTAAAATTAACTTGTGAGTACGCAGCATTTCCGCTATCGTTCCCTCTCCGTTTCTGTGTTTGACATTTTCCGTGTGAGTTGGAAGGAGGGAGAGAGGTCCTATAAACTAATGAGGTGTGACTTACCTATCGTGAATTCACACACCTCAAGTATACAACGTAATAAATCTTTATAAAGTAAATGCATCCCAAGCACGGTCAGAGTCCAGCACTGCGGAAACCTCCCCAAGCCCCTTCGCAACGACAGAGCCCCACAGAGAACAAGCACCAGCAGGGCTTCCGCACCGCAGACGAGTCACGCCTGTCTTTGACTTTCCTATGAAGGAATCGGGCCGCATCCTCCAGTGCGTCCTCTTCACCGGCTGACTTCATGGTCCCAGCCTCGTGTCTATGAGGGTTATGCTGATGGGCTGTGTTCTGAACGTCCCCGTTTCTGACTCGGTCAGAAGGCGGGTGGGGGGGCTGCGCCTACATTGTGAGGGAGATCTCTGACGTTTTGGGCAGTTTTCAGGTGGCGGTGTAGGGAGCCATCATCCTTCCGACAGCTGTGGGTGATTTGACCACGCTCCCAAGTCCCCTCCTGGCCCTCCGTTTCCTGTTCCCTCGCCTGACGTCTGCTTTCAGTACAGCGACAACCAAGTGTCAGCGACAGCTCAGGCCTCAGACAGCTCGTCAGGGGTGTCGAAATAATTAAAACAGCAAAGGGAGGCGTGGGTATTATTTTAGACACATGTCCAAGGTTTGCCTCGCTGTGGTGCCCTGTTGCAGCCCCTCCCGCACTGCCAGCGTTCTAAAGTTAACTCCTTCCCTCGCTTTCATCAGAAATGCTGGCTTAGGAAACACAGCCTCAAGGTATGCTGTGGTTAAGTGAGGCTGCAGACCCACGCTGGGGCCTGTCTCACAGCAGGGCTGAAAGGGAGCAGCACTTGGAGTTTCCTGGTGTGTGCTCAGCCTCCGTCCGGGGTGCTGAGTGACCGCGGGCTGTGCTCCACCTGCCTGCTGCCTGGGGTGTGGGGCCAGACGCCCGGCCCGCTCACTGGAATCCGTCCTTGAAGTTAGTGGACTTACAGATGTCTCTCACCCCGAGGACAGAAGTGAGGGAGACTGGTGTGAACCACTCGCACACACACACTACACGGAGCCCAGCCAAGCTCCCCTTCTCTTTCACTTCCCCATGATCACTTTGTGTTGTCGGCAGCGGGGAGTTTAATCGGAGGTGCGCGTACTCTTGGTGGTTTCCCCGGGAAGACGGATCGCCAGAGAGGACTGTGTGAATCAGACTGCCAGGCCCAGGGCCCGCACGTTTGGGCCCCTTCCCCACGCAGCTCGGGGCCTTGTGCCATGGCGGTTTGTTTTGGCACCGCAAACAGAGGGCAGCACGGATTTCCCAGGTGAATCAGGGCATCCTGGTGAGAAAGCAGTAAATAGTCGTGGCTGGGAGGGGGGCACGCAGAGGGTGAGGCCCCTGAGAAGCTGACTTGCTCCCTGCTCAAGGGAGATATTGAGCTTGTTTTAACAAAGAAGCAAAATCGTGGGAGAGTTTGTTGCCCATTCCACTTCTCCCACGCTGGACGGCGTCTGTTTGCTTGTGATGTCCCTTTAACTCGAGGAGGAAGGGATCACGACTCTGGAGAAGAAGGATGGGCGACCGGCAGGTGCTGATGAGATGCCTGCTGAGTTATAGAGTCTGTCCAGAGACGGAGGGAGTTGATGTACTTGAGGGTCTGGCCGAGGAGGACGGCAGAAGCCAGTGAATTATTTTGGCTGCTGAGAATAAAACCTGTCGGTGGGAAAGGCACAGAACGGAGTGACAGGGAAGGCTGGGGGTGTTGAGTCAGACTTCGATCAGGTGCCAGCCCCTCTAACGCGGTCCTAGGAGACCGCCGGGTTGGTGGCGGTGGTGGAGTGCCCCGTCTGCTGCTCCCCGAGTGGTGTGGCCCAGCTTTCCTCTTTGCCCCCTGGAGTCAGGGGAGAAACGCTCTTTGTTTAAACTCGAGGAGGAAGTCACACATCTGTCAAAGCCGCTCTTCCAGGGTGTGTGCCCACACCACTGACTAGCAAACAACACATCGCCACTAAAGGCTCAAACGCCAGAAGGCAGACACCTTTGCAGAGTCCTCCCTCGGCCAACGTCCTCGGACTTCCCCTCTCGTCAAGTCACTACTAATTAATCCCTTTTCACTTCCCGCGGAAAGAGAAACAATTTATAATTAAGTCAGGCGGCCTACACATAATCACTGCAGCACCTTCTCTGTGTGTTTTGAGCGTGCTCTCACGTTTCATGACCCGTTTATTTTACAAGGTGGCTAAACGGCAGGCAATTACGGCAATAACACGGCTGAGGTGCTTGGTTTTATCTCTTCCCTGTAAATCGTGGCTGCTCCAGCCGCCACCGTAATGGTTTCCACCCTCTCTCAGCGTCTTCCTATCGCTTGACAACAAATACAAGGTTTTAAAAAAGAGAATGTTAGTTTGTTATAATCGTATCACCTATTCAAATGGCAATATAATTTAAAATTTTCTCGGTGGGCATGACTCAATGAAATTAATTATACTAACAGATATGGTATGATACACGCTTCTGAAAATATAACATTAAGGATATTAACTATTGTGTGTCATTTGTCTCTGCATAGACAAAACGTGCTATTTGGATAATTGAGCAGGCAATTTTGCTTTTGAAAGATGCTATTGAAGGGCACAAAGATTAAATTTTAGAATTTTACCAGAAGACAGAGCATTCCGCGTGTCGTTCTCAGAGCAAGATCGGGGCTGAGGAGCCCGTGATGCCTGAGCAGCTGGGAGGAAGATTAAAGGTCACAGCCCAGGCTCCGGGCATTGCTGGACCCCAGAGCGCTTTGCAGCATCCTCAGCCGGTCCTTGCCAGGGACGTCGTCCTCAGACTTAAAACTGGGAGCCTGGTAGGCTGTTCGCTGTGGAGCGAAAGGATCACGACTTAACTTGAAGGTCGTTGGAAGGACGCCACCATCGGAAGAACCTTTCTCAAAGCTCTCTGAACAGTGCAGGGCGCTGCCTTCCGCCTGGGGCTGTTGGCTCTCTCCTGGGCTGAAAGAAGTGTTTCAGGGAAGCAGGCAACCTATTAGTGGGGTTTAAAGATTACTTCCTTGGATGCTCACCTCTGTAGAGCTCAGCAGGAAACTGTGCTACTGTCCAGCACCCTGAGCCTTCCTCCACAGGGCATGGGTGGCTCCCAGAGTTAGGTTAGGGAGGGGTGGAACTAAATTGCTGTGGGGCGAGGAACTAAAATGGGACTAAAAGGAACTAAAACGCTCCCCCCCGCCCCGCCCTTTTCCCTGACTCTTGAGTTTGGCCAGCATTGAACACGGCCACAGCAAAAGCCATCCCTTCAGACCCTCTGATATTGAAACCCCAGTACGGCATCTGGGGTTTGACTTTACTTTAAAGCCCCTCTGCACAGCCCCCTCCCTGTCCTGCCAGGTCTACAGAAGGAGCCACGAGTCTAAGTGGTCATTTATATGGCACTTAACAGCAGCAACCTAGGTCTGCCTGGGGCACTGTCCATTTTACAGAAGTGGGTTTGCAAATATTAGCTCTTTTGTTTGTGGCCCAGGATCCCGAGCACCTGGAGGAGGTGGTGGTGATGGTGGGTGGGCGGTGTGTTGGCTTCGACTGATGATTTTAAATTACACTAGGAGTGGAAGCAAGGGCGACGTGACCATTCTGTTTTGTGGTGCTCTCTCTGCCAGCCCTCTCCCTCGCCGTGAACTCCAAGTCTACCGAGCTCCATGGATCCTCATCGCGATTTATTCGGGTGCCATTGTTTATGGCTCGTGTGCTGTCTGTAGCGGTTCTGAAGGTCCCCTCAGAATGCCGGGAGGCGACCACCCCTTGCTTCTCCGACGGCCCATTCTGAAACGGGATCTCCGTCCTGTCCAGGCGCTGGTACTGATGGTGGAGCAGATTTCCCTGTAAAGCCAGCACAGCTGTTTTGTGACTCATGGGAATATCATATTTAGCATGTTTCCCCCAGTGAAACGGATTTATTTAGGTGACACACAATCCTGCTGAAAAGCCAAGCTTGCTTTGCTCTTGCTCTCCGCCTAAGGGAAGAAGACGGATGAGTGAAATAGGCAGAAGGAGCTCGTCTGGGAGAGCCAGCTGGCCGGAGAGCCCTCTCGGGCTGTCCAGGCCACGCGCTCACAGTGCACATGTAAGCAAGCAGCATGGGCACGATGATCGGCGGGACACAAGACAGAGGAGGTGGCTCTGCCACCAGCTTGTCCTGAGCATTTGGGGCTCGCAAATATTGCCATCGGGCCTGCGAGATCACGGGTCGCACACAAGCAAACATTCTGGAGCGCAAACCCAGTCATCTCCCACTTGAGTTGACGGGGCATCTCGAAAAGGGACAATGGCATTATGGTTTTTATCCTCTCCTAGCTCGGCCTCTGGAAAGGAACAAGGCCATTAGCACTTGAACAAGCCAGATGGCCCACTCAGCAGACTGCAGGCGGCTCCCCCTCGACCAGTCTCCCACTGCAGCTCTGCGCCAGCTTGCCGTCAGTGGGCCGCACTGAGCGAGGGCTCAGAACCTCCCTTAAATATGGGGAATTAGGACAGGATGCAAATGAAGCAAACCTGCCAGTGATGGGCAGCCTTCCTGTTTCGTTTTTACTGTTCTTCATGATGTCTGGAGCGCAGTGACTTTGCCAAGCAGCACGCTGGGGGCAAGCTCCAAGACCTCCCGTTTTGCTTAGTGTGTCCTCTTGAGCCCGCTCATGTTCGATCTCATCTCCCTCCTTCCGCCCAAGAGCCTTACCATCTTCCTGTTTCCATGTTCTCAATTTCCCATCTCCTGTCCTTTTACCTGCTGACCCTGAGCTTCCTCTGCACCGCTCCTCCTTCCTCCTCCAGCTCTTGTGAGAGAAGGTCCGAGAAGGCAGGGGCTGGCAGTGACCTTTCAGGAGTCTGGTCCTCTGTTCCTCCCTCTGGTGAAAAGGTTCTCTCCATTTATCACTGGCCTCAGTCCCCGACAGGGTCAAAACAGCCCCCAGCACAGCTGGTCAGCCGCTCAATTATTTCAAAAAGCCTTTAGTGAATAAAATCATTTGAAGTCTTGAAAATCTAAGTAGGTGTTTTTCAAACCCTTTGTAGCAGCAAAACCCTTAGTTACCCCACTGTTGTGCCGCCACTGACACCCAGGAAGGTGAATGTATCGATCAAGACCTGAGAAGGTACTCAGTTAATTGGCAGCTGTGTCTGAATAGCAACAAGAAGCCCAGGCAACAGTACCACACAAAACACAGCCCTTTCCTGCCTGGGTTGCTCTTCAGTCAATGCAGGATGGGCCTCAGATGTAGGCAGGAGGGGCGCCCGTCTTTCACAGGCCACCCTCCATGTTCCCTCTTCAACCCAACCCCCTATCCAGGGTTCCCGTCTCCACCTTCCGGCTCCCTGCACAGTGAAAGCCAGGAACACTGCTGTTCTTTGTTCTACCCTGGAGGGCAAAGGGAATCATCACACTTTCTGTGGGTGTGCGGATGGTGATGAAGATGGCGATGGTGGTGGTGATGATGATAATGAAGATCAGGATGAAGATGGTGATGATGGCAGTGAGGATGATGGTGGTGGTGGTGATTGTGATGGTGATGATAATGAATAAGATGACGATTAAAAAGTAACAGTGGTGGTGATGGAGATGCTGGTGATGATGATGATGATGATGATGATGATGGAGATGACAACAGCAGTTACCAGTGCGAGGCCTGTTTTTCGCATTTTGCATATATTAACTCATTCAGTTGCAGGTATGAACTCATTGACCCCCTTACGAGTCAAGTATGTTTTTTATGATTGGCGCCACTTTCCAGGTGAGGAACCTGAGGCTCAGAGCTGGTGAGTGACTGATTAAGGGAACACAGTTTGCACAGGCAGAGAGGGGGTTTGGCCCAGTCTGGCTCCAGAGCCCACGCTCTCAGCCATCTGTTCAGATGCTCCAGAGTCTTTGTGTGGTAAACCTAAAGGCAAATGAACTTGTGTTACTGTTGCTCAGAACTGGCATTAATTATGTTAAATGACTAAAAGCAGTGAGGATGGGTTGGGAGGTGAGGCCACACCTTTTTTCAAAAAGAATTTTATCTAGAAAATAAATACAAGCAGAGCTGTTTGGAAAATACTGGGAAGATGAACTGGAATCTTATTTCCTGACCTCCTCAAAGACCCTCCAAACTGGCCCTGGAGGCTCTGGCCCCCAGACACCCTGGGCACATAGAACTCAGCTTGAAAACCATTTGGTGGCAGGTGCGGCAGAGAATACTGGCCACCATGTATTACCTGCCTGCCACGAGCCAGGTACTTTCCTTACCAGGTTTAATTCTCAACACTGCCTTTGGAAGGAAATGTGATTACCCTCACTTTACAGGTGAGGGAACTGAGGCTCAAGCAAGTTCTGCCACCCGCCCAAGTCGACATAGTAGAAGTTGGTGGCCGAGCTGGGGAGCAGCCAGGACAGCTTGACTCAGAAAACCTGCTGTTTTCTGGGTGGAGTGGCTGCTTGTTGCACATTTCCCCAGCTCCCCTGTGCCCTGCTCACGCCCCCTGGGGCCTCAGTTGCCAGGGCAGTACCTGTGTGGCTCCCACACCCCCGTCATCCCTTACCTTGTAGGTTGTTTTAAGTCCAAGGCTTCTCTTCTTTATTCCAGTTGCCATCAGCGTGGTCCAGATAGAGGCTGAGGGCTGACTCATCTATGCCGTTGTTCCCCGGGCCCTGCCCAGGTGCTCTTAGGGCCAAGGTCACGCTTGTGAGCCGACGTCCTCACCAGCACAGCGGCCATTTGCACAGACAGGTCCCACTCTCCGGCCAACCAATCATCCCAGCTTCATCCACGAGCTCCCGCGGCTCTCTCAGGTGGGGCCGTCGGCTTGCAGTGAGTGACCACACTTCCTTCTTTCCAATATGGTGTGGAACATCACGGTAGTGACCGTGGTTTGATCTAGTACCTGTCTGCTGCAGGAGCCGTTCCAATAGCCTTGTAACCGAGGCTAGAGGTCCACTCAGTCCATTAGCTGTTTCCTTTCATCCTCTTCCCCGTAGAGAACATCTGTGAGTCACGTCATTCTTTTCACAAGAGGAGTGAGCCTCGAGGTTGGTGCTCCTAGCAGGAGGCTGACCTTGTCTGTGATCAGGGAGTTGTGTTGCTTAGTGACTGAGAGGATCCACTGCGGAGTCAGACAGGAATGGGCTGAAGCCCTGGTTTCCCCATCTCCCACTGGGAGCCTGCCTGACTGGTACCACTTCCTCTCCTTTCGGGGAACTGTCCTCCCCAAGCTCCACCGCAGTGGCCATGCTGGTCACCAACCACACTGCTCAATCCCCTTGGCCACAGGGGTCCAGGGCCTATAGGGGAGGCCCTTCCTACTCACATAGAAATTCAGCCCTGCCTAGTCCCTCCTCTCACTTCCCCCATGGAGATGGGAGCAAGCAGGAAAGACAATGAGAATCAAGACACAGGAAGGAACTGGGCGACAGGCAGTGAGGAGAAGAGCAGTCCCCCTGAGCTCAAAGTGTCTGGGCCTCAGAAGCCAGTGCCAGCGCCCGCCTTTCCAGTGCCACAAGCTGGTCTGTGATGGGGTTTTGTTCATTGCAACCAATGTGTCCAGGCTCATCAAACCCCCAACTGAGTTTCCTACTGAGTCTTTAGAAGTCTCTCCTCTTTAATATCATTGAAAGGCCTCTTCTCGTGGGATACCAGCTGGCAATTCGTCTCCCCAGAGCGGGGTGGCTTTTTATAGTTAACACAAATGTACTTTTTGGGCTAAGAGATGCCCACTTGCCCCTCCCACCCACACCATGACTACCTGGTCCAGTCACGTTCATTAGTCAAGGCTAGGCTCCTAACCCACGTGTCCCAGGGAAGAGTCAGCAGCCTATCATCCCTTATAAAAACTTGATCTTTGTACCACCTTAACCAAGCCGCCAAATGTGCATCACCAGCAGTGGGGCAGCTTGACATCGTGTGGCTCCGAGGTGATGTATGACAAGTCCATGTCACCTATGTCTTGTCAAGGTGTTTAGCTTGAATGTCATCATGAGGAAACAGCAAATCCAGAAAGTGGGACGTTCTAAAGGACAACAGGCCTGGACTCTCCCCAAAATATAATGTCATGAGAAACAAACCGGCAAGAGGTAGTGGGGGACTATTCCAGAGTCAGGGTCCACAGGGAGAACACCCGCACATGGCAGGTTAACCCTGAGTGGGCCCCATGGGAAACCAGACAACAGAGCTACAGATCACATGCAGGGAACAAACGGGGAAACGTGTCAGATAAAGGAATTAGTGTTAATTCTCATAGTCCTGATATTGGTGTCCTAGTTACTGTCAGGAAAGTGTGGACAGTAACACCTCCTGTGCAGGGTGGTGGTGAGGATGGAATGAGATACTCCACGTGAAGGAAAATAGGAGAATGTCCTCATGATGCACGGTGGGATGAGGTGCTACGAATGGGTCAGCAAGGAGAGAGACAGGGAAAGGAGAGGGAGAGACAGAGAGAAAGAGAGAGAGAGAGAGAGGAGGAAGGAGGAGACGGAGAAAATGGCAAACTGTTAACACCAGTAAATCTAGCAGAATGGTTTATATGTATTCATTGTACCATTCTTTCAACTTTTCTGTAAGTTTGAGATTTTTAAAAAGACCACTGACTTTCAAAGCCACTTGGCCTTCACTTTCTGCTCGATGAGATCTTTGGCCTACGTGTGCAGGGTAAGGGATGGTTTCCATCAGTGCTGGAGTAATTTGGCTGCTCTGCCTACACTGTTGATGTTCTCTCTACTCTTGGCTGCCTCAGCCAGGACGTGGCTGTGGGGGGTGGGTTGGGAGAGGTGTCCAAGGTGCGTGTACCCGTGAGCTGGGATTCTACTCCCTGGGATTCCCTCGCATGTCCTTTGTCTGGTGAGCCCAGGTGCCCACAGCTGTGTACTCATCCCACTCCAGCAGTCTTCTTCTACCTCCTGCCCCTCTCCTTCTTGCGTAGCTTTTGGCCCAGAAGCCCATGTCATCCATTGTACCCCTGCCACCTGGCCTTCGAGATGCCGGCAATGTTAAGATCTCCACTGGCTGCCCCGCCCCTGGCCTTGGGCTCTATGATCTGGCTTGATGTGTCTGCTCTCTGCTTACCAAAGTCTCATTCAGTGGGTCAGCTTCCGTCTACTCATTCATCTTTTTTTCTTTAAAGAAGACTTTTCCTCCTGGCCTCTGTAACAGAAACCTCATCCATCTTCATCACTTACTGGCTTCCTCCCATTTTAAGTTTGGAAAATCTAGTGAAATAAATGGTGGCCCTTTAAAACTCCTGGAATAGAACCTGCATTAATTGAGCTTGTGAGAACAGGGGAACCCTCAGTAGGATAATGGCTTATTTCTCTGTGTGTGTCCTCCCCTAAGCTACAAGTTCCTCGAAGGCAGGGGGGCAGTCTCTTTTTTCTCTGGTCCTTAGATTGTATCTAGTATGTAGTAGGGACTCAACAAATATCTGCTGAATAAGAAATACCTATTGTTATAACTCCTTGTTAATCGGACAGCCCTTTAAGAAGGAATAAGTGTTGTTGCCCCTTAGGCGCAGATGGTTAACAATTCACAAAGACCTCCCTGGCCTTTTAAGTCCGCAGCGCCATTGTAATGCAAAAGAAGTGTTTGCAGGGGACTTGCCTGGGCTCCAGGCCCAGAAAGGGAAAGGGAGGATGCCACCAAGCTCCATTTATTGACCTTGCTCTCATCTAAGGAACGTTTCTGGGAGCCAGCGGTCTGGCACGGAGGAGAAGGTGAAGGGCCACCAGGGCCCTTCGGGAGCTCCCAGCATCTCAGCGGAGGATGTCCCAGGAACACGGTGATCACCAGACTGAGGCGGAGAACAGTGTGTGCGTGAGCAGAAAGGGGAGAGCATAGCTCCGAGTCTCGCTTCTGAAATGATCTTGAAAGCTCTCAAGATAAGAAATCGGCAAAATAATCACAAGATTTGTAGAGCTTGTTACAATCACAGAGCACCTTGACAAGATGCAAATCCCCGTCACCCGGGAAGATGAAGCACACTTCTTCGTAGAGGAGGAAGTGAAGGCTGTGGAGGGAAAGGGATGAGGCCAATCACAGCCAGGTAGTGGCCAGGCCTGGACCCTCTACAGGGCTTCCCCCTTCCTACCTCTGAGGAGCCCTGGGAGGGGCTGGGTGCCCCGGCGGCTCATTGCCTTCCCCCTGTTCTGACTCATTTGGCCTGGGGTCACTCTGTTACCAAAGCTCCTTGTGTGAGACTGATGAGGACTGGTGTGTATTGATTATATCTTTTTATTTTGTAGTTTTGAGGCTTTGACCTCAAAGCTACGTCTTGGGGTCTTGCTGATCCTGGTGGGACGGCTCTCCCAAATTTAGCCAAGCTCTAGGTAGTAAACAACTCACCTGTGAGCGTGTCCTTTGGACGCAAACCCTTACTTAGCCCAGAGCCCACACCCCACCTCTCCTCTGTGGGCTCTCAAACTTGGAGCCACTGTCCCCCTCGAGTACTAGACATTGAAGGACAGTCCTGTGCCCAGAGCCTACGGGAAGTATCCAGACAGGCCAGTCCTAAGCCTGCTCACCCTGCCTTGCCTGTCCCCTTCTGAGAAGCCCCAGTAGAGGCTCCTGTCTGTCTCCCTCTCTCCCTCAGCCTCCTGACCCACCCTGGTGCTTCCCTCATGGCCTCGTATGGCAGGCTGTGCCCCTTCCTCGGGACCTGGGGTACAAGACTGTCTCTTCAATGGCAGCCACGTCCTGAGCTGTTGGCCTTGCCATGCCTGACTCTAGTAATAATAAAACCTACATTTTAAATCTCACCGGCATAAGGAATGGGACCAATAAAGGGTTTGCAGAGCCCCAGGAGCTTGGGGTCGCCCCACTGAGATCTCTCCTTCCCCTACACAGGCGTCCCTATGTTCTCTTCCAGAGCAGAAATTTAACACACCGGCTGGATCCTGGACCTCTCCTGCTCAAAGCACCCTCACGACCCCCCAGAGCCAGAGTTCTGAGGGCCTCAAGGGCCCTCCTCCCGTGGACCTGCTGACTGCGGCCCTACCTCCTCCCCCTTGGGTACTCTTTGCTGCCCCAGCAGCCCTGGAGGCGGGCTCCTGCCGCAGACCCTTCTTCCCCAAATAATCCCCCTGCCCAGCTCCCCTCGCTCTCCCTCAGGTCTTTGCTCAAATGCCCCCTTCTCAGTGGCGATCCCCTGCCTTTTCTATTCTGTCTTTTATCCCCATCACACCATGGCCCGTGGATGTACAGTGCAATCTACGATACTCACTGCTTTGTCCCTCCTCGCCTCCCTGCCTGCCCTACTGTGTGTCAGCTCCACAGACCAGGACCTTTGTTTAGTTCCTTGATATATTCCAAGGACGCAGAAAAGTACGTGGCACAGAGCAGGCATTAAAACGAGTATTTGTTGCATGAATACATTTCCATTTAAGATTTTGTTGAACAAAGACTTCTCAGTTTAAAAAAAGAGTTTGCAAGTAACTTGCCTGAATCTCTTTAACCACCTTTGCACTGAGAACACCCTGGGCCGGCAGGGGGTCCGGGTGCGGGTGGAAGAGGTTTGTAACAGTGACAAAGCGGGTGTCTTCGAGCAGGACCCAGAGAACAACCAGGTGAATGTCACTTCTGCTCTGGGCAAGATGGTGACTCATGAGTAAATAGGGTGGTCACAGATCACCAAGGCAAATGAGGGATCCTGGGGGAAAGCATCATCTTGTGGCACAGGGAACTGCGTCGATGCCACCGCTGTCAGGGAATAAATGAGCACAGGAGGAAACACTTGGAAATATATCCGAGATTTTCAAAGAGCCTTTGACAAGACTGCACCCAAATCTATTTTTAACCCTTTAGATGGCATAATATGGGGTGGATGGTGTTTTTGTTTTTTTTTTTTTTTAATGAATAAGAAAATGACTTAGTGACAGGAGGGAGCACCAGTAATGAAGAGGCAGCTCTGGCAGGAATGGTGTCAACTGCGGGGATCCTGGTGAGGACCTCTGGAAATGGTCCCTTGTGATGTTTTTGCAAATGATCTAGAGGAAAACATGCCCAGTGAAGTCAGCAACTCAGTTCATGACCTTGGACCTTCCCACGTGGTGGGATGTCAGGCCCATGGAGACAGATGGCGGAGGTCCTCAGGGCTGAGTATGTGGGCAGGGAAATGGCAAGTGGGTTTGCTGGGGCGAACCCTGGTAATGCCTTTGGGGGACAACGCGGAGCTGTCAGCCAGGGCGGGGGAAGGGGCTTGGAGGCTCTGGGCACTACTTCTGGAACTCACCGGCTAGACAAGGACAGAAGGCCGGGTCACACCAGGAGGGGCTTCAGGACATTACAGGACGCGGTTCGTGTACCCACTGCCCTGAGAAATGCCTCACCTTCCGCGTTCTCCCCGTGCCCTTCACCCCTCTATTGGGGGCTCCTCTTAACTCTCCCTGCCTCCCTTTCCTAACTCCCTGGGCTGGGCATGTGGTGTTCCCTCTGCCCGGAGCACTCTCCCGTCTCCCACTTATCCTTCCATCCCCCACTCAGACTTGACTTCCCCTGGAAGACCGTCCCTGGTTCCCCAAGGCTGTGAGACCCCTGTTAGGTGTCCCCCTAAGGGCTCTGGCTTCTCACACAATTAATGTAACTGTTTCTCTCTCAAAGCCGAGCACTGGGGCCAGCGCAAACCAGGAATTCAGTAAACACTCATTGAAGAGTCAGCATGGAAGGAAGTGCTCCCCACCAATCGTTCTGGAACCTGAGCAGGCTTCAGAGTCCCCTGCGGGGGCACGGGCTGGTTCAAACACAGCTTGCTGTGCCTGCCCTGAGAGTCTCCTTGGAGTTTCTGATTCTGTAGTCTGGTGATGCCCCGGAATTGGTTCCTAATCAGGTGTTGCTAAAAATACTGGCCTGGGGCCACACGTTAGGAACGGCTTTGTACAGTTTAAAGCAGTCTGAAAGGTGAGGGAGAATTCCTTAATAAGAAGGCTGGTAGAAGTTTTTGGAGACTTGGTCAATGTCTGGTACCTGCCTTTTTCATAGCTTCTTTAAGAGCATTTCATGAGAGCTTAGCTGTGGAAAAGATCTCTAAGGTAACCAAAGCACACACACCATTGGGGATCAAAGGCAGCACCTGGTGGCTCGTTAATAGGTTTCCAGGCAACGAGACAAATGTGAGGCTGAGGCTGGGATTAGCAGTTGGCAGGGGTTTAAGTGTGAGCTACTGAGGCATCCAGAGGGTAGACTTCTCAGCAGAAGACCAGGGAGACCAGGTGTAAGGAATTCCCACGCTCATTGCCTTGATGAGCACACGGAAGGGCACACCCTCCCTGTGCGGACAAGTTCACGTTGGAACATGGCCTCTAATAGGATTGGGGAATATTTTTCTCAGAAGAACCACTGAGAGCCCATGAGGGAGAAACAGGTTAGGCTCATCACCACCTGCTTGTTAAAAATAAGTTCTGTTTATTTCGGATTACAAAATACACACTCACATGTGTGAAAATTTAAAAACTACAGAAAAGCATGTAATTCCATGTCCCCTGAAGGAAATCTTATGAATAAAGTTGGCATCCATTCTTTCAAAAAAAAAGTAAAGTTAACTCGAAGGGGATTATTCTTTACATACCCCATAACTGTGTAAGAGAACACTAAATGAATACAGTGGACATTTCTGCATCTGTCTAACTGTGTTCCGTCCCAGTCACATGCGGTTTTACTGCGTTGGTGCGCCTCAGGGTGCTTAAGCTTCCTGGATGGGCACTGAGGTTGCTTTCCTTTTTTTTTGGTATTATTAGCAATGCTGCAGCGGACAACCTTAGACACAGATCTTTGCGCGTTTATGAGGCAGAAAGCCCGGATCAGAGACAACTTGCATTTACAGCTTGCTACGCATTGTAGGTTTCTCTCCAGAAGGCTGTTTATATTTCCACTGATAATATGCCTGCCCCTTTCCACACCCTCCCGCCAGCACTTGCTGCCGTCAGTCCCGTCGCATTTTCATAAGCCCTATTACTTCACTTGTTCATTGCTTGGATCACTTTCTTGGACTGGGCACTCTTCAGACATTTGTTCTCCCTTTATTTCTCTGAGGCTGGCCTGTTCATGTCCTTCGCCCATCTTTTTTTTTATGGGGATTGCTCATCTATTCTTCTCTTGACTTGTAAAAGCTATTTATATAGAGAGGTTAATACTTTCCCTGGTTGGTTGTGTGCTTCTCTTAACATTTATTTTCCATAGCACCTTAGGATGTCTTTGATTGTCCATTTGGATACAGGTGAGTTTATTGATGTTCTAGGAAGTTGAATATTTTCCTTTTAATAAAAAAATAAAATTATAATTCTCTCATTTTAAAAAAGTCTCCCTTTTATCTATAGCCGATTGAGGGCAAAAGTAGAGGGAAGAGACAGAACAAAGCAGAAAAGGAAGACAGAGAGGAAGATAAAGAACAGAAAGGAGAGCTCTGTTCACCCTGGCTGCTGAATTCCTGAGAGATACGGAGCGGTTCTCAAACTCTAACTCACGTGTGAATCACTTGGAGGTCTTGTTGAAATGCAGGTTCTGATTTGACAGGTTGGGGAAGGGCCTGAGATTCTGCATTTCTAATGAGCTCCCAGCTGGGTCTGATGGCCCAGGGACCGCACTGCAGTTGTGACTTTACATTATGACAGGGGGAAGACATCTGTGGGCTCAGTCATAGTCCTAACTCCTCTTAAACTGTCATTTTTGTTTTGAAAACTCTTTTTCTCTCTCTCTTTAATTAGCAGGGAAAACCCCAACTCCTTGTTCTGGAAGGTGGAAGATAGCCACCACAGTAAATTTTTTAGTGAAGAATAAGTCTGCTTTCAAAAAGTAACATCTCTAAACCACATTGCTTTTTAGAATAGGTGACTAAAAACTTTTATTATTTGTTTTTATTTTTTTAAAGAAAGGATTTAAAAAAAAATTTTAAATTTATTTTTAGAGAGAGGGCAGGGAGGGAGGAAGAGAGGGAGAGAAGCATTGATGCCTCTCCTAGCTGGGGACCGAACCCACAACATACACGTGTCCTGCCCTGGAATTGCACGGGGTGACCTTGTGACCGGGTGACCGTTGCCAGAGGACACCCGAGCAACTGAACCACGCTGGCCAAGGGCTGACTGAAAATTTCTAAAGGTGAGCATGCGTTTATAAGATGTGCACTTCCCGAGATCTCCTCACTGAGCTGGATAAAATTGAGAGAGATTAACGGGCCCTTTTGGGCAGAAACATCCCAACTCTGTGCTCTCTGCCCTCCCCAGCATTAGAAAGGGGTTTCTCAGTATAATCTTTGAGAATGAACAGTCTAAACACCCCCCCTCAGACAGTGGTCTAAGGGTCCACGGAAAACGCAATGTCGTCTGGAGGGGAAAAAGCCTCAGACTAGGACTCAGGGAGCTGGATTTCTTCTCTGGCTTCCTCGAACTTCCTGGGCTTCCCTCCTTCAGCCCTAACAGGGAGGCCACATTAGGGCCTCACCCACTCAGGATGATGCTGGGATAATGCGCTCCCCGTGGGGCCTCCAGACCTGCCCCCGGAGCAAACACCAATACGCAGCAGCGAAAGAGGCTCCGGACCTTTCTGAGTGGTCAGAAGTCAGGAAGCTGGAAGGGCACATGGGCCTGGCTCGCTCTCTGCTGGGCAAGTAAGGGGCACATGTTTTTATCTGGGAGGAAAAGGTTAAATGTGGCCGGGATTCAACTGGTGTGTGTAGCGTGGGTGGCTTGGGACAGCAGAGTGCGCATTATCTCACCCCCGCGCCACAGCCACGTGCCCTGGAATCACTCCCGACCTTGCACAGTAGGGCCGGCCGTTTGCCCAGGTTTCACAACCAGAAGGAGCGCAGCTAAGACCCCCAGCCCCTAACCCTGAGCAGAGCGGAGGTGCTCGGAGGTGGAGCCACTTCTCCTCTTGGTCCCGGTCCCCCCTGTACCGGGGACAGCAGCTCTCGGGCAGGGGGCGGTGGGGATCGGCACGGTGACGATGACGTTGCGGCCCCAGCTGCCCCCCCTCCCCCCGGCAATGCGTAGTCTTTCCTCACTGGCCCTCCTTACCCAGTGTGGGAGAGGGCAGGGGGTAGAGGGCAGGGGTCCCTTTCCGAGTCCACCTTCCTTTGGCTGCTGTCTTTGGGCCCGTGTCCCTGTCTTTCCTCCACAGAGCCATTGTTAAAACTTAGATGAAGTCGTGCAGCGCACAGTAGGTGCTCTGGATTCGGGAGTTAGCTCCCACCCAGGAACCGCTGGCCCTTCCCTCTCACCTGGACCCTTCCCGTCCCGGGCAATAAACGGGGGAGCAGGCCCCGGCCCCCCGCACTTCCCGGGCCCGAGGGAGGCGCGCGCCCCACCCCGCCCCCAACACCACTGGCATCCTCCCGCTCAATCATCACACGCCCCCGGGCTCCCCCGGCCAGCTGCCAACAGCGTCAGACTGTGTGTCACCTTCCAGGCCTCCTCCCTCGACAACGCTGGCCTTCCAGCCTCCAGAGCGCTGAGTTCACCCCATAAACTCGGCTAATGCGTACCACATGCGGCCGAGCGCGGCCCGCGCGCCCGCCCCTCCCCTCGAGGGCTCTGCGGGCTCCGCGCCAGGGCCCTCCCTCCTCCGAGACCCTCGCCCCTAGGAGGCCCTTCCTCTAGGGGGCCCTCCCCCCTGGGGGCCCCTCCCCGATACCGGCCACCCCGGCGGGACGCGGCCACGCTGTGGTCCCCGCCGGCCACGCATGACCTTGGACGCCCCTACAGACCCGGTGTCCACTCCTCTCAACACGCAGCGGGTCTAAACCCAGAGGAGCCTTTTGTTGCCAGAAATTGAAAACCGGACAGAACGAGCGTGTTTCTCTTTTGCAATCACAGTCACTTGGCATGGACCCACCCGAACACACAGCCCACGGTGGGGAGCAGGGCGTCTCCCGGGGGCGGCGGGGAGGGCGCGCCCACCTGCCCCAGCCCGTGGCCCGCCTGGCCCGCCCGCCCCTCTGCCGCAGGTGCGGCAAGCCACCTGCGCTCCCGCAGCACACGCGCAGGGCTAGGCCGACACCGACCCCCTCCCCGCGCCCCCGGCCCGGGCCACCCGGGGACGCGCGCGGAGCCGGCGGTGGCCTGCAGTGCTCGCCACGCGTCCCTAGGGGGCGCAGCCGGCGCGGCAGCCGCGGAGCAGAGCCCCGGGCCGGCGCGAAATTCCAGGCGGGCGGGCGCGGCGAGTTTGAAAACTGGCGAGGGCGAGGGGGCGGGACTCGGGCGCGCGAGCCACCGCCCCTCGACCAATCGGCGGTGGCGAAGGGCGTGGTGGGCGGGGCGTTAGGCCGGGCTGTGAATGGGAAGCGGCGGCGGAGGGCTAGCGGGCGGCGCGGGCGGGCGCACTTTCTCCCCAGCGCCGGGCGGGGGCGGCGGCAGAGGCAGAGGCGTCTGCTCAGAGCCCGCAGACCCTTTCGCGAGACGCTGCGCGGCCCGGGCGCTCCGGCCACCCGGGCGCTGAGGGCGGCGCGACAGGAATCCTCCCGCTGACAACTTCTCCCCCGCCGCGCCCCTCAGCGCCGGGTCTCCGCACCTGGTCGCCCCGCGGGCGCTCGGCCGGGGCCCCCCGCCCGCCCGTCCCGCTCGTGGGGCTGAGGCCGGGGCGGCGGCCCCTCAGCATGGCTCGGGGCGAGCGGCGGGCGGCGGGCGGCGGCGCGGCGGGCCCGGGGCGGTCGCGGGGGTCCCGGCTCGGCCCCGAGCGGCGGCGGCGGCGGCCCCGGGGAGCCCGCGAGGCGTCCGCCAGCCCCGGCGCGGACGCGGGGGAGCGCGGCGGGCGGCCGGCGACAAAGTTGAGCGCGGGCCGGCGGCGCGGATGGTGGGCGCTCCTGGCGCTGCAGCTGCACTTGCTCCGGGCGCTGGCGCAAGGTAGGCGGGGGCCCGGCCGGGGCGGGCGCGGGGTCGGGACGCGGGGCGGGGAGCGGGGTCCGGAGCGCCGGGGCCGGGGCCGGCGCGGGCTGGGCTGAGCTGGGCTGGGCGCTCCGCCGCGGGCGCCCTTCGGTCCGCCGAGCCCAGGGCTGAGGGCAGAGCCGCCCGCTGCTCCGCCCGCACCGAGCGCGCTGGGCGCGGGGCTGACTCCCGGCTCCCGCACCGCCGCCCCGGCCGCCGCGGTGCCCGCAAGCGGTGGCGTCCGCAGCGCCCGCCGGGCCGTGCGGGCTTCGGCTCGGACCCGCGGGGTCTCGGGGGCGGGGGCGGCCCGTGTGGCGGCGCCGGGGGGCGGGATCCCCTGGGACCGAGTTCTGCCCTCAGATCGGGGCCCCCCGTTGGCTCGGGGTGGCGCCCCGCGCCGGGCAGCGCCCCCCCGCGGAGCCGTGCGGGGCCGGAGGGGCTCGCGGTGCGCGGCGACCCCCGCACGGGGGCACCTCTCCCGCCGGCGCCCCCTGCGGCTCCGCGGGGCCGCGACCCTCGAGAGGGTCACACGCGCGCCCGGGGCCCAGGTGGCCGCCCCGCCCTGCTCCGCGCGGGTTAACTTCCCCGTCAGTCAGCGAGCGAGCCTTTCGCGTGTCTGCGCCGCGCTCGGCTCGACGACTCGGGGGGGAAAAGCGTCTCTGGGTGGGAGGGCGTGTGCGGGTCGCCCGCGAGCCGGCTTCGGGCGCGGAAGGAACCGTCCGAGGGAAGCGGGGCTCGCTGACGCCCCCGACGAACGGGTGAAGACGCCGGCTCGCGCGGGGCCGTGAGCGCTGCGCGCTGACACTTGTGCACTGACACACTCGCACTGACACACGTGCACTGACACACTTGGAAATTTGTGCACCGTGTCCGTGGCGCGGGGAGGGGACCCGGTTCGGCTCGGTTTCGCAGCGCGTTGCTCGGCGTTTCCACTTCTCATCGGCTGCACTTTGAAGGCTCTGTAACAAGTCACATTTTTACAGCCGTAACGTTGACGGAAATGTACTAAAGAAAGTACAAGGAGATACTCAAACTTTGTTAGGAAGGAGAAGTTTATCCCGTGATGCCAGCAAAAACAGTGGCGCCTCTTTTACATTTAAACGGTTTATAAAGTGTACAGATGTTTTAGTGTAAAATTTCAAATAGGTTGTCACAAGTTTTAAATTCATTGACAGGTTTCTGTTCTCTGTGTTCTGTGAAATGAGTAATATATCCATCATTTTTTATATCATGTTGGAAATTCACATTACAGGAGAGATGTCACCATTTGACAAAAGCTCATGTATCTTGAAAATGAAAATTCTGGGGCTGCTGTAGCGATTTCTGATGGGATGATGAGTTAGCCGGTCATATGGGCAGGGATGTGTTCTCTTGAATCTTATGGAGTAAAATGTAACATTCTGGAGTACTTGCCACTAAGTTGCAACTAGTGAAGTAATCCCTAATTTCTCAAGTGTTTTCTACTAATTAGGTGTTTTGTGTGGTTAGGGTTGGTCCAGGGATGTCTGGGAGCAAAGTGCAACACTTACCAGGAGAAGTTACATCTGGTTAGTTACAGAGCCCGTCGGGAGAGGAGCTGCAATTGACCTTTGTGTGAAACAGCAGGTTCGGATCTTCAAAATGTAACTTCAGTAGTCCTGAGGTTTTGCTTTTTACGTGTAAAGAGACTTTGTGTTGCGGACCCTGGGCATTGCTGTGCAGGACTTCCCTGGATTCCTAAAGATCCAAGACTTCAGTTCTGAAAGACGGCGGCAGTGCACGCCTGCTTTCTGTCCTCGCCCCGGAGCTGACCTGAGGGTTTCAGACGGGTGGCAGGGCCGCAGTATCGTGTGTGAAGTCTGCCGTGTCTCGGCTTTCCCGCTGGGCCTTTGACGGGCTTATTGGTTCTGCTACCACTTTTCTCAGGCCAATTCCCAGCCTTGGGTGGGTCTACAAATTAGGCTTTTATGCCACTGGTTTGCTGGAGAAAGCACGAAACAGTGCTCATTGGGTTCACTACAAATTTAGTTTCCTTTGGGGCCCTTCTGGCTTCCCACTACCGCAGAAGTGCTTCCTCTTACTCCAGCCCGCGTTCCCTCACAGCCTCACGGTGTGGCGAGTTTGCATCCGTTGGAACTGGAGGTCCAGGCTGCCTGCCTCACCAAAGTCTTCACGCACAGTGAGTGCTACGCATGGGAGGCGCTCGGATACTTACTGAGCATCTTATTAGGCGACTGCATGTTTAACAGGTGGCCCCGGGCCACTGGGTGGGTAACTGTGTGGTAAATCTAATAATAAGCAGTTTTCACCCTCTCTGCTGGCTTCTGCATAGCCACCTGCAGCGGCCCTTTGTTGAGCCCTTAGTAGGTGCCACGCACAGGTGCTGCACAGGCTTGTTTACTCTCCATCCAGCCCACGCAGGTGGGGAGCATTTGACATTTGTTTTACCTGTGAGAAACTGAGGCACTGAGATGTTACTTAATTTGCCTAAGGTCCCAGGGTAGTCGTGATGGAGCCACCGTGGAAAACAGCCTGCCTGCTCCACGGCCTGTGTTCGCCACCAGGGGCAGGGGTGTCTCCCTTGTGGTCTCTGCCTTTCCGTGGGAGGAGGAGGTGTGAGGGAAGACGGCCCGTTGGTATTTTCTAAATACTGTGCCGAGTTACTTGGCCTCAGGTTTCAGGGTACCTTATTTACTGTTATTGTAAAAAAAATAAAAATTACATATATAATTAGGAAAATAGAGAAGAGGGTTAAGTGTAACCCCCTTCGTATATACTCACCCATCTCCCATAATAACATGACTGTTGCCATTTCGGCGTTTTTCTCCCCATAAGATAATAACTGTCAAATTGTAATTGAGCATGGGCTGTGGTAGTTTGGCGGCAGATTCGAACGTCCCAGAACTGACCACTAGGAGCGTGCCAACCATTTCTTTGAGGAACACTTGGGGAATCTTTATCTGCACTCAAGTACGTGCACTGAAGTCCTTTGGCTGAAAATAGAGTTGGGGTTTGTCAGATACAGGCTTTCAATTTGTTATTTTGCTTTATGTGCATTTAATCTAACCACAGTTCAGTTTGGCTGCGTGCTGGGACCGTTGTGCTTAGCCAGGAAGGTTCCCGTGCCCTCAGACACTGAGTAAAAGCACAGTCACTCTGGCCAGCAGGTAATTGAGTGGAATCAAAGAGGACCTTGAGTTAAATTCTACCTGCCAGTTGCCTTTATTTCTACCCTAAAAGTCTTTGTGCTGTTTTCGTTGTGAGGCATGGATTTGGGGCCTTCCTCTGGGTGTCCCGGAGGTCAGACACCAGTGATATGGGCTGACTGAATCTAGAGACGGGAACAGCGGAGAGTGACAACACAAAAAACTGGATTTTGACTAGGTCACAGCTTAGATGTAAGAAAAACTAGCTGTAAGAGTAGACCCTTTAAATCCAAATCCATGAAACTTGAGTAAAGCTGAGGATGGGGAATGAAAATCAGCTTGAAAAGCACCGTATAAAGAGGAGTTCAGGTAAATTTATCTTTTTAAAAAGTAAAGGTATCAATGTCAGTCTTATTATCTGGATACATTTCAACCTAATATAACTTACCTTTTAAATTTGTATAGTCTCTTTCATTCTCATTAATTTGACTTGAATATGTCTATAAGGCATTTTTCTTAGACAAGCTTCCCCCTAAATTTATAAATGTCTTTTAATAAGGTTATAAACATTTGTACCTTTTATCCCAAGGAAGAATACATTTTGTCAACTGGGACCGCTAATAAGGTAACTCCTCTTACCCTTTTGTGGTAGCACAAAGAAATGAAGTTTTTCAAGGAGTCAGTGAAACACAAAAGTCTGCCATCGCTTGGCAGATACTCGCCTGCCCGTTACTGACCCTACACCTGAGACTTGTTCCGGAGAATGATGTACTTTCATTATATATTAACACTGTTCTTTCTGAGTCTGCGTACAAAAGCCAACAATGTTACGGGAGCACTGCTTGAGGAAGCCCTTGTCATTTATACACGTGCTAGTCTAGTGTTTAGGTGGTCTGACCTCCCGTCCGGCATCTCTAAAGCCAGAGACTCATTGCCTTAGCCTAGCACCAGCCCCCCACCCTCTACCACCACCCTGGCTCCTGGGGTCTCCTGTGGGTATGTGGGAATAAGACTATTTTAAAAGCTCTCCTAGAAACGCAGGTGTGGTGAGTGGAAAAGCCACTGGGCTAAGTGTCAGTAGGCCTGGTTTTTATTTGATTCTGTAACTAACTTGCAATGTGAGCAAATCCGTTAGGCTCTCTGAGTGTGTTTTCTCAGCTGTAAAATTTGGGGGTTGGACTGGATCTTCAAAATTGTTCTTCTCTGATTCTCTGATCTTCTGCATGTTGTCCAATCCCTTCTGCCCTTCACCAGACTCCGTAAGTGTGTCTCCTTTCTGGGGACTCTGTAACTCCACTCTTGGAGTCTTCGCTCTTGGAACCTAATTCCCCTCATTTTACCTTTGCCAGGGTAGTTAATACAATGTTGAGACAGCTAAGGTGCAATGTGATATTTCTCTCTAGGGGCTGCCATTTAACACATGATGGATTTGCTCTGGCCTGAAAGTGGTTCATGCTCAAAATTTTAGGTTCTCTAAAATGAATGAGTGCCATAATTGGTCAGTGTAAGCCTAAAATTTGGGGAAATAAATTTCCTTACAATGTGAGATGCGCCCTGGCTGGTGTGGCTCAATGGAGTGAGCACCAGCCTGCGGGCTGGGAGGCTGCTTGTTCCATTCCCTGTCAGGGCACAGGCCTGGGTTGTGGGCCAGGTCCCCAGTTGCGGGTGTTCGAAAGGCAACCGATCTATGTTTCTAAAATAAATACAATCTTAAAAAAAATGAGATGCTTATTTACTTAAATGGCTGGAAGACTAAAGGGCAAGTCTAATTAAAATCTACTGGAGGTAATTAATGCAGTGAGAAATTGAAGAAGATATAAAACGGGTGGGTATGAGAATGCTTGTATTTACTGGATGGTGACCGTGAGTAATGAAAGAGATTGGTAGATGGTTCTGTTGAAGTTTGTGTTCACCCTAACGTTAGGTTGGTGGTCGTCATGAGGGACTTTTAGTAAATGAAAAGCTCTAAAAATTAACAAGAATTATTTCAACAGGCTTAGCTGGTACTCTATTGATATACAATGTCTAGTGAATATAACCACTACTAATTAATCCAATTTCTTGACAACAGACGCCAGTCAACTCCATTTACTGATCTTTGGAGATGAGCTTGTTGAACACAGGCTAAGGCAATGGTTTCTGCAGTGTTTTTGGCTTTTCTCTGTGTTTGTGTGTGTTTTAAACTGATAAGGCCAGCCTTTGGAGATGTGAGCTTCAGAGAGTGGGCTGGACTCCCAGGCCCATATTTTACGTAAACAACATTAGCCTTTGGTGCAAAGTTTTGTTACCTTCCCTCCCTTTCAGAACGCTCCTCTGTATTCTAGACACGATTCTTTATCGCAAGAGGTTAAGAAGCTCACAAATATTGTAATCTTGAATTTACAAAGATGAATGATCTTTCCAAGGTAAAAAATATTGGGATGTAACCAAAGAATGCGGTAGTGACTCAAACAGGAGTGTGGCTGTTCTGGGAGCGCCGGGAGTTGCCTGCAGTGAGAATAGTTGGTGGTAAGACTTTTAGCAACCCAAGCGGGCTACTTAGGAAAAATTTAGATTTGGGGTGAGGAGGGATTTCAAAGTTCATTTCACATAGGTGTAACCGATCATACTTAGATAAGGACGATCATTTCCAGAGGCTGTGGTGAGTGTGGGTTCTCCTCTTAAGTGTGAACCTTAATTTATGTGTGTGCATTTGGGGTTTTCTCATGAAAGAGGGCCTGTCTTCGAAGTGAAGGTCAGTTCTATCTTGGCTTCTCCCTAGGTGTTAGATGTCATACCAAAAAAAAAAAAAGAGAGAGAGAGAGATTTTGATTTTGTAGACCAAGCCCTTCTATACAATGGGTGTTGTCAGCATTGATTTAATACATGAACCACCAGATGGCAATAGAAAAAGTGTTTCTATAGAATGTAATCTGTAGTTTCCATAGATGATTCTTCCCCCTTCCACGGTACACTACTTTTCAGGATACTTATGCAATATATAAAATTGTTGGCTATGAACAAGGAGCGTTTATAATCTTGACAATGCAAATCCAAACCAGGAAATAGAGTGGCAGTAAAGCGTTACTAGAGAATGACATTTTATTTACATGAGCACATGTGTGAATTGTTTCCAGAGAGAATGGGTTTCCAAGGATGCACCTTATGGTTTATGTTATTGTATAGTCATGCTTCCACTTACAATGTTTCTATTCAGTATTTAGCTCTACAGTGAGCTGTGATGATTTGCAGAACTTTACAGACAGTATGGCGCTTACCCTGCAACATTTTATGTAACACCTTTTAAAGGGGGAGATACGTAAGTTTACAAACAGTGCATGTATTTATGTATTTTCCGGCCACAGGTAGTTTTACTTTATGTAGACTTTATTTTTGCCTTGTAGGCACGTCCCATTTTTCTAAGAATGTCTTCTGGGCTCTTCAAAGGTTTTCTTTTATTCTTAGCTAAGACTCCAGGTTACAAGCTAGAAAGTCAGTCTGAATTACTTAAGAAGAAAAGGATTTCATTGGAGACATCCAGGGGATTTACTGTGTAGCGCAAAGAACACCTTGAAACTTGGCAAATTTAGGGTTCAGCTCCGCCTTAGGAATAACTAGAGCCAAGTGTCTGGAACCTCTCAGGTACTGTCTTCCTGTCGTCATCCCTCAGTTTGCTTCTGTTCCCGTGTTGGTGCCGCTACTCTCGCTGAAAACTGGCTGCTTTCCTGTGACCGAAACCCAGCTATCTCCAGTCTTTGCATGCCTGTTGCTTCAGACCCTGGAGTAAAGATGGACTTAAAGCTTTGGTCGTGATTCCAAAATTTGTGAAAGGCTGAGATTTGTATTTTAAAAGCATAACCTTGAGGGGGAAAAGCAAAACTGAAGATGGGTTGGGAGAAACCGGAATGAACGACAGCAGACCAGTTCGGCTGCATCGGCAGCTGCAGTGAGAGAGCGTGGGAGCTTGGACCAGGGTGATCGTGTTGGAGATGGAAAGCACTGGGTAGAGTCGAGAGACCAAGGAAGGTACAGAAACGGGCAGGATTTGGTCGCTGGTGGTGTGGAGGGTGAGCAAGAATATGCCCAGGGTGATGTCCAGGTTCTCAGCTTGCACGACTAGTCGAGCAGTTGCTCAGTGAAGTTGCACCACCTCAGTCTGGGCAGGATGATCACGCTTTTGGTTTTAGATGTGTTAACGTGAGGTACCACTAAAGCTTCCACATGGAGCTGCCTACAAGGTGTTCGGATATGAGTTTTGCATCAGAGGAGAGGCCTAGGTATGTGGTATAAATATGTGTGGAGACAGCATAGCTTACGTTGTTTAAGAGGATGGGCGAGGCATAAAATCAAACCGACTCAGTCACTTACTAGCTGTACTTCCTTGGGTTGGCCATTTGGCTTTACTAAAGCTTTACTTCTCATGCCCGAAGTAGGTATAATAATTGCACCTACTTGATACAACTATTGTGAGGATCATTTGATATGATTCCAGGTGAGGTGCTCAGCACGGCTGAGTACGTAGCATGCATCCTGTAAGTGTTGCTGTCTACGTGTTTGTGGACAGACGCGCCTCATTTACCTTTCCCGGAGCACTAGGTATTAATGAGCGCTGCAGGACACAGCAGGGAGGGTGGAGGGCTGACGTGACTAGGGTCCGGTAATGTTAGTCTGGCTGTGACTTACTGGATACATTGAGGGAGCAGATCGGAGTGATGCGAGTGAACTGGAGAATGGTTGCGATAATATGGGAATACTAAGTATCTGACCTGGGGTGATACTGGGGTGGAAAAATAGTCGTGGTCAGTGTTGCTGCAGAGGTGAGTAAAATCTGGACCAAGAAAAGGCCGCTGAATTTGCTGATTAGGTGGGGAATGTCTATTTTGCTGAGTATAATTCCACTAGAGTTGCAGGAGCATGAAGTAGACCGCAGTTGGTTACCGAATGGATGGGTAGCGAGGGGAAGCAGCCAACAGGTGTGTGCTCATGCTGCTGAAATTCTCAAGCAAGAAAAGGAAATGAGAATTTGAAATGTATAGTGACAGAGTGATCTCAAAATGCCTTAGAAATGTTTATTTTTTCCAAGTTGAAAACTGATCTCGAGGCTGAAAAAATAAAAGTGGGCCATTGTCATCTGGCAGAATGTCAGTGATCAGCACAATTCTCTGAAGGGGTCGTTTCCACATTTCGTGATGACTGGAGGCTTCTGGCGACATCGCCACTGGACCCGATGGAGAGGGTTGCCACCCTCCCCCTGCTGCAGACACACACACACCGCCCACCAAGTATGGGGAGGACTAACAAAAGCACTCCTGAGCCCGGGAGGCCAGGGAATCCCAGGCGCCAGGGTGAAAAGAGAATTCCAGGCCAGGGTGAGGTGGGAGTCAAGGCCTCTGGCGGCTCCAGATTTGGTTATAGGCCCCGAGGGCTTGGTCCTGCGGCTCTCATGAAGGAATGGGGACCCCAGTCTGAGGTCTGCATAAGGGAGGAGGATAGAGGTGAGGTCACCCGCATAAAACCGCGAAGGACTGGCCCAGCTGTGAACAGAGGTCTAGAAAAACCTTGCCCACTAGTCTGAAGAGTGCAGAGACTTGCTGTCATTCTGGGGTTGTGCACAACAAAGAAAAAAGAGAGAAACATCTAAACCCCAAGGCTGTACCTCGTATTGGGGCTGGGTTAAAATTTAACGTTTCTTATAGCAGCTAACCCTCAAGCTGAGATAGTACCACAGAATCCGGTCCAGAGCTGTGGAAACCAGTGGAGCCCTCAGAAATAAGTGGAAAACCGTCCTGCAGAGCAAACGGAAAACCTCGGACCCTTGTAGTGGAAGCAACTCATGCTAAAGATGAACCGCACTAAGAAGTTGCCAGCGACACAGGAAGTGAGTCCCGTGAAGCAGCATGAGCAGACGTAAAGAGGCGGATTGGTACTTCAGGAGAGGCTCCTGGGACTCAGGGGTTGAAACTACTAGAGACAAAAGGGGTAAGACCATAATGAAAGAACATTGCAGGTTGGCAAACAACACACAGATTAGGAAAAGACCTAATATAGCTTCAAGAAATGAAATTATGGTCAATAAATAGAAGTGACCTCAATGGACAGGCTAAGCAGCTGTAGATACAATTGAAGGGAAAACTATTGCTCTTTAAGGAGACGTGTGAAATTACTTGGAACCCAGTACTGGGGGGTGAGGGGATGGGCGGGAATGAGTGGTTAAGACTTAGGAGCCTTAGTAGGAGAAGGTCCAGTATTACCTCCTGCAAACTTCCAGAAAAGAGGAGACAGTGAGAGCGGCACAATCTGAAGGTGTCATGGCTGAGAATTTCCCTCAATCAATGCAAGGCCAGAGCCCTGAGGTTCAAAAGCACAGTTAACCCCAGGCAGGAGAAGTAACAATAAACTCACACCCAGACATCGTGGGTGAAATACTGGGGAGAAAAGACAAAAGCAACGCGAGGAACGATGTGGGGACCAGCAGGCATTTTGTTCACAGCAGAAGGTGATCGAATCATGTCCCCACAGTGCGGAGTGGGAGACACAACCTCCAACCTGGAATTCTGCTTCCGTGTACAGTAACAGTCACGAGTAAGAGTGAAGTGCAGACTGCAGATGAAGACCGTGGTGATCACTCAGACTTGCGAAGGAACCACCAGGAGATGTACTTGAAGAAACCAGAAGGAAGGAGGGAAATGCAAACAGCAAAGTGCGAAGCGACAGGAAGCAATGGCCCTGGAATTTATTCTTTATGTGTATGCCCTGTGGTTTGAGAGGCCTCGTTTGCCCTGTGACTTTCCCCAGGTCAGCTGGTGAGGAAACATCGAGGGCCCTATCCTACTCTGCCGCTCACTCCGCCTTTTGGGGAACAAGTTGGGTCAGTTGGAGTCCTCTGTCCAATTAGCCAACAGCAGGTGGCCCTGACTAAAATAATGAGGACCTGAATTTTTCTGACATCTTTTCTAGTGGCTGATAGAGCACATGGGAAAACTAGCGTACTGCATCAGAGTTAAAAAGGATGTTGTAGAAGTGGGTCTAATTGACATGGAAGGGTGTTCAGAATATATTAGGTGAAAAATGGTGTTGTATCATGCTTTGTACAGAGTAGCACTAGCTTGTCTTTACTGAGTGTTTCTTCTGAGGTGAACGCTGTGCTCGGCCTTTCTAGGCAGCACGTGTACCCTCTCACAGCCCTGCTTCGTAGATGAGGAAACAGGCGCAGACAGGTCAGGGTCACCCGCTTAGTGAGCGGGGGAGCTGGGCTTTGAATGCAACGCTGGCTGGCTCCAGAGGCCCTGCTCTTGGTCCTGGCTTTGTGCTGCCCTTCGTGTGAGACCTGAGCACACATGGGAAGCTCTCTGACGTGGGGTCACTCCTACACACGTAAGAAGAAAAACGTCAGGAGCGCCACCCACCAAGATTTTGGTAGCAGCCCTTTCTTAGTTGAGATACAGGTATTTTCTTTTACTTTTTTCTATTTTGTGATTTTCTATAATGGGCTTAGGTTGCTTTTGAAATAAGAAATAATATAAAATATAGAAAAGTATAATAGATTTGAAAAGTAATGGGGACATAATGTTAAGTCAGAACTGGATAGGAAATTACTCAGTTTCATAATACATCCATTGAGTATGGTTGAAGGAATCGATCAGCCAACTTAACGTGCTTCTCTCTCTGTTACAGAGTTATTTTTTCCTGAGTGTTCTAAGTCTCAAACAAGCATTTATAACTTTTTAAAAAAATGACAAAAGCACTTATTTACCATAATGTGATGGTACTGGTGGATTTTAGGAGGAATATGGATTGAAGTAGTTTAGTGACTTAGGCTGAGATTGCTTTAATGGGGACCTGAGAATTTCTTTTCTATTTGCAGGAACTTAAATGATTGTTTTGGGCCTTATTTTGTTCATCTGTTTGAAAAGGCCTGCTGTATCAGAAATGCAAAAACCCCTCTGAAAGATGGGTGGGTAAACGCATTTGTACCATGCATTTCTGGTTAGTGTTGCTTAATCTTTGTTTTATGATTCTGGTGTCAGATTCTCTTCATAGTGAAACAATTCAATGAGTTCAATTTTTTATAGTATTCCATACAAAAAGTTTGAAGCATGTAATTAGTTGTAACCAAAAATTAGGAGTGCTTTTTAAATTGAAATGTTCCATGTAAATTACAAATTTATCAATGTATGTTAAATATAAGGCGAGTGTAAATTAGGAGAGGGCTATGCGAGAAAGCTGCGGCGTGCCGGGCAACAGCTGGAGCGTGGCCAGGCTTGTAGAAATGTGCCGTTTCCTGAGAGCGGCCCTGGCACACGGCGGGGCCCCCCAGCCGTGTCCCTGCCGTGCCATCGCTGGTTTTCTCGGAGCTCTAGAGCCCCTGCAGCCTCGGAGCTGCTCTGGTTCTTGCCTTTCCTGAAGGTTGATGTTCAGCATTTCCTCAAATCTATTTGTTTTTCAGTATATCCCCCTTTTGCTTAAGTTAGCTGGAGTTGCTTTTCTTCAACATACGGTATTCAAACCTTTTGAAATGGGGGGAGGGCTTAACAAGCATTGCCAATAATTTTGAATATCACATTATAGATATAAAATTATGGAAGTTCTAAAAGTAAGTATTTAAAGGCAATTAAAGGAACACATATGGATTCTGAATGAACAAATGAAATTGGGCTGTGTGTGTTTTGATTTTGTTTCCATCTTTCCATTTTCTAGAGTATTTGGGGAGTGAGAATTCCTTCTCCTGACCTTGCTTTAACTGCCTCTGTGCCTACGTCTTCCTCCCCATTTCTCTAGCTTGTCTCTGTCCCGTGGCCGTGTTCCCCCGGGGCCAGCCAGCGGCGGGCTTGCCTCTGCCTGCTCCTCTCTTGCTTTCCTATTTTCGAGGGGCCATTTTTCTTCCCAACCTCACGAAGGGTTCCTGCCTGCAGTCCTGCCTCCCATTTGCACAGGGGTTGGTTTTTCTCTTTGCGTGTGGTAGCGCACGTGCCCGTGTGCAGACGCGAGGGTTGTTAGAGGTAAGGACACCTGGACAGCATGCTTGATTAAGGTAGGGCTGCCTTTGTTGTTTTAAGCTTCTTTATGTAGCTTTGGTAAGGAAGGAGGCTTGTGGTATCTTTTTATGGCAGGACTTTAGTTTTTACACTCACGTTGTGTTTTCTGATGTAGTGCTTCTTATTTATGAAAAACTACGCGAGAGGGGTTAAAAATTGTGCCATGCTGCCGTGTGTGGAGCGGAAAGGCTCTGTTTCCCTGGTTCTCAGTCCGCTGGTCCTTCTGCTTGAGGTCAGCACTGTTCCCAGTTTCTTAAGTATTCTTCCAGTGACATTTGATGTGCAACACTGACAAATATCCCCCCGCACCCCCTCTTTGCTTTTAGACAAATGGTAACATACTATTACCTGGGGAACTGCCCTCACTGCACTTCTGTTGTCACTTAACAATGTCTCTTAGAGATCATTGCATGTTAGCACGTGTACATATGTCTCATTTTTAAATACACACATTGGCTACAGTGCATTGGCATTATAACATGACAGTGTCTTGAGTCAAAGAACTGGGTTCAAGTCCTGGCTCTGTCATTTATGAGCTGTGTGACCTTGGGCAAATTACAGAACCTGTGTCTCAGTTGCTCGTTTATAAAATGAAAAGTTAATATGTCTTCACAAGGTTTTTGTAAGGATTAGAAAAGATGTATATAAAAGCATTTAGCAAAATTTCTTGCTTAATAAATCACAGCTATAATTGTGCTCATTAATTTATCAGATTAAATGAGTGCCTAATATGTTTCTCTGTCCTTAACTAAAATAAAACACACAGAAGCCGTTACCTGTTTCTTGCCTTTTTAACTTACCCTGGTTGTTCTCTTCCTCTAATTCATTGTTTGTAGTCTCTCCCTCTTCTCTCTCCTTTCTCCCCCCCCACAAATGATGTCATGTATCTCTTTTTCTTCTTGAGGTTTCTTGGCTTGCTGGTGACTTTCCCGACCTATCATATCATCCCTGCCATAGTACCAGATCCCATCAATTGTGATTCACTATTGAAACCCCAACAGGGAAGGAATATTTCTGGTGAGGATACTCCAGAGTTAATTTAAATTTGATTGGCAATCAAATTTATTCAAGTCGCTAGACAGATGGCTCTTTCTGTGATCGAGAGTTCAGCTGGGATAGGACTGAGGTTTGGGTAAGGATGGCAACGGCAGTGCAATAGATGTGGGGCTGAGATGCCACCGATGCATTTGGGCAGTGTGGCCTGTCCATAGGGGCCAGCGGTGAGGGGAAGCACAGGTGCATCAGGGAGTATGTGTAGATAACTCCCTGACCTTTGAAAACTGTCCCGATAAGTCAGAGGCGCTTGGGGACGGACGGGGAACAACATGCAGGGAGTGGTGTATTAAAGAATATGCTGCACATAGATGATTGAGACAGAGGAGCTGCCTCGCTAAGCTACTTTAATGTTTCGATTCAGGGTACAAGCTGTCTAGCTAGGGGAGCCCCCACCCTTTATCATAGGGGAGGCATGGGTCTCACTTGGTGGGGGTCTGCCAAGCTGTCGTGCTTGGCGGAGTCAGGATCAGTGTACCCAGACATATTTGTGTAGTGCCTTTTCAGGGGGCTGAGTCCTAGGAAGAGCATCTGGGGGCCTAGCTGGCAAGTGTAAGGTACTACTTCCATCAGTTCGATTCCCTTTTACCCATTGGCTGGTATAGCCTAAGCCAGCTGGTTTACATCTTAGAAGTTTCTTTTATCCTCTCTACTGGAGTGTTTTTCTGTTTTCTGGGCCTGATAAGTTTTCACTACCTAGATGATATGTATATAAAGGGATATATAACCCCCCCAAACCCACAGAATTATCTTCTGGAAGTCAGGCCCCTTGTAGTACAGGCTTCCCCTGCTAGGTGAGTGTTCCAGGAACCCATCTGCATCAGTGTACCAGCTGGTGATGTTGTGAGAGGCTGCATTCAGCTTAAGTGAATTTTTTTTTTTTGAAGACTTTCAGTGCGTTTGCCCGTTTCATGATGGGTGATTTATGAGTGTACCTGCGCACACTACACTGAGTGTTCAGCAATTTTTGACCGCAATGGCATGACTCCCATGCCCCTCCCTCCCTATTCATGTGATCTTACCCTGAGCAATTTTTTGTTTGTTTCCCTGGATGAAAAAATTCCTCCAAGGGATGCATTTTGCTGATGTGGAAGAGGTGAAACATATAATGGTAGAAGCACTAAGACATCAACATTGATGAGATCAAAAACTGTTCTGAGCAGTGGAAAACGTCTCAATAGGTGTACTGCATCCAATGGAGAGTACTTTGAAGGTGATTGAAGGTTAAACATGTGAGAATAAATACACGATTTTTAAAAATAAATCTGTTTTTTGGGGGAGGACCTTCCTGTATGTACTATGTGACGATCTTAATGTTTTTGTCCCTTCGGCTTTCTGTCTTTGTGCTCTGTGGTGACAGGGAAGGGCCTGTTATCTAGTGACGGCCTGGTCTGTTTATTGCCACTCAAGTAGCCTTTTGGCCTTGGAACTGTAATCACTGAAGGAAATCCAAAGAAACGTAGCCCTTGAAGTACATCTGAATGTTCCGTTCAAGGATTTTACTTTTGTTGTTACTATTTATTTACATTAAAAATCTGAGTTCCTCTGCCATTTGCCTAACCCTTTCTTAATAATCCTTTTTTTATTTACTTTCCTGAAAGTGTGAACATTTAAAGGGATGATGACTCAGCTGTGTCCCAAGGCTTTCTGAGAGAGAGGGAAATTGAATTTCAGCTGCTTACAGGATTGTCCGGACGTGGTGGGAAGGGTGTGGTGTGGCAGAATCCTAATGCTTCTGCCCTTTGGAACACGGCTTCCACATTCATTTCGCCTTTGTCCTCATGTGTGGGTGTCAGAAACTCCAGAAGATTCTGCTTCATGCGTACATGCCCTCTCCCCCCTCCCCCATACTCGCATGTGAACTCTGAGAGACCCAGCCGTTCCGGAGGTAATTTCCAAATACCTTCGCCTTCCTTTGCAGTTACAGCTTTCTTCTATTTTTTTCTATTCCTTGCTCTTGTTTTACACATAACTTGAACTCTACGGAGAAAGTTAAAGTAATAAAAAAGGTATATTTTCATATTATACAGAATAAGAACTCCTGTTCCTGTAAATTGCTGCTTAGCGTTCAGAACTGTGTATTTCAGTGTCAGAGTTCCTCCTTTAAAAACTGGCCCGGTTGAATGCTGATCGATTTTTTTCTCTTGGTTGGTATATGAAAACCCTAAATATAGAGGAAGAATTTTGACTAATTTTTATTCTTTCCAAATAAGTTATCTGTGGTGTCAGTTCCTGGTCTTTGCAGATGTTAGTCAAGTGTCTTCTGTATTAAGCAATTGCTCTGTTTAAATAATATTAATTACAACCTTCCCAGAATAAGTCCTGTTTCAGAGATATGGAATTTGTTTAACTACTCATCTCTGATAAGAAAGGAAATAAGATCTTTTGTGTCTTTTTTTGCTGCTTGTAGAATAAGACAAAACTTTATAGTGTTAAACTTGACCAAAAATGTTTAAAATAATGATTTTGATAGATCTCAGGAATTAGAGAAATTGATACTTTGGTACTGCCAGGAAAAGCGTGGCTTAAAAATATCAGGTGAGCAGTCGTGCTAAACCTTGTACTTGATAAAAACTGAATGTAGCCTGTAGACTCTGACAGAGAGCATCCCACAGTTCTTGAAGTTTGTTTTTCTTCTGAAATTTAACGTTTGCTAACATAACAGGATTTCAGGATATCTTGCTGTCCTAAAATTAAGATATTTCAGGGAATATCAATGGAAGGTTCTTGAAATGAAAACTATTAGGCCTATTTATTTTATGTGAAAAGAAAATTTTTTTGACACTAAAAAGTCTTTTAAAAATGTAGAAGCAAGATGATACTGTGGAATTTTTTGACAGATTGCTTAGAAGCCTCAAAATCAAAGTAAAAATGAATTAGAAATTCATCTTTGATTTTCCTGGGCCATTTCGTTTGAGTTGATTTTTTTCAGAGCACATAAGGTTTCTAACAGCACAACTTACGACAGAGTCTTGGGTGGTCGTCCTGTGAGCAGTGGCCTTTGGCCTGTCCTGGGACCTCCGGCTCTGGCTGCTCAGCTCACGAATGTGAGTGAGGTGAGCGGATTGGAACCTGCCATACTGTGGTAAGAAGAGCTTAAGGTACTTACTTGGTTGATTCTGAATCAGTATAATGATCAATTTAGGTGAATGACAAGGATATTGTAAAGATCTTATGGTACCTGGAGAATTTACTTTCCAAAGAACCACTCTTCATGCTGTAACAAAAATTATTTTTAAACCTAAAATTTAATAAAGTGGATGTGCGGTTGTTGACAGCTTTACAAGGGTCAAAGGTCAAACTGTATAGGAAGCATAGAGGGGTCTTGCTTATACCTTTGCCTTGCCGTCTGTTTGCCCCTCCCCTGTCACAGGTAACCGTTTTTATTAGTTGCTTGTTTTCATTTCTTTTGGTTATATGCCTAGGAGTGGAATTGTGGGATGATATGATAATTCTGTGTGTAATATTTTGAGTAAATTGACTGTTTTCCACAGTGGCCGAACTGTTGTATATTTCCACTAGCAATGTATGAGAAGTCCAGATTTTCCACGTCCTTGCCAACACTTGTTATTTTTCTTAAAAAAAAAATCATCCTGGAAAGTGTGAAAGTGGTGTCTTACTGCGGTTTTGATTTGCGTTTCTCTAATAATTTATGATGTGAGGATCTTTCCATGTAACCATTGGGCTTTCGCATGCCATCCTTGGAGAAATATCTTTTCCCATCCTTAAACTGCATTGTATTTTTGTTGTTGAGTTTTAAGAATTCTTCATATATTCTGGACACCAAACCCTTGTCGGATAGATGATCTGCTTATTTCCTCCCATTCTATCATTGGTTTCTTATTTATTCCATGTCCCTTTTGCAAATATAAGTGTGTACACACACACACTCCTATTTCCCCCAGTCCCATATAAAAGGTTGCATATTACACACAGAGTTGTACCTTGATTTTTTTGTGTAACTTGATCTCTTTCCACCTAACAGTATAATCTAGCAATCTTTCCGTGTTAGCAAATAGGAATTCACGCTCCTTCCCTGCCCCCGCCCCCTTGCATAGCACTGCATTGTATAGATATCCCGAAGTCTGGTCAGCCTGCCGCTGGGTTACTGGGTTGTTTTTGGTCGTTTACTGTTCCTGATAGTCCGGATCAAATCCTCGTAGATGTGGGTAGTTTCGCACTTGGGCTGGTGGGTGTCTGTGTGGTAGATTCCTGGACGTGGGATTGCTGCAGCCAAGGCCCACGGTCTTACACACAGCACGTTTGAACGCAGCAATTCAGTCCCTCGTACCTGGGTGTTTCCTTAGTGCTCCCATCACGTTTTGCCATTCTTCATTCCTGTGGGAGCTGCTACATTGTGTCGGAGTTACGGCGCCCCCAGAAGTGTAGCTGCCCCTGTCGTGGGTGCCCATGAGCGTTCTACAGAAGAGCATTGTTACACTTCGTGTAAATGGATCCATTATCCTCAACCAAACATTTGAGTGAATATCCACTTCGGTTTTTATTCTTGACCGTAGAAACTATCGAGAGGGAACTGTGCTAACTGAGCCAGAGTGTCCCTCTTCTTTGCCACAGCACACTCTTACCTGTACTCAACTTTTACCATTCTCCTTTAAAAAAAATAAAATGGATAGTTGTGAGACAGGATAGTAAGAAGCTAGGAAAATTCCTTGGCGAGTGGGACAGGAAAACTGACAAATAACTGAACAAACTGAGCAAGTTACAGCCACATGTAGATGGTCGCTGGGGGGGGAAAGAAGGCCCCATGTGCACAGAAGGGGGCAAAAGTGGGAAAATAAGTCCATCAGCCCCAGAGTGATGGGCCTTTTCTTCCTGGAGATATCAGCGAGGCCTCAGTCGAATGTCAGCTTCAGGCCCAGCAACACAGCAGAACCAGACAAGCGATGCCATGCTAACCTCGGGACCAGCTGCACTGACTAAGGACCCCTGCCTTGTCACTGACCGATCAGTGGAGACCACAACCCTGCACCAGCACACCTGGAAAACTGATGAATATTCTGCTGAAACCCTCCCCTGAGATTCCACCTGCAGGAAAGAGATGAAAGCCTCAAGGTCAGCGGGCGCTCTCCTCCGGGAAGCAGCCCCTGCCATTCCCTTTCTTTTCTTCCCCTAGTTCTTTCCCCACAGGTGCCAGTCTCCTAAACCAAGATAACGGGCGGCTGGCAGCCTGTCCCGGGCTGACCCCCCAGTGCCCCGGGCTCCCTTTTCTCTGACGACTTCTATGCTAGACCCTTTCTTGTTTCACTGTCCTCGGCTTTAATAAGTGTGTCCTCAGAGTCACCTGGACTCGTGTTGTGAAATCTTTCCTGCCGGAAGCCAGGAACCCACGCACTACTAGCTGGCCCTAGGCAGACTTGTTCTAGGGCCAGGTCCCTTGTCCAGGTAACAGTTGCAAAGACTGACCAACTGTATGTAAAAGTCTGCCACTGTTATTGGTTGTCATTTCCCTTCATTCTGTTATCTTACCTGTGCCTAGCTTCTTTCTCTGTCTTCAAAGGGTCATCTCAGGTGCATTATTCATGAAGTCGTCCCTAACTCACTCATGCTAGCATAGTATTCCACCTCCCTTGCATTTTTTGCAACTTTACTATAGTAACCAGAAGTTTAGTATCGTAGCTACGTACAGTAAACGCCCCTGCTAATAGACTCCTCGATACCAATGTGTATCTTTCTCAGAGCCTTGAACTTATTTCATGCTCAATCAATTATAGCTGAGCATTTTGCGTGAATTAATGTGTGAGGTTTTATGCTGTTTCCGTAAGTGTAAATGTTCCCCAGGGTTTCATCTTAAACGCTTTTCTTCCTTGTAATCTTGTCTGCTCTTTGCCAGCTACCTTCCCTAAACAATGATTTCAGCTGGATCTGCTCATTCCAGCCCCTGGTCTGACCTTTGGGCCTGACACATCCTACCTAGTGCCTTACCTGACCTACAGGGAGCGTTTGTACTTTTGTAATAACTGTATACATAAATACACTTTCTCATCTTTTCCTTTTTTTTTTTGAAATAATGTTACTCAGACTTCATTTGCTGCCTGCCTGGCGGCCTAGTCAGTTGCTAGGCCCCACTGTTCCTACATGGAAATAGTTTGCATATCTACTGCCTCCACCTGAACGCGGACCCCACTTACTGTCTGGGCGATTACATGACTGCCCGCTTTTTCAGAGAATAAATTACCGTTCTAGTCTTAGAAAACGTTTTTGGCTGTCTAAAACTTACCAAGTGGAGCCCAGCATGCAAAGCTTGCCACCAGCCTCTGGACGTCTCTGTGCTCCTTTCCAGCCTGTCGTGTCCTTGTGTGTGTAACCTAGCCGGTGATTCCATCCCTCCGTGTTGCCGTCATCAAATGAGTCTCCTCGGCTGGAAACTGGGGACTCATCTGAGCCTCCCTCTTCGAAGACTTCCTGACTCCACCCCATCCCGTTACTCAGTTTTGAAAGCACATGGATTTTACTCTGAATAGTTCTCAAATTTCTCTTCGCCACTCTGAACTTTCTGCCTATATTCTTGGTCAAATTCATCCCCAACATAGTTTCCAAATCTGAATCTCACCGTGAATCTCTGCTTATCATGGGTCTTACTACCCAGCCTTCAAGGTCTTCGTTATCTGAGCCTTGTTTTCGTCTGGATTGGAATCTCTCCTGAGTTTCACCTGGCTCTCTCAGAACACCAAATCACCAGTAGGTCCACTTGGCTGCTCCTTGGTTTCACAGGTCCCTTAGCCCTGAATGGTGCCTCCTAACTCCCTCTCCTCCCGCTGTCCAGCCAGACCTCAGCTCATCTGTTGACTGTCTGCTCGGGCATCACTCCTTGTAGCCTTTCTGACTCGTGTCCTCCATGCCACTCATTGGCTTGCCCCCCACCGTACCCTGTGCAGCTTCCTACCCTGGGGCCTTTCTCATTGCAGTTTATTATATCAGTCTCTTCCACCAGTCTGAGAACTTCAAAAGATAGGATGATTTTATCCGTCATTATATTTCTTGCACCTGGCACAGTGTCCATTACATAATAGGAACCCAATAAACACTTGTTGAATGAACACATTGTAAAGTTCATTTTCCTTTACCATTTAAGCTGGGGCCAATCTCTCCGCTTCCAGAGGCCACTTGCCTTCCTCCTCATGTGCAGCTGCCCCCTCCTCACTCCCCAAAATCTTCGAACCCACAACTGCACATCAGGTCCTTCTCCTGCTTTGACAATCTCTGACTACTGCTTTCGGCCAGAGAAACTCTGCTTTTAGGGCTCATGTACCCAGATCGGGCTCACGGGATAGTCTCTGTAGCTGAATGAAGGTTAAATGGGCCATATGACATAACATCATCACAGAAGTGGTGCCATCTATTCCCAGGTCCAGAGACTGGGGAAGGGCACTCCTGAAGTTCCGCCTACTGCAGTGCTGTTCTGGTAGACGGGGTAAAGGTTCTGCTCTAGACACTGACATGTCTCTCTGCCCTTTGACCTCAGAGTCTTATATCCCTGCATATGCCACAGGGGTTTTAATCATGTGATGGACCTTGTAATGTAGAAGCAAGCTTGGGAGAAATGAGTTGAAATGGACTGTTGGTACTTGTGACGGAAATCTAGTATGCGTTGTTCTAAGGAAACGTGATTCATGCTTCTCTCCTTTTTCACGTTGCAATTTCAGGTTCCGATTGTTTTTCTTGTCTATCTCCTGGTTCTCTTTTATCCTAGCATTGAAATCAGAGTAGATTATTTTGATTGTAAGCAGAACGTTGTTTTTTTAAAGTAAACTTTTTATTGAAACAGACATACAGCAAGGTGCACAGGTAATAAGTGTATCACTTGACAAACTTTCACAGATGGAACATACACATGTAATTAACAGCCAGATCAGACATTGGGACATTTACCCCAGCAGCCCGCTATCCTATTGGTCCCTGGGAAGCAGTGTTTCCTTTGCCTATTAATTTGACGAGCTCTTGGACTATTTAGTATGTATGCTTTTTATTACAGATTTTATTCTTTCAATTTAAGGAGTAGGTATAAACAGATAACCCTCAAACTGTTTGGGGCGTGGGGTAAGAGTCGTTAGGAGGCAGCTCTTGAAGGTTTACTTGCTACGGAGGGTGTCCTAATGATCAAAGGTGATGTGGGGCTAGATTCCTTATCGTCTCAGTAATAGGAAATAAACTCCCATTGTGTGAATAACTAAAAGTTATAAAAATGGGTTTTATACTCAAAGCAATAGTGGACTCTTACTTTTGCTGTTAAAATAAAATGCAGCCCTGGCTCAGTTGGCGGGCGTCATCCTGTGAAATGAAATGTGACTGGTTTGATTCTCGCTGCCCCGGGCACGTGCCTGGGTTGCAGGTTTGGCCCCCCAGGGCACATATGGAGGGTAGAGAGCTACTGACCGAAGCTTCTCGCCTTCTCTTCCTCTCTCCCTTCTCCTCTCTCTGCAATAAATTAAGTACATAAATAAAATAAAGTAGAGACTGGAAAACTGGTCTTTAGGAAAATCATCCTAATGGTCCAGTTTTAGGTGGTTATTTTTTGTATTTTTAAGGCCAGACTTTTTAGTGTTTCTCTTCTATAATTTTATTAAATCTGTGGCCAGAAAAAAGTAAAGGATAAGATGTCAGAGTCTATATGTTTGAAAGTTTGGTTGAACATGAGAAAGGAAGTCCTTTTTCTATGGTTAATTTTACTGATTTTACACATGGCAAGCCTCCCACGTTGAATTACTTTTTAAACAGATAACAAGGTTTAGGAAACTATTCAAGCACTGTATAGTGTGGTGGACTTCGCCAATGGAATACCTACTAGTTATGTGTCTCTAGAGCTGTATTTATCGTACTGTTACCAAAAGAATCCTGGACTGTCTGGGAAGGATAGCGTCTTATACTCCACTGCCCAACCACTTTTTGGGGATGCCCGAGTCACACAGGTCCTTTTTAAAACATAATATTCTGGTGTGGTATCTAACGTAGAGATTTGAGACCTCAAAGCAATAGACCATCTCATAAACATTGATGCACGAGGACATATGACCTGGGCATCAGTAGCCTGTTTTTTCTAATACATATTTTATAGTAATCCCAGCCTCTTATATGCAGCATCCTAGTTTTTATATGCAGCATCTTAACCTATTGCTCTGTACTCTGCCCTTATGGATTATTGCATACATTTGTAAATGACATACATAATTTTATTTTTTATTTTCATTAATATTCAAAGCATACTGACTTTAAGGGGAGAAAAATAGGGATATATTTTTAAGTGAGACTTTAGGGGTTGCACTTAAAATTCTTTTTATACAAAGTATGTGAAGAAGCGCTCGTGTTATCACAGTTCCCAGGGACCACAATGATTTTGACTTTAATTACAGATGATGGACTATAAAAGCATTTCCATCACAGAACTGTTTTAAGGGATTAAAGTGCATATCAACAAAAAAACCCCCAGCTTCTTGCATAAAATTATTGTTGCTAAATAATATATTTTAATATATCTATAAAAGTGCTATAACAATTGCTGAGTAATGTCTGGTACATTTTTTAAAAACTACATAAAGATTTCTCAGATCCCTTGAATTTCTCTATGATGTTCTGCTCAACTAATTCTTCATGAGCAGGAGAATCTCATTGTTGTTACAAGAGCGGAGGGCTTCTGGAGCCATCATTAGGCTGCATTGCGTGAGCCAAGTGCAGTCCTTCTGAGAGACCTGGGAAGGGCCGTCTCACTTGGCTGTGTGCTCCCATGGGGACAGCCAGCCAACCAAAGAAAAAGGCAGAATCGGACTTAGATATTTATATATAGGGTGGGGCAAAAGTAGGTTTTCAATTCATATGGAAAATAATACAACTAATAAGTAATAGTACCAGAATAAACTCTTACGTTTTGTGTATTCACAACTGTAAACCGAGTTTTGCCCCACTTGCATATAATTTGCAAAATATCCTTCAATGTAACTTTATTAAGGCGGTTAGTTCTCTCTCTGCAATGGATTGCTTACATTTTGTCACAGTGGTTGTTCATTTAAAAATGAAGAGTATCAGAAAGTATAAAGAAAGTAAAAATCAAATTAGGGAAAGAAATCAACAGAAATCTTCCTTCCCAGAGATAGCCACTGTTAACACTTTGGCGAACTAGTTGCAGAAATCTCCCCGTGCCCGCGAGCATAGTAAAAGTGCGCACGGCCAGTGCGGTGAGCCTGAATCGTATGCTCTTGTGATCTTCCACTCAGCGGTCTCTCTTCAAGCCTATAAATGTAGACGTGCACCATTATCCTTAGCGGAAGTGTGAACTAATGACTTTAAAAAGAACTAGCACAAGCAATGACGTTGGGATTTGTTTTAGTTCTTTCTAAAATCATAATGCGATGAGTCTGGCTAGGCAGTGTCTCTTCCACCAGTCCGACGATCGCCTTCATTAGGGCGAGCACCTTGAGTAGGACAGCTGGGTGGCAGAGTGCCCGCCTCGTTCCGCGTCACCAGGCCGCCCTTCGGAAAGGTAGTGTCAGCGCACACTCCCACTCAGTCCGCATTTCTGCGTCTTTTCACCACCACCCCTTTGTCAGTCTTTTAAAATTATTCCAAATGAAAATATGAAGACTGGTGATTTCTTTCTCCCCACTTTATTTTCCTTCCTTTATTTATTTTTTATTTGCTTTACTTTTTTATTAGGAAAGATACAATGTAGGAACATGCACCCATCAACCAGTTTCAGTAATTTCGACCCAGGGTTGATCTTGCTTTTCTACGTCCCATCTGATTCCCTTCTTTGTTTTGTGAAGCAAGTTCCAGACATATTTTATACACATGAAATTATTTAATATCTTTGCATCTCTTCATTTATTACTGAGAACGATTATCCTTTAGAGACATATTGGGCACAAAGTGATTGTACATTTTAATTTAACAGTCAGTTGATTTTGGTTTTTTGGTTTTATACCAGTTGCATTCGTGCGATTTAGCACTTAGGTTTAATAATCTTAAGATATGAGATGTACAGGTAAGGTTCAGTTCCAGGGAAGTACCATCGTGCTGTTCGGAGGTCATCTGCAGCACGGGGTCCCGGCTGCGCGGTTTTCAGGACTTTGCTAAGCGGGCAGGTCCCGAAGGGAGTAGCCACAGTGCGTGTTAGGGCGCAGTGTCAGAACGGTGGGCGGAGCCAGGTGGGGCTCTCGCGTTTGGAGGAGTCGGAGCTGAGGGAGGCGGGTGATGAACGGTGACAACTCTCTGAAGAGTGTCTTGTGGAAGGGCTTCGGGATGACAAGAAAGAAGCTGCTAATTAAGTAGCAATAAATTATGTCTCCTCTCCAGCTCCTCATGCTTAGCTTTTACTGATTTTGTTTATATACAGCTGATGAAAGCAAGTGGTTGGTTATGTGGCACAAGTGATGTTTCTGGTTTCCAGGAAAACCTGAGATGATCTTTGTCAGGTTTTACTTCACACATCCATCTCTTCAAGCAAGGATCCACATCTGATGTTTAAAGTACTTTTGCTCTACAAGAAAACACTCTCCAGTAGGGGGACATTTTTTCCAGCCAGAAATCTGCCCAGCAGAGACCCAGAATCCCATACCTCGTTTCAAAATAAAGGATCTGAAATGTCTTTCATTGCTCGTTTGGAGGCAAACCTGGACCTGAATGCATGTCTTTCTCTCACGTGCTGTGAGCAGTCATGCATTTCTTTGCAGAAGTGGTAATATGTTTGATTACAGTGTGCTTTTCCATACCCCAAGGGGGCATTAGGTAATGCTGTTATTACCCTTCCAAAAGCTAAGGAAGTCTGAATTCTGGAACACTTCTGGCCCAAAGGTTGTTTTTTTAACCTATAATGTAATTTTTTCATATGTTGAATGATATACTGTGTATTTTGATGCCAGATGACTTTGCATGTATAAGAAGCGGGTAGTAGTTTCTCCGTGTTTTTACCTTTGGCCGCTGCGAAAATTAGATTAATATGTGGAACATATTCAGAATGGGACTGCCTAAGAATAACATGTTACTAGTATGGTATTATTATTCTGCACATGTTTAACACTCCTTCTGAAAGTAGAAAGGATAATGTTGAAATATTATGACTGTTCAACATAGAGTTGTCTTCTAGAGGCAAATGACAGATGATATTTTAAAGTCTTTCATTTTATCCAATCTGATTAGTGCATTATAGTGTTATTTGAATTATTTGGAATGAAGTAATGTATCATAAAACAGAATCAGGCCTATTTTAAGGTCTACATTTATGAGCTGTTTGAATTTGCTTTTAGGCATATATATTGAAGTTGCTTGTGAATGACGATGATTTCATTTTAGATCATGCTAACGTTCTAGTTCAAGTGATTTCGGTGGCTTGTATTGTAATCTCCACCACAAACTGAACACAGAAAAGAAAGCCAGTACGGTTTAAAAATGTATTTATTTATAAAAAGAGCAACAACTCATTTGGTTAAAAAAATAAAGAGAAAATAGTATTATATGAAAAAAGTTATGCTGTATTTTCCCCCCAAATATTTATTTGTGTCAGTGTATATATTTAAGAAAATTATACAGATAGGATCGTGTATTTTTTACGTTGTCCATTGCTTTTTGATGGACGTGACTTAGAGATCTTTCAGTACGTGCACACACAGGTGTATCTTCTCCGTAGCCACTGTGTGGTATTCCCTGTGCACCCTTACCTTCCACCCCCAGTCCTTGGTGGACCTTTCTTTTCTTTACTTTTTTATTAGAAATGATCATGCAGTGAATAGCTTTGCATGTGTAGTTTGATGTATCTTTGCAGGAAAATCCAAAAGGTAGATTCCTGCTATGGAAATGCTGGGTATGCACACCTAAATGTACTGATAGTGTTGGATTACCCAACAGAAGGTCTCACCAGTGAACCTCTTTGCTAACTGTGTTCACCAATGCTCTTTATCCCCCCTTCTTTGCAGGAGGTTAGGGGGTTAATTAGTTTAACCCCTAATCTAATCTGATTTGTGGTTAATCAGATTAGCTGCCATCCTACTTTCTGTCTCTCGAGAGTTGCCTATGCTGGACCTGTCATATAAATGGACTCACACATGGTTCTTTTGTGTCTGGCTTCTCGCACTGATCAAGTTTTCAGGGTTCGTCCACCCTGTAGTGTGTGTCAGTACTTCATTCTTTTGTGTGCCTGAGTAGTGTTCCATTGGATGGACGGACCACGGTTTACCTATTCATCAGTTTAAGAACAAAAATTTGTGGTATTTTCACTTTTTTGGTGGTTATCGGTGAAGCTGCCATATGCCAAGTTTTCGTGTGGACGTGTGTCTTCATTTCTCCAGGGCGTGCACCTCGACGTGGAATTGCGGGGTCATGTGACAACTCTAGTTCTAGTGTTCGAAGAACTGCCAGACTGTCTCCAACCTGGCTGCATCATTTTACGTTCCCCTCAACAGTTATGAGGCACCAGTTTTTCCAAATCGTTGCCAACACTTGTTCCTTTCACTTTTTACAAAGAACTTCTGAATCACAGCCATCCCAGTAGGTGTGGAATAGTTTCTCATAGTGGTTTTGACTTCCAGTTCCTTGATTACTAACAAGGTTTGGTATCTTTATGTACATGTTGGTCATTTGCATATCTTTGGAGAAATATGTATTTAGATTCTTTGCCCATTTTTAAATTAGTTGCCTTGTTATTTTTGAGTCGTAATAGTTCTTTATATACTCTACATACAAGTGTCTTTTCAGGTATATGATTTCCAAATATTTTCTCCCCTTCTGCGGATTTCTTTTCACTTTCTTGATGATATTCATTGAAGTACAAACATGTTTAATTTTGACGATGTCCAATTTGTCTGTTTTTTCTTTTGGTCATGCTTTTGCTGTCATTTGTGAACATATCTTTTTAATCAAAGAGTTTACTTGATGAGACACCTTTCCATTGGGTACCGGGTACTGTAGGTGGTACAGGCAACGTGTTTCTTATCCCAACGACTCAGTCCTTGAGGTGGTCTCAGGTGCAGCTTAGTCTGAGGCAGCACAACTAGGCTGATTTAGGTATTTTATTTGGAAGTGTGGTTGAAGGTATTTTCATATGAAAATTAATCTAGCTTTTATGATAAAATGTGACCTTGCAATGTAGTTTTGCACATTTATGGTGAAATAGTTATTACTTTACAGGTACTAAAAAAATCCATCTACTTTTGCAATTTCAGAATGTAGCTTTCTCATGCCTTATTTTAATTAGTGTTAAGCCTCTTATTTATGCTGAGAAGATGGCGATGAATTTGCTACAGGTTAAAAAATACTTTAACCGAATTATCGTTATCTTAAAAGTTATTGTCTCTAAGATTTTTGAGTGACACTGAGATTTTTTTTGAGATTTCAACTAATTTATTTTTGGTCATCTACAGGAAGTTAAAAATTTTCTTTTGTAGCTTTGAATTTTTTAATTTTCTGTATAATGAATGTACACAGCGTGGCTTCCTGGTAAGGATGAATGCAGCTGTACAAATTTGTCCTAGCAGGGTTCCGTCCTTTAATGTCAATGCTGTACATTGTTCTCACGTTATTCCGGTTTTTCTGGCATTGTATCTCATGTGGATGTAGATTCTTATTTTGTGGGTGAAAAGGGGTATAAGTTTAGTAGGATCACAGACTTAAAAGTTGTCTCCTCCTCACTTCTAATAAGTAATAACTCTTTTAGAGTGAAGTCACAGTAAGTATAAAGAAGTGATAATGGAATCTGTTATTTGGAAAAACAAATTTTATTGCCATTTATAATAAATATAAATGGTCTACCATTTATTTTAGAAATATATTTCTAGGCCCTAGAAAGACTGCATTTCACGATTAAGTTAGAGTTACTAGAAGCTAGGACAGTTTTTAGGGATGTCATAATGTGCCCTAGGGGACAGTAACACTGCTAAAGGTTCTGACATTCAGCCAGTAAGGTGTTTTGATTTCCAAGTACTCCCCACCCCCTGCCACCCAAAATAGATGCAAGAAAGTATCAGTATTTTTGGTAAATTTGCCAAGTTTTTTTTTCACATGATTCTCATTATATCATTGAAAGTACCTAAATAATGCTAACATTTTAAGCTAAGCAGTTATTCAGCTGACCACTTTGACATTACCACTGATTAGAGTTGAAGACTAAGTTGAGCCTGGGGAATGGGTTCCATCGTCCGGAAAAGCTCTTACAATTCTCCTTGTCAGTGTGTCATAACCCGTTACAAGGGCATCGCTGAGAAAGGAAGAGGCTGTTCCTTCGGGCAGCGTGTTTGACGTGGGCCTTCCCACAGGTGTGCTGTGGATGAGCTCAGGTCTCTTAAGGAATTGGGAGCTGTGTTTCTGTTATGCTGGCTTTGGGTGGGGAGCTCTGATGCCTAATGAAGGCCAGAACACACAGAGCCCAGGGGCCAGTTATTGGAAACGTGACGATGCTCAGGGACCCTACTCTACTCGTGGAGGATCCAGGGTTTCTTATTTCTAGTGCCTCCGCTGGCTTCTGGAGAGTTCCTACAGGCTACATGAAGGGAACACTTTCCTGTCTGAGAAGGTGTTTAGTGTAGTTTATCATTGTATGTTACCTTTCAACAAGGTCAAAGACATGTTTTTACTGCAACTGGGGAAGGCTCTGCTCTTGGTTCTGCCTTCTTTGAGTTGGCCTCCTATGTGTCTGTGTGTCTTTCATTATCTCTGACGTCAGCTAGGTGGGGCTTTATTTCCTTCCACACTCAGCCTGGATTCCAAGGTCATCTGCCTCTTACATCAGGACCCTGGCCTGCTTTGTCTCCATGCTTTTTACATCTCCCCTGACATGTGTATCCCTAACCCAACATAAATGCCACACCTTAGCTGCTCTTGTAGCTGCATCGCTCAGTACTTTAGGGTGAATTAGAACAACTTCGAAGACTGTTGTTTTGTGTTGGTCAGGGTTCAGTTGTAGAAAACATAATCTAATTCTCTCTACTCCAAACAGAAAGGGATTTATTACAGGGAATGAAATATCTTGCTGACTTGTTGAGGGGGCTTAAAAACATGCTGTAGCCTGATTCGCTAGGAATGACTCCCAGCTCTGCCCTGAAGAACCAGACTTCCAGGGGAGCCCATGTTGTAGCCCCGCTGGGGATGAGCTGAGGTGGATGCTGCTGCTCAGCTCCTGGCCCCAGAACCATGCTACCTTGGCGGCCATCCCCAAGACTGATGGATATGTCACACTGTTTCTCTCCCTACTGGATTCAGTGTCAGTCTTGGCTAAGATGGATCGATCATACAAATTCATGTTTTGCATGCTTCACATTTGCTATGATCTGATCAGAACTGCAGTCCAGTCCAGGCCCCAGCAGCAAGAGAGCTGGGAAGGATGGTGGTTAGCTTTCTGGCTCCACTCTGCTAATAGAAGGCTGCAGAAGGTTTGAGTGAGGCAGTCTACGGTATTTTCCACGAATGTCTGATTTCCAAACTGGAGCTGGCTCATCAAAATTGCCATTCTGTCCTTTTACCTGTCCTCGGTAGGATGATTCTTCTCTTCCTTAAAGTGGCAGTTCCCACTCCACTTTACTGTGGCCCCTTCTACTCTAAGCAGATGACTGCAACCTAGGCCTGAAAGAAAAAGCTGTGGTGGGAACTGGACTTAATTGTCCTTCTGACCTTCTCTCTGTTCATTTCAAATTACTGTAACACCACCGTATGCAGTAGAGGGAAAGGGGGAGAGAGTTAGGGGAACAGAGACTCTTGGAATTGGGGTCCACAAGGTGAGAAGGGCAGGTTTGAGGAAGGAAATAAAACATTCTGGAGGCTCAGAAAACAACCTGTCATGAACATTTGAAACCATCAAATTACTGTTTCCTTCTTGAGAACTTCCTTTCTTCAGAGTCCAGGACACTTCACTCTCCTCTCTTGCTGACTAAAAAAACCCTTTCTGTTCATTTTGTTGAATTCTTTCCTTGGCTGAGGCTCAGTCCTTTTCTTCTCTCTTTATGAGTAATCTCCTCCCTAATTTGTCTCTAGCCTTCCCCCCTGACCTCCCCTAGAGGTCTACACTTACATTCTCAGTGGCCTGCATTGATCTTCTCTTAGATATCTCAAATCTCCTCAAATCTAATATGACTAAAACAAAAACTCTTGATTCTTTTTTTGCCTCCAAAACTGCCCTTCCCTCATTGCCCCCCTATCTTGGTGAATGGCACTGCAATTTACCTAGTAATTCAGGCCCAAAACCTTGGAGTTAACCTTGGTCGTCTTTCTCATTGTTCACATTAAGTTCATTAACACATTCTCTTGGGTCTGCCCTCAGACTTAACCTTGAAACTGACCACTTGTAACCCACCTTATTGTTGCTGTCCCAGGCCATCATCATCAAGAAGCCTTATAAATGACTACCCTCACTTTACTCTTCTGTACCCAACTGCCTGAGTCAGTCTGATCATGCCTTTCTGCTGTCACTGAGCATGTAAATCCCATTATACTTAGAATACAATTTCAAGGCCTTACTCTGGCCTCTGTGTGTGTTGGTCCTGACTATGTTTCTGACCTTAGTTCCTGGTTCTGCCTGGCTCACTAAACTTCTTCCACACTGGCCTACCAATTTTTCCCTGTGTAATTTGTTGGGATAGATACATAGTGGTAAATATAATTGTTTCCTGTTCCCCACTAGAATGTAAGCTTCACGAGGGTAGAACTTTGTTTTGCTCCCTGTTTATGCTTTCTTTGCCTGGCACATAGTAGGTCCTCAAATATTGGCTGATTGGAAGGTGAGGGCAGTCAAATTAATCTGATGGTCTTGTCTTAGTGTGAAAGGTTGAATATAAAGGGTCTTTGTGGAGGGAGACTCTGAGGAGTAGTAAAATATGTGACTGAGTATTACTGCAGGTAAGAGACAGTAAGCATTAAGTAATGATACAAAGATGTAGTTTTCAAACTAATAAGAGACAAAAATGGAGTGAATAACCTGACCAAACCAGTACGTGTCATTAGGAAGGTGGAAACAGTATGACATAACAGAGCAAGATGAAAGGTAGAAATGGGAGTGGGCTAGAGACTTCTTGTTCTGTCAAGATGGACTCTCATTCTGCCCAGGTCCATCTGCTCGCAGCTCGGAATCTCTGGAGGTAACACCCTAACATGCATAGAAGGACTGTGAAAGGTGGAAAGAAGGCAGCAGACAGTCTAGGAACCTGGGACTTAATGACAAGAGGTGAGTTCCGTGGATTTGCTCATTGTCTCCCATACATCCCAGACAGGGCACTGCGGAAGCTTCCAACCTGAACAGGCACAAGCAGAGCCCGCCCCCCTCAGCCAGGGGACAGGGAAAGGATGGTTGAAGAAGAAACCTTCTCGGCACTCACCAGTACTCACCCTGCTTCACCCCAACACGAAGAGAACCCTCTGCTGATTAACATTTCCAGCAGGACTAAGCAAGGAGTGGACTTTCCATCCCCCCTCCTCCCCACACCACTCAAAATCAGGCAGCATGCTGCAGTCCCCCACCTGGAGGTTGGAGATATGCCTGATCAGGGAGCTAATCATCTATTCCCTGCCTGGCAGAAGCAGGTGGCACTTCAATTTTCCTACCAGGTGGTGTGACAGGGCCAAGTAGCCGAAGTGAGATTTAACCAGGTGGTGCAAATAGGGACTAATTACTGCTAGGCCTGATGTCCCCCCCGCCCCCCACCAGTGGTCTCCCAGAGGGGAACTAACTTCGACACCCACTGGCATCAGGGAGATGGAGTACATGGAGGCAGGCAGGGCTCACTGATACTCCACGTCCTCCATTCCTGGATCCCATGTACACTGGGGCTCGCCAGGGTGCAGTGACTTTGTAGCAAAAAGTGGCGTGACAGCCCTTGGGTTTCCTCTCCCTAGTGGCAGCTCGGCCCAAGGGGAAGCTGATCCGACACAAAGGCACCAGGAATGGTGGGTTGGAGCCACACTTGTGCCATGAAGGTGTCAGTAATCTGAACTTGCACTTCACCCTCCTGTGACAAGATAATGTGAGCCAGTGCCTCACTTATGTCGGGTGTTGAGTTGGGGAAGGGCCTAGTGGGTAACTGAATATGTATACCCACCCGTCCCTGGCATTAAGCCTTAACAGGTGGACTGCTTATTAAAAGAAAGTGGAGTAGGATCCAGGGTTTCATAACAAAAATCTGTAGAATGCAATTAGTCACTCATTATACTGAGAACCAGGAAAATCACTCATGAATGAGAAGAACAATCATCAGGTGCCAACACATATTAATCTGATGAAGATTTGAAAACAGCCGTGATAAAAATGTTTTAATAAGCTCTGACAAATTCTCTTGCAATAAAAAAATCCAAAAGTTCCAGAAAGAAATAGAAATTATTAAGAAGAGAACCAAAAAAAATTGTAGAGCTAAAAAATAACTGAAATTAAAAGAAAATGCCGAATGGACTCAAGAGTAGAGTGGAGATGAGAAGGGCAGAGTTACTGAACTTTAAGATAAACCAATAGACCTTACCCAATGTGAGCAATAGAGAAAATAGACTGAAAAAAATTAAGTCTCACAGACCTGCGGGACAATAAGAAAAGAGTTAACAAGCATATTTCCAACATAGTCCCCAGTGGAAAGGAGAGACCGAGACCAAAAAAAGTATTTGAAGAAATATCTGAAAACTTCCCAAATTTGGTAAAAGGCATAAACTTACAGATTCAAGAAGCTGGGTGAATCCCAAGCAAGATAAATGCAAAGAAATCTATGTCAAGACACATCATAATTAAACTTCTGCAAACTAAAGACAAAGGAAAATTATTGAAAGTAGCCAGAGATAAACCACACACTAATTAATGGGAAAACCAATGCAAATGAGAGGAGCCTTCTCTCCTGGAACCGTGGAGGACAGAAGGGACTGACATACCATTTTTCGAGTACCGAAAGAAAAGAGCTATCAACCACAGATTCTGCATGCACCAAAAAAAAAAAAAAAAAAAAAAAAAAAAAGTCCTTCCAGAGTCATTATACTATCTTCCATAGTGGCTACATCATTTTACATTCCCACCAGAGAGCACAGGGCCCCAGTTTCTCCACATCCTCGCCAACGCTTATTTTCTATGTGTGTGTGTGTGTGTGTGTGTGTTTTGAGAGGGGGTGGAGGAGGGTAGTAGCTGTACTAATGGGTGTGAAGTATCTGATTGTAGTTTTGATTTGCATTTCCCTTATGATTAATGGTGTGAAGCATCTTTTCATGTGCTTATTAGTTATATGTATATCTTCTTTGGAGAAATGTTTGTTCAACTCTAAAAGAAACCTGGAAGAAAAAATTAATAAAGAGTAAAATTAATGAAATAGACAAGGTATAAAAGATAGACAAATCTAAAACTCAGTTCTTAGGGATGATTAACACAGTAGATATGTCCCTCAAGACACTGACGAGAAGAGAGTAAAATCAGTGGTGTTGGAAACCTCACAAAGGCGCAGTCACAAACAGAAGAGTGTGACAGAGCGATAAGGAGACACTGCAACAAGTCTGTGGTTACAAAATCACACATTCAGAAGAATGCTATGAAAATTAAGAGGGGTCATTTTCTGGCTAATTATAAATGATCAAAATCAACCTAAAGGACGTAGAAAACTTGACTATACCTATTACTACTGCTTTAACTTAAATAATTTAAAATATTTTTAAAGTGAAAATTTCTTTTTATTGAATTTATTGGGATGACGCTGCTTAACAAAATTATACAGGTCTCAGGTGGTCGATCCCTGTCCACTGTATTGTGTGTTCTCTACCCCATGTCAAGTCTCCCTCCATCACCCTTTATGCCCCGTGCCCTCCTCCGCCCCCTTCATCCCCTCACCCCCAGCGATCACCACACTGTTGTTCACGTTCGTGATTTTTCCTCTAACGTATATGTGGAAGGACAAATGCCTGAACACAGCCAAGAGCAGTATTAAGAAAAAGACTGAAGGAGAATTTGCCTCGTCTCATGTGTAGCCACGCGCTTCAATCAGCATGGTGCGAGTGCTGGGGCCGTAAAACAGATCAGAGCGGGAGGTACATTTAGGTTCCTCATTTGTGAGCAGTGGGCAAGGGGCGGGTGATAAGTGTTACAACTGGCTATCCATCTGGAAGAAAGTGAAACTAGACACCTAAAGCTATATAAAATTATATCTATAATGTAAATAATAAAAGTCATATAAACATTCTAGATTGACTAAAAACTTAAGTGTAAAAAAGACAAGTTATATAAGAAGAGCCGTATGTATAAAATAGGAGTCAGGAGATCTTGTAAAACAAAATTGGAAACTCAGAACTTATCACAGGCAGCATGTTTGGTGATAGTAAAATTTAAACATTTTTATTATAAAACATAAATATATTTAGAAAATTATTTGCAATTCAAAAGATAAAGGAATAATATATAAGAACTCTTACAAATTGTTATTAAGAATACAACTGATAAAGTGGTAAATCTGATCAAATAATAGAGCAAATATAAGTGGTCACTAAGCATGGAAAATTGCTAAAATTCATAGTACTCACTAGTAAGCAGAAAAATGCAAAATGAAATGACGATGAGGCTGAACAAAATTAGAAAGCTATCCCATTGGTTGGTGGGGATGTAGAGAAAAGGTAGCCACATGATGTAATACAGGTTTTTGGGACAGCAATCTATCAAATTATTAAAATTCTTCATGCACATAAATACTGATGTACATCACACATGTCTTTTGACTTTGCTTTTACTGTTGAGTCTCTATCCCAAGCACTACCAGCCAACCTACAAGACAGTGAGAATAGGATGTTTTACTGTGGCGTTGCTTGCAGAGGAGATGGAAAACGAAGGTGATGACCATTGATAGAAGTAGGGCTGAATGAAGTGTGGTACACCCTGACCGTATTTAACCATGGGTTAGAAGAAACAGAGCCACATCAGATGTCTTGCAGGAACTTTCATGAAGTGTTTAGTGTGAAAATCAAATTGCAAAATACAAGTAATGACAAAGCCTCTTTGGTATATGTATGCATATGATTACATAGTGGAGGAAAACGTAGAGGAACGTGTATTAAGTTGTTAGCAAGGGAGGGGAGAGAAGAAAAGAAAGGGGACGGCCACTGAAAGAGAACCTGAAAACAGAGCTACCACAGTGGTTCTCGCGGTGCGGCAGCCTCGCTCCTGCAGTGCTGGGCACTTAACACCTGTGCTCTCGCTCTTTCCTCTGGCCAAACGCACAGCCTTCTTGTCTGCCAGGTGCCCAGCAGCTCGTTCTGGAAACCTTTCACTGGGATGCTTTCTTGGACTCCCCAAGCACTATTTTTGCAACTCAGATACAGCTTTTCATATTGCACTTTCCATGTTTGTCATTAGACCATTAGAACCCCGAGGGTATCTTACAAGCTCAGATTTATAATGTTGACTTACAATAAAGTCCATCAATGGGAACTGGACGGTTGTTTAAAAAAAAAAGGAATTAAGATTTATGGGTAATATATGCAATCATATTGTGTTCAGGATCTGATTTTATGCTGTTTTGTTTTAGTAACAGGATATGAGAAAACTCTACTTAAGTCGTGGCAGTTGTTAATAGCTTTTAAGAATAGTTGCTCTTGCAATTTCAAGATGTACTTTGGTTATATTGATATAGAAGTTTACAAGAATTGTAGGAAGTTTATTTCCAAGCTGAATAAAAATTTGACAACTGCTCTTATTATCATAAATAGAAAAGACCCCCAAATTTGCAACAAACGTTAAAACTACATTTTGTGCTCTCAGCATGGATGGAGATTGTCTTCATTGGTTGTCGCTGGACTGCACGTAATGGCGCGCCGAGAGCACGTTTCAGCCGGGTGTGGCTGAGCCCTCTCTGGTGCATAATTTAACTTGTGTATGTGTGTTACAGAAGTGTACTTGGTAGTGTAGTTCTGTGAGAGTGAACGTAAAAATTCAACAGTCTCGAATTCAGAGAACAGTGAGTGGTGAGCCTGTGTAGTTAATGGCGTGATCACTGCAGGTCATCTGTGCCCCGGACAGTAATAGCAAGAGGAGCTTTGCTTTGCGGTCTACACGAGCACACGGTAACCTGACTTCACAGGTACTGCTTCGGGGGGCTTCTGTATGTGAAAATCGGGGTGGTGCCCCTGTGATTGTGGCTGCTGCGCTTTGTTCAGGATTAAAATAAATATAGTAAAGAGTTAAATGTATGTGAAAGTGTCGAAGTTTTGCTGCTGAATGTCGGGGCTTCATGGGACATAGTCTGATATCACTGCACTGCAGTAATGGAAACAATGGAAATAATGTAAATAATGGAAACAATGGAAATAACGTCATTAGGAGCTGTGTTCTGGGTTTTGAGGATTTTATTTTTCCGATGGCTTATTGGTTATGTAGTGAAAACATTTATGCTGATATAATATAATGATCTATTTCCTGGTTTCTTTGGGACCTGACTTGTAGCAGATTAATAATATCTTCACAGTTTAACGATCTTAAGTTCAAATTAACACATTGATTGAAAAAGAGATATTGGGACAATAACATATGTTAAGAAACAAATGAGAATAAAGACTGAGCTAGCCTTTAATTCAACATAAATATATTATGTAAATAAAGTAATTGTCATGTTTCATGAGATCGGGTTTTCCTGAAAACCATGTTAAGTTTATTTGAATTACACATAAACAAGAGGTGTGATTTGCAATGCAGTGATTTTAATGCAAAGCATGAACACCACTCAATAACATGAAGTTTTGTTTTTCTAGAAAATTCTTCTTGATCTGATGATAGGATATGGTATCTCACTTCTCAGAACCTGTTACAAGTTTACAGAAACTCGAATTCCAGGATGGGTTCCTAAAGCTCTCCTTCAGCATGAGATGTTTCCTCTGGTCACGCCTCTCCTTTTCACTTTGCTATCCCAGTATTTCCCTGGAGTGTCTCCTCCTCGGGAGCAAATGGCCTTGTACCAGGAAACTTACGAGATTTTTTCCACATTGAATAGCTTCTGGCAGCAATTTTGATCTCTCTCCTGTCTAGAGTATGCAGCTTGGGCTGTTGTGACATCAGTCAATGTTCAGCCATTCTCAGCTCGTTGGAATGACGCCGTCATCACATGTTTATCGTATTCGATTCTTTCTTTTCTTTCTTTTAAGCACAATAACTAAGACATTTCTTTTAGAACAATTCCATTGTTACATGTTTCTGATGTTTGTATTCCTGCATACACTGTATTTAGTTTGGGCCTAATTTTTAAGATTTAGAGCAGGGGTGTCAAACTCATTTTCACTGGGGGCCGTATCAGCCTCACGGTCGCCTTCCAAGGGCCGAATGTAATTTTAGGACTGTATAAATGTAACTACTCCCTAACTAGGGGCAAGGAGCTTGGCCCTGCTGCCGGGTAGAAAGGAGGTGCCTGGCCGGATAAAACAAGTTGGTCCGCGGGCCTTGTGTTTGCCACCTGTGATTTAGTGTCTCAGTTTTTTGAAACTGCTACTTAGAATACCTCATATTCTTCTTCAGATCTTTCAGGGGATTTCTATTATCTTCAGAATGAAATTCAAACTCTTAAACATGCAGGACTGCTGCTTACAATAAAGTTGGTTGTGCCCTACATGTGGGTACCAGTAAGGAGGGGAGTCCCACCAGTTTGTCCAGTAGGTAAGCTCTGGGGCTGCTGGCAGTGAGCACTTCCCCAGTTTACTCAGAGGCTGCCTCTGGGTTGGTGGAGGTCCAGGGAGCCTTCAACAAGGCTGTTCCTCTGGTTTTTGCTTTCTTTGCAGGTTTCCCCTTGTTCTGTCTTCTTCCTGCCACACACACCACCTCTGGCAGACAGCCGTGGTCCTGCTATATGAAACTCCTCGCAGTTCTTCAAGTGTGTTGTGCTCTCTGGTGCCTTTGTAGTAATGATAGCTAGAGCCAACATTTATTAAACACTTATGCCAGACACTTCACATGCATTGTCTTATTTACTCCTTGTGGCGGGAGCACGAGAGTAGGTGCCATCTTTGCCCTCGTTACTTACCACTGGGGAAGTGGTCTGTTCAGAATCACACACAGCCACGAAGCCGAGCAGTGAGCGTTTGAGCCCAGCTGTGATGATTGGACCCGATTAGGTTTTCTGAGATGTAATTGATGTATAACATTATTTTTGGTTTCAGGTGTACAACATAACGATTCAATATATGCATATATTGCAAAATAATTGTCACATTAAGTCTAATTAACATCCATGATCACACAGTTACAAGTTTTTCCCCCTTGCGATAGGAATCTTTAAGAGCTACCCTTAGCAGCTTTAGATGTACGAGACAGCATTGTCCACTGCAGTCACCGTGATGCACGTCATATCCTAGGACTGACTTTTATTTTGTAACTGAGGAATTGAACCTTTTGACCACCTTCACCCATTTTTGTCCACTTCCTCCCCCTCCATCTGGCAATCACCGGTCTGTTCTTAGAGTGGAGCTTACTTTTGTCTTTAGATTCCACATTACAAGTGAGATTGTATGGCATTCGTCTTTCTTTGACTTATTTCACTCATCATAAAGCTTTCAGGGTCCATCCATGTTGTTGCAAACGGCAGGATTTCCGTTTATATGGCTGAACAATAACCCACTCCATATGTACCACGTTTTATTACCTGTTCACCCATTGATGGGCGCTATCTGCAACGCACGTGGGGATGCAGATATCTTCTGGAGTCAGTGTACTTGTTTCATCAAGATAAACATCCGGAAGTAGAATTGCTGGATGTGGTCATTCTATTTTTAATCTTATCAGGAACCTCCGTAGTGTTTTTCCGTAGTGGCTGCACCAATTTGCATTCCCACCGACAGTGCGCAAGGGTTTCCCTTTTTCCATATCCTTGCCAACACTTGTTACTTCTTGTCTTTTTGATAATAGCTGTTCTAACAGGTGTGAGGTGATCCTGTGGTTTTGGTTTGCATTTTCCTGCTGATTAGTGATGTTAACTAAGCACCTTTCATGTACCTGTTGGTCATCTGTATGTATTCTTTGGAAAAATGACTGTTCAAGACCTTTGCCTGTTTTTAAGTTAGATTGTGTGTGTGTGTATTATTGAGTCGTATGAGTTCTTTATGTATTTTAGATATTAACCCCTTACCAAATATATGATTTGCAAACATTTTCTCCCATTAGGTGGGTTGTCTTTTCACTTTGTTGATGGTTTTCTTTGCTGTGCAGAAGCTTTTTAGGTTGATATTGTCCCACTTGTTTATTTTTGCTTTTGTTGCCTTTGCCTTTGGTATCAAATTCAGAAAGTCATCACCAAGACCAATGTCAAGGAGCTTATCACTTATGTTTTCTTCTAGGAGATTTATAGTTTTGTCTTACATCCAGGTTCTTTAGTCCAGTTTGAGTTGGCTTTTGTGTGTGGCGTAGGGTGGTGGGTGGTTTGGTATCATTCTTTCGCTTGTGGCTGTCAATTATTATTATTTTTTTTAGCACCACTCGTTGACGAGCCTGTCCTTCCCCTGTGGCATGTTCTTGGCTCCTTTGTTATGAATTAATCAACTATATGTGCATTGGTTTATTTCTGGGTTCTTGGTTCTGTTCCACTGATCTGTATGTCTGTTTTCATGCCAAAAGCATGTTGTTATAATTACTATAGCTTTGTTATATAGTTTTAAATCAGGAAGCACAATACCTCCAGCTTTTTTGAAATCACGATTTCTTTGGTTATTTGTGGTCTTTTGTGGTTCCATATAAATTTTAGGGTTGTTATTGCTGTGGAAAAAGACCACTGGAATTTTGGCAGGAATTGCATTGACTCTGCAGATTGCTTTTGGTAGGCTGGGCATTTTAATAATGTTCTTCCAGTCCATGGGTGTGGAATATCTTTCCATTTGTGTTGTCTTCAGTTCCTTTTGTCAATGTCTTATAGTTTTCCGTGTATAGGTCTTTCATCTCCTTGGTTAAATTTAATTCTAGGTATTGTATTCTTTTTGATGCTGTTGTAAAGGGGATTGTTAATTTCTCTTTCTGATAGTTTGTTATTAGTGTATAGAAGCACAACAGATTTTTGTATATTGATTTTTGTATCCTGCAGCTGTATTGAATTTGTTAGTTCTAACAGGTTTTGGTGGAGTCTTTAGGGTTTTCTATGTACAGGGTCTGAGCACAGATAACACCCCTTTTTTATTAGAGTTGCAAGCATGTAATTCTGTAACATAACAATATCACACTCAAGCACACCGTATGACGTTTTAAATGAAATGTTCAAATTAAATCTATGAATTATTCCAACCATATCATTACCCTCCCAACCACACTCAAACAGGCGTTACTTCTGCTGGACCCTGTGTACCATGTCATTGGCAAGTAGAGACAATTTTTCTTCTTCCCTTCCAATTTTAATGCCTCTAATTTCCTTTTGTTGCATAACTGCTTTGGCTAGGACTTCCAGTACTGTGTCGAATGAAAATGGTGAAAGTGGGCATCTTTGTCTTGTTCCTGATCTTAGAGGGAAGCTTTTAGTGTTTTGCCATTAAATATGATGTTAACTCTAGGCTTGACATAGAAAGGTGGCTTTATTATTGTGAGATATATTCCCTCTATACCTGCTTTGTTGAGAGTTTTTATCATGAATAGGTGTTGAATTTTGTCAAATGCTTTTTCTGCATCTCTTGAGATGATATTTTTACCCTTTGTTTTGTTAATGCCATGTATCATAGTGATTTGTGGATGTTGAACCATCCTTGCATTCCTGGAATAAATCCCACCTGGTCATGGTGGATGATCCCTGTAATGTATTGGTGAATTTGATTTGCTAATATTTTGTTGAGAATTTTTGTATCTATGTTTATCAGGGATATTGGCCTGTAATTTTCTTTTCTTGTGGTGTCCTTGTCAGATTTTGGTGGTCTGGTAAAATGAGTTTGGAAGTGTTCCCTCCTCTCCTATTTTTTGGAAGAGTTTAAGAAGGGTTGCTATTAGTTCTTCTTTAAATATCTGGAAAAATGTACCAGTGAAGCCATTTGGTCCTGGACTTTTGTTTGTTTTGAGGATTGATCCAGTTAGATTTTGAAATCTGAATCATTACAATTTAAATAATTACTGTTTTTAAAAATTTGTAGAACTTTCTCTGCCTTTTCGAGATTGGAGCTTGAGGTCACCTTTGAGGACAAAATGCTGCTTTGGGAAGTTCACTTAAGCAGGCCTTTTGGTTATGTAGAAGAACATAAGATCTTATTCTGGAATGTGGAGCCAAATTGTTTCACGTAGCAACATCTAAGGACTCCCCCCCGTCCCTCTCACAGGAAGGTCTTTAGGGATGTCAGAGCCCTGGGTTTCTGGAAGATAAACCTTCTTAGTGGAGCGGTAAAAAACTGGGCTTCCCATGGCCAGGTGGTTTGTGGACTCCGAGCAATTGAGTGTCCGTGGCCGTACATGTCTTTAAGCAGGAGTGGAAGAGTTAAAAGCATGAATCAAGTAAGGACAGTAACTTAATTAAGGAGGCTGTTTTGAGAAAGAGAAGCCGAAAGTGAATACTGGAAAAGGACAGTCGAGCTATACTAAGTATGGCTTGTTATATCTCTATTTGACGTTAGACGTGGAAACATGTTAAAGGAGAACATTGATAAGAACATCAGAATCAGTGAGAAGAAAGCCATTGAGACCATATATGAAAGGTAATTAGCAGTGATATGGAGAGAAATCTCTGTCCTTTCCGACTAAAGAAGTTGGGGATTTCCACTTCAGATGCCTGAGTCTGCAGCTGAATTCTTTACTTGCTGCTCCCTGGACGACTCTCTGCCTTCTCACTCCCACACGTTTGCCCAGGCGATTGCTTCTGCTTCCCACATTACCTCTGCATCTAGCTGTTAGACTATTATTTGAGACGGTACTTGTCCTCATAGTCCCTGCTTAGATGCCATTTTCTCCAAGAACTCCTCTCCAGTTGCACAAATCGGAAATGATTCTTTTATGTTCTTGCTTTTCTTAGAGCCGTTTTGTACTGTGCGGACAACACTTGGTGTAAACCCTCTGATGCGCAGTATATGGGGCCATGGTTTCACAGGCTCACAAGCACATTTAATTGGGCGTTAGTGGTGTATACATTGTCTCGAGAATACACTATATACAGTCAGATGTGAACTGCTGGAGACTCGCGAATACTGAGGTGCTGTCACCACGAGACAGTGAGAAGGAGGAACATTCCTGGAAGACAGACTGATTGGTTAGAACTACCTGGTGTGGGAGGGCACAGGGTAGAATGGAAAGATGGGGGAGTCAGTTGGGGTCCTGGTGACTCCCCCTAAAGCCACTGCTCTCACTGTCTCCGTCAAAAGTACCTGCCAAGGCAGGAGCGAAATAACTTCTCCTTCCCTCGGCTCTGATGACACCGTCAGGGCTATACCCTAGCCGCTGGGCCCACACACTTGTCCAACGTGGTCGTCTAACCAGAAGACCTAGGTGTTTCCAAATACCCTGCAGTTTCTTTTTGGCCAAATTTTCGAGGGCCAGAGGCTAATCTGCTAGAACAGTATTTCCCTGTAGCTTGGGGGTTTTAATTGTATTCCGAATTTAGTTTGTTTCTAATGGCTTTACGAGTTTTTCTTCTCCCGATGCCTTCAGAGAAAAGCATGTGCTTCTGAAGCCCTAGGGCACCATTTTAGTAAATTAAGACTTCCGGTTCACTGAATGATACTCCTGTGGCCTGAAAGAGTTAATACAAGTTTCTTAAGTACCTTATTAATTCCCGGGGAATAATTTACGCATTAGAGTGTAGCTTAGTATCTAGCCAGTTACACACGCTATGGATTTTTTCCTGATAAAGTAAATTTGAGCCTTTGAAAACAGACGGAAATTGAACTTCAATACAGGAATCCTTCTTAATAACTAGTTAAACGTGTGTAATGTTTCAGTAAGAGAAGTGGTATAACAATAAAGACGAAGCAGGTTCAGAGCTGCTCTTAGACCCTGACAGATTAACCTCTCTACATTTTTCTAAAGTGGGCATTGTGCTTATATCAGAGACAGCGCAGAATGGTGGTTAAGCCCCTAAGTTTTAGGGTGTAACCCAGGTGCACTGACTGGGCTCGATTCCTGGCTTTACTACTTGATAACTGTGTGACTTTAGGCAAGTTAATGAACCTCTCTGACTTAGCTTTTTTTCACCTATAAACTGGAATAATACTAGTACCTAACTCCTACAGGTGTCATGAAAGGTAACCATTCAGTGAATGTGAGCTGCTATTTTTGTTACTCATCATTACGACTTTTGGGGCTGATCAAATGAAGTAAGTGATAAAAGGTGCCCAGTGTGGTGCGTGCGACAAAGTAGCCAGCACTGGATAGAGAATGGCTTTTGCTGTTAGTGTTGCTCTGCAGAAGGTGCATCTGCAGAGGGTTCCAGTTTCAAGGTGCAGATGTAATAAGCCACTCATAGCATGAAGCATTTTGATGCTCTGCACCTGGTTCTGACGTTGTTAGGTGATGTATTGTCTCTGGAACGCACCCTCTTCCCCCCTGTTTTGTACATGTCACCAGAGAGCATGGCTGGCTTGGTCACCCCTCCTTTTTCTCCCCTAGGCAGCAGTCATGTGAAAGTGAACTTGAGTTTTGGCATTTTCTTAATTTCCCTCCCGTATCCTTGTGCCTTCCTTACTTTTGCTGCCTCTGTCCTCAGTCTTCCATTGCCTTTGGCTGCCGTACAGTTGCCATTTAAAAAATCTCAGATCATCCTGTGTGTAGGTGTGTGACTTTGACTTGATGGGGCTGTGGTTCTGTGATAAGGTCAGGGGCCCCCCTTATCGGACCATGGCTCATTTTACGTCAGGGGAAAGTTGTCCGTGGAGTCCCTCACCTGAGAGAGAGGCTAGCTGCCCAGACTGGAGAGTGGAATGGGGCTGCGGATGTGTGTCGCAGGAAGAACTCTGGGCTGCTGTGGGGTGGAACTCTGCTTGGCTCTTGGATCTGAGTGACTGGCCAAGATGTCCAGGCAGGAGCTGCCATGGCATTTGTTTGGGAGGGACAATTTATGTAAAGGCAGGTAGAGGAGTAAGAGGTGAGGACTATGGGCAGGTAGCCTGTGAAGTCATACCTGCCTTTTGGGACCAGAGTATGTGCATCTTTAGGTAGCACCCTGGGTTGGTAGATTTAAGGGGTTTACTCCTTGGGCATTGTGGGACTGTTGATAAAGTAGCAGCAGGAGGATGAAATTCAACTTGGGGCCTTTATATATCCCACATTTATGCTGTCTTTTTATGCAGGACAATAATGAGAGTTCACGCGGTTAGTTGCATGTGGGTCAGATGCCCTAATAATAGCAAGTTTGGCTTGGGAAGGGTGAACAATTTTGAGTCCACCTGTATGCAGTGAATCAGTGGGGAAAGGAGGGAGAGTCCTGCCCACCCAGCCCAGCAAACAACGTGACCAAAAAGAAACGAGAGGAACATGCCACAAAGGAAAAGTGGTCATTCAGCGATGAGCTCAAAACCCCGCCCCTCCCCAGGAATTAGACAGAAGAGCTTGTCAGTGCCCGTGTGAGCGTTACTGCTGAAGAGGGCGCTCTGCTGGAGAGGGCGGCCTCGGGCAGGCGTCTTCTCCAGTGGGAATGAGACCACATGGTGCAGAAACCTCTGAAAGCAGTAAATAACTCTCTCGGGATTCCAGATCGGCAGAGTGCGCGTCCGATACTACCTGCTCTCCATCGTAGCTCACCTACGGGCTCACACTGCAGTGAGCAGAAGAGCTCAGTATCCAGTCACCTTGGCAGTTATTTATTTTTTTGTGAATTACTACTATTGAAAACGTGGCATGTTGTTTTATATGATCGGCTGCCTTTACATTTGTTTGGCTTGAGGTGTTTTTCTGTGAGCCTAGACTACAGTAAGGTCTGTGGGTTACAAAACCGAGGATCTTTTCCTAGACTGCCAGTCCGTGAGGCACTTGACCACGGCCAGATAGCCTTTTCCTGGTGATATTCCAGCTTTTACTTCTGTAGTCACCAAGCGTGTCGTGTTAGTTTTGATGTACTGTATGATGCTAACCTTTGTACCTGTTTATTCACTTTTCACGGTTGACCATGCATGCGAAAGTTTGCTTGAAACTTTAAAAAATGAGTGAGACAATTATAATCAGTTTTCCCCCGTGAAAAGTGAAATAATACTGTTTTGTTTCTGAAAAATTTGACTTCAACTGGTTTTTATTTTAGGCTTCACATTGGTAGAGAATTAAGATAGAAGAAACACAATTAGTGACATCTGGTTGCTGCAAGGATCAATAATATCTGATATGGAGGTATCTATTATGATAATATAGCTTACTTTCATTGGCTAACACTAGAAGAATAAAACAAATTTGGAAGCAGCTTGGTTACTGCCTCAACAGCAGTTATTCTGAGAGTCTGTTGCCATTATTTTTAACAAGTGGGCTTGTACTTCCATGAATTGGTTAATCTTAAAGACCAGATGGTAGTTACATCAAAATTTTATAAAGCATCAGCTAAAAGCACAGGAATTTATTAACTAGGAAAGTTAAACATCACTTTATCCTAGTGAAAACTCAAGCATTTAAATAATAAGAGTAAAAATTGATGAAACGTTTTATTTACCTAATATAATAATTTACTATTATTACTCAAGGGGAATATAAAAGGGAAACTTAGAAACAATGGACCCTAACACTGTTGTCCTCTATGAAGAGAAAATATAGAGAAGAGGCAGGGAAAACAGTGCAAAGTAACATAAATCCAAGTGTCAGTAATTACAGTAAGTGTAAATACACTAGATGATTCAGTTAACAGACAAAATTGTCAGATAAGAACATCAAGCCCAATGAGATACGAGGTTTACAAGAAGCATATCTAAAACATAAGCATATAGAAGGCAAAAGAATGAAAAATTATATTTCAGGTTCATTCCAATCAAAAGAAAGCTGGTGCGACTGTATTGCTATCAGATAGAACAGACATTGAAGTCAAAGGCATTGGTAGAGGCGAAGCGATCTCTCCACAACGTTCAGTTCACCAGATGTGATCACTTAGGTGCTCAGTAACATAGGTGCTAATTATAGAAGCAAAGATATGCAGAAACAGAAGGAAAATACCCAAATTCATAATCTTTTGGGAAGTTAATAAACCTTTCCGAATAATTGGTAGACATAGTTGAAAATTCAGGAAGATAAAAATGATTTAAAAAGCACAAATAACGATTTGACTTTGTAGACTCACATAGAACGTTATACACACTTGGTGCATGCCCCATTCTTTTCACGCACACGTGGAACATTTGACATTGATTACATGGGGGACTGTAAAACAAGTCTCAACAAATTTCAGACGACTGAAATTATGTAGACCATGTTCCCTGAATGTGGGAATTATGCCAAGAATCAACCAAAGATGATAGAAACATCCCCATATGTCTAAAAATTAAGAAATATACTTCCAAATATTTCATAGATGAATGAAGTTTTACAATAGTACTGGAAGGACAAAAAACTGTCATTTTAAAAACACCAAAAAGCCCTGTCTGTGTGGCTCAGGTGGTCAGAGCATCATTCTGTGCACCGAAAGGTTGTGGGCTTGATTTCGGGTCAGTGCACATGCTTAGATTGAGGGTTTGATCCCTACTTGGGGTGTGTAGGGGGGGCAACCAATTGATGTTTCTCTCTCACATCAGTGTTTCTCTTTCTTTCCCTCTGTCAAATCAATGGAGACATGTCCTCAGGTGAGGATTAACCCTCCCCATCCCAAAATTGTCGTGTTGCTGAACATGGTAAAAAGATTGTCAACATTTGGGTGTGTTTTTCTTAATGTCCCAATATTTGATGCTTATATATTCCAGAGATCTCCAATAGTTAAAAAAAATTCTCCTTTTCTTGAAGGCTAGTGATCATCTTGAGGAAGGATAGTAAGAAGCTAGGAAAATTCCTTGGCAGGTGGAATAAGAAAATTGAGACAAATGGTTGAACAAACTGGCTGAGTAATTTATAGCCAGGTGCAGATGGTCACCAGGGTAGAAGGCCCCGAGTCCCTAGCTGGAGGCACAACTGGGAAAACAAGGACCTCGCCCCTAGGGTAACACTTCTCCCCTGGCCTTTCCTCCCTGGAGATAGCAGTGAGGCCTCAGCTGCATTTCAGCTCCGGGCCCTTAAAGCCCTTTCCTGTTTCACGGCTCCAGCTTTAATAAACACACTCACATAGTCACCACACTCCTGTTGTGAAAACCCTTCCTGCACAGAGTCAGGAACCCAGATCCTAGGTCCTCTGTCCAGCACCCATCTGGGTTGGATCAGGGAAGTAAATCTCTAAGCTCCATGGGGAAAGGGCATCCCTGCTGGTGGCAAGACGGTGTGCCAGGACTGGAAGTCTGGATTTATTACAAACAGGGCTTTTACATGCAGGTTTCAGTTCGCTGGCTGTGGCCCCTATTTTCATTTCCCTGGAGCCCAGGAGACCAGCTGAGCCTACGGTGTGACCTTGGGCCAGAGACTTAATAAAATTTGAGGCTCAGGTTGAGGCAGATTATTCCTGCTTCCCTATTTGAATAATGGTCACAGAGGTACCCTTATGTCCTCTTGGATAGATTTGGAACAGATGTCTCATTGAAGGAACCCTTTGTCACATCATGGACTGAGGAAGTATGTTAGGTGTAAGGTCGATATGTGTGTTTTCCTGGTGCTCATGTTTCGTTGGCTCATTTATTGTTCAAAAAAAACTTCCACATTATCCCAAGTTACAGTTGCTCCTCCTGAGGCTGTTTCTCTACTTCGTTCATGCTGTTACCTTTTCGAGTAGAGGCTGGATGTCTATGATGTAAATGATGGCACTGACACACTCCAGAACCATCAAGTAGAAGGTTCTTTTTTGTTCTTTTTAAAGTGCCTGACTTAACCTGGGATAGCTACTTAGATATTTTAATGAGTATCTTTCATTCTGGGTTTTTAAAACAATTAATGGCATTTAGAATAAATGTTGATATAAACTTAGCCCACATTTGAATTTATAAAATGCACTGAATATGGCTCCCAATTTTTGAAGTAACCATACTTTAAGAAACTAAAACAAATTAATTGGGAGAAAAGATACATTTACATTACTTATTGGAATTAATAGAATAACCCAGATTCTGTATCTCCTCTTTGTAAAGTTAAAAAAATAACGTATAGCTCTTATTTGACATGTGCTGTGTGTAGTTTCCTTAATGGTTTCCCCAGGAATGGGCAGGAGTCCATTCTGAATGCCCAGGGGGCTGCCCACCACTCCTAGACCTATTACAAGTGATGATAATCTCACTCTGTCATACCCAGAAACTGCAATAACCGGACTGATGTACACAGCCTGTGCAATTCATAGCTACAGGGGCCATGTCTGTCCTGTTGGGTGAGGGCCGCTTCACAGCGGAATGCATGCAAACAGTGAGGAGGAGACACTGTCCAATGTGCTGGAGCATGTCCTTGTGTCTGCCTCTGCGCAGAACGCGCTCGGGAGGTCCCTTGTGTGGTCCTTGCAGTGGTCCCGGGAGGTCGGAGATGGGAACCAGGCCGCAGCGAGGCTGCCCAGCTTGCCCAGGTTCTGTGGTAGACCTGGTTCCGAGTCAAGATTTCAGCCCGCTGTCCGTTTCACCAAGGGTCAGGTTGTGTCGTAAGGCAGAGAAACAAAACAGAACCGGGCTGTGGACAGACCAGACAATACGACTTTATTGTAGGCCTCCTGTTCATATCTGGAAAGTTGAATATAAGAGGTTGTTTTTGAAATACTATTTTTTTATTGGTACTTATAATCGTTCTAGAAGCTGATTTTCTGAGGAAAATGTTGGTAAAGCAACATCAGAAAAGGTTAACAGTCTTCACATTTCATTTGCAAGAACATTGTTTTGGTCTCATTTAGTGCTTTAGCAGCTCCTGAAAGTAATTAATTACAATGATCAGTCTGTATTATTTTTTCATGTATATCAAAGTCACACATTTATTAAATTAAGTACAGTTAATTATATTTCAGTGGCAATTCATGTTGACTTTGTAAGTGTGGGGTACACTGTTTAGCCCTGCTAGATAAGGCTTTAACCCTTGACCTTATTAAAACTACATCCTGAAGTGATAAGGGCAAAATATTATTGACAATGTTGTACTTAAATATCTCAAAATAGAATGAAGCTAAGTTAAGTAAGGAAGCTACTGGACTTAAGCTACATTTAGTTGACTACATTAAAGAATTCTTGCCGCTTAAAATAATCCACTAGATAACACTGTATGTAAAAATGGCTTACTTTCTTGGATCTATTGGGAAGCTCTAAATATATGATTATAAATATGTTCTGGTTTATTTTCTCATTTTCTTTGATTAATCTGGGATAGGACCTATTTCTCAAAATCTAGTCCTTTTTTAGTCATGTTAGCTGATGAGTCCATTGGTATATTAAGATATGCAGCAAGATTTAAAAAAAAATAAGTAACTGAAGATTTTAGAATATCTTGTATCTATACATTGATTGTGAATATTCTCTGAAATTGGGGCTAAAAGTCTGTTGAATATGAATGAGTAGTTATTCACATAGATAATGGAGTTATTTTTAAAATATAGACACTCATTAGTGAAAACACACTGTTTGCCATTTATAAATTTAAATCTCAACACTTTCACCGTTTCCAGTCTCTTTCATGCTCTGCATCCACTCTTCAGATCTCCATTCTCAGTCCCCATCTTTCCTTCCTCACCAGTGCCCTTCACAGAAGAAATGGAAGCCATTAATAGGAATGCCCTCAACTTCCTACCCACCTGTCCACGTTTGTCTGTTTAGGCACCCATCCTTCCTGTCTATTTTTAAAGGCTTCTGATCCTAATTTCTGAAAATATTACCTAAATTCTTTCATCATCCCCAAATTCGTTACTCATTAAAACTGCTGTTTTATGCCTGTCTTTTCTTACCCTCACATGTTGGGAGGCAGGGCACATCCCCAGAGTTATCCTTCTAGAGGGAATTTGATCCCATAATTAATCCTCTTTATGTCCTGTTCTTCCAAGTTGAGAGACCACAGCCTGTTTCAGCATTCGTGGCATTTTTCTACCTGGCCCTCCCCGACTCTTATCATGGGACTGCACTGTAGGAGTGGGGCACCGAACGAGGCACAGTGCCTGACAAGCCCACACTGTTGGAAAGGGGTTCTATGGCCTCGTAGTGTATACAAATTCCCAGGTCAGCTGCATTAGCTTTTGCTAACTGTTCTCTCCGTTTGTAAGAATCTTGCTAGGGAGTCACACTAGATATGTCTACCCACAGCTTTTGGAAGTGTAGACAGCGTTTGCCCTTCTCCAGTCATCTTGCACCTCTTAAGTTTTTTAGTCTGTTTCTTGTGTGAAATACAGCACATGAAAAAAAGCCCATAAAGCAGACATGCAGTTCAGCCAACTGTAAATAAACACCCGTGTCGTCACCACTGCGACCAGGAACCTGGCAGCGCCAGCTCCCAGAAGCTCCTGCTTTTCTCACTTCTCTTTCGAGATTAAGGCAGGTATCTCGGAAGTTTATGCACACACTCCTGTGTCGTCGTGCACACATGTTAGGAGGCTGCCGTTGATTTGGAGGGTCTAGGATTTGTTGCTTCGCTGATTTCGCCAGTCTTTTCCCCCCAGTGTTTAGTTTTCTGTATGTATTCTGAAGATTTTTTTTTTTTGACTAAGAAAGTAGGTGTACACTTTACACGTTTTCTATAATTGTTATGATGTAGTGTCACTAAATGAAACTTTTTTTATTTCTTACAAACCTCATTTCATTCTAAGGTTGTTTCCTGATAATAATTTTAGGGATTCATGTCATTATTTTATCCACAAGATACGTCTTTCTGTCTTTTGCACATGTCCTTTGAAAATCCGAGCTCATCAGAAAAATACCTGCTTGACCACATTAATCTCCAAGTATCTCTTCCATCTCTTCCTCTTTGACATCGTGTGTGTGTGTAGTAAGATTTCAGTCCTTTCTGGGACTCCGGACGCTGATATGCGTGTTCACAATCATGGTTCTATAGCATGCGATGTTTTATGTTTCTGCGTCTTTTCCTCTTGCTTCATCTCTTTATCAGGCTTTTGCCTCCTGTTCTTTTTCTTGCTCTGCCTCTGTCCACTTCTCTCTCTTCAGGGAGGAAGAGTGGTGATCTTCTTCCCCTCTCTTTCTTCCTCTTTCACGATACAGAAACAAACAAACAAACAAACAAAAACCCAACAATGACAGAAACCTCACAGAACCAACATTTTAAAATAATGGCACAGGTACTCAGATTACCAAGATACTATATAGCTGTGACCCAAGGGGCCAAAGAAAGGCTAGCAGGTTTCAGTTGTCAGGAGTGGGGAGCAGATTTTAGGGTGTCCTGATAGGTGCATATGCTATTATGCACCCACTGAGCATCTTTTAAATGAAGGCACCTTCTTGAAAACAAGGATAAACTGTGAACTTCTTCGCTGTTGGAGTTATGACTTGTGATTTTTTCCCCTCACTCATGCTCTCTTAGTCATGCACAGTTACATTTCTCAATTATATTTGCTTTTAAAAACTATATATTTACTTAGCATAATGCTCTCCAGTTCTATCCATGCCATTGCAAAGGGTATAAGCTCCTTCTTTCTCTCTGCTGTGTAGATTTCCATTGTGTAAATGTACCATAATTTTTTGATCCACTCATTTGCTGATGGGCACTTAGGTTGCTTTCACCTTTAACTGGAACATAATCAACAAAAGAAAAAAGCAAACAAAATATAACCAGAGACATTGAAATTAAGAACATTGTAACAATAGCCACAGGGGAGTGGGGAGGGGATAGTGGGGAGAGGTGTCTATAGGAGCTACTATAAAGGACACAAGGACAAAATCAAGGGGGAGGGTAGAGGTCGGGGAGGGAGGTGGGACTGGCTGGGGTGGGGTGAAGGGAAGGGGAGAAAATGCAGACAATTGTAACTGAATAAAAATAAATAAATAAATTAAAAAAACACTGGTGTAAAAATAAAAAAAACCTATATATTTAGTAACACAAGGAAGGTAGCATAATCAAACTTTAAACCATTAATGATATTTATTGATTTATGTGTAAACTGTTCCCCTTTATTACTTGCGCTACAGTGATAATCTTTGACAATTTGTCTCAATAGTAAGTTACTTTAATGACAGAAGATATTTAGGACAATTAGCTAATCTGATCATTAAAATGTTCTTTCAAGCTTATACCATATATTAAGGTATGACTCATAAAAAAGTTTTTCTATAAAAGTGATCTCAAAATAGAACTAAATGTTGTCTGGAATTACTATGCAGCTAGACTTTTCTGCAGGATTGAAGGATGTAGCAGCTCTCAGCATTGGTATTGATTTTGAAAATTAAACCAATTGGCAGCCATCCCCCGGAGGACTTGAGTTCCGAGACCTTTAAATGTACTTGCACTACAGTAAATAACGTACCCTAGATGGAGCCAAAATGTGGTGGGTTTTAAGCATTTAATTGAAGCATTTAATATTTTAAACTATTTAACTTTTTAACTATTAATTTTTCTTCTTAATTGCAAATAGGGATTAAGTAATGATTGCTATAAATAGGAGTATAGTGCACTCATTACTAAGGCCTGGCTTGACACATGAGTGTGGGTTCCTCCTGCCCCCAAACATCTAAATCAGAACCTTGGTTTTTAGACTGTTTCCCAGAACTCCAGGAGTAGTTTTGGGGGTTTCCTGAGGCATCATCTTGGGGGTAAGGAATGTTTGTGCGATTGTGTGTTGGGGGGGCAGACCCCTTTCCTCCCCCGTTCCATCCAACTCTGCTTTTCTTTTTTATTTACTTGCCTTCTATACAAAAGATAACACATAAGGTTTAATTGAAAGAAAGGTTCGCTTTCGTAAAAATGAAAAGTTGAAAAATTAGTATAGTGGACTGTGGCACCTATAGTTTTCTCTCTGAAGTGGTTTTTCTTCTGTCTTCTCGTTCCTTTCCTAAACTCCGTCTTCATCCCAACTGTGTGCACGTGCCTGGGCACAGCTCCTGGGTGGAAGCTGTCAGTTGCCCCACCCTCATGTGCTCTCCCATCGTAGAGCTTAATAAGCCCCTTCTTGGAGGGAGTGTTAGTTCAAGGGATGGGCAAGTGATCAACTAGGTCAGTTGGCGGCCCATTTGGTACTTTTCGGAGAATTAGACAGGAAAGACTGCCTTTTCTTTCTGGATTGCTGCTTGAGTGTGGGCTGCCAAGTGGCCTTCTTCCTGGCTCTGGGGGAGCTCCTCTGAAGAATGTGTACATGGAGGGAGCAGAGCCAGAGAACACAGCCCTGACAGCACTCCGGGAGTCTGGGTCCTGCGAGGGTGGAAGTCTTCCTCTCCAGGACTACTCACCCGCAGGATGCACACACTTGCCTTTCCCTTTAAGGCACGTGGTTTCTTATTCCCACTTAAAATTGAGAGGTATAAACAATCCATAGGGAAGATGGCAAATTAGGAATTACCCTGTAAGGGTGTTGTTATTAAGAGAATCACGGAGTCTGGGCTTTCAGTTTTTAGTTTTTTAATTTTTTATTATATTGTTGGTTGCTTGGGATGAATGATTCTACACATGGCCAGGAACACAGGCAAGTAAGGCATTTGGGTGCCTTCTCTAAAGTGTCCCTGGAGCAGAATTCCTGCAGTCCCAAGGGCTGACCTTACAGTTCAGAGGGCTCTGGGCTCCCTGTAGGGAATAACACCAGAGCGGACATGCCACTTCCAGGGCAGCCCTTGCCCTCACTCTTGAGTTCACGAACCTCATTTTCAAGAGTTTACCAATTTCAAGACAATTCCTTCAGGCTTTGTGAGACTCTGGGGCATGCTGCTGTTCAGTGCATTTTGGAGGTCACTGTGAAAAAGGAATGATATGCAGTAATTAAGCTCAGGAGATAGGGATTCTTACTGTGGCCTTGGGGTCTTTGGACGAATCGAGGAAGGCTCTTTGGCAGAATGAATCTTCTTCCTTGATTCTGAAGTTATTGTCCTCATTTATAGCAACAGACACTTTCACAAAGAAATTTTATAAGTGAAATACTACAACTTTTTTCCATTTTACTAAAGGTTCTGCCGTTATCTTTGCCAGCCACATAGCAGCAGGGGCGGGAAGGGTGTTCCTCTCTCATGGCCTTCCCTGTTCTTAGACCAGACACCCTTTCTTTAACACTCCAATCACTTGTGTTGGTTTGTGGCTTTAGGGAGAGAATGTGAGCTTCAAGAGGACAGGGTCAAGTTCATCCTGCTCACTATTACATTCTTCGCGAGCTACAGCGGAGTACCTGGCACAACAGGTGCTCAATAAACAATCTGTTGAAATAGTTACTGAAGCTCTGAAGTGATTGGGGAGGCTGATTCTCATCTGCTTAGGGCAGAAAACACCAGGTATTTCAAGGTAATTAGACTTTTCAGACACACTACTATGCAAATCTGTAGCTCTTGGGGTAGCCTAGTCAAATGCCAGGAGTATAATGTTACTGAATGAAGAGAGAGAGAGAGTGTGTGTGTGTGTGTGTGTGTGTGTGTGTTTGGTAAATTAGAGAGTGTATATCTTAAAATGTCCAAATTGACAGAAACAAATTTTACTTTCAATTCTCTTTTATTGGCCTCCTTAGGTTTATAGACAGTCATTAGAACAAGTAGCTGTTGCATATTGCTGATGAAACACATAAACTTTTCATTTCTATGTGGTTTAAAACTTGTCAAGAACATGTGACAAGCTAGTGCTGGCTTTATTGTCCCAGGCTATGCAACCCTGTTCCCCTGCTGCCACAGTCCCAGTCACCAGCCTGCCTGATCTGGAATAGCAGAAGAGTAGCTCCTGATTGTCCAGACTCGCCTGCAGCATCAGAGGCCCTGGCCTAGGGGAAAGCAAGACTGTTCTCTGTTGTGGAATTGTGAGGCCTCAGGGAGGGTGTGGGGAGATCGAATTTGAGGAATTCCCCTGTTGGAAACCGTTTTGCCTGTGTGTTATGTAATGTTATGTACATTGAATAGTAAGGCCTCCAGTTGCCATTTGTAGCACATGTGCTGAAGAAACCAGATAGTGAGTTGACAATCCTGTCTGTCATCTTTCCACTTTGGTTGAAATTTAAAGTGACAAATATACTTTAAGAAATTTAGATTGGGATCCAAGATGGCAGCAGATTAGGTGGAAGCTACACTAATCTCCTCTTGGGACCAAACTGGAATTAGAACTAAATTATAGAAAAATCCTAAAAGTAACAACTGAAGACTAGCTGGAGAGAAACCCTGTAACCAAGGACTCACCAAAGAAGCCGTATGGAGACTGGTAGAAGTGCAGAAGCATGAGAGGGCTGAGGTTCTGCAGGGATATCTCAGCTGTGGGGGGGTTACCCCGAGAAGTGTGGGGTTTACCCCAAGCCAGGCTCCCTAGGCTAGAGCACAAGTGTGGGGAAAGGTGTCCACATACCATCTGGCTATGGAAAGCAGCAGGGTTTCTGTCCACTGAACAGAGACGCAGAGATGGGGAGAGAAGGCAGAGATGCAGGCACCTTTTTAAAGGGCCAACACACAAATTGCATTTGTAGCCAGTTACCCTGGGCTACGGCAGAGGGAGGGCAGAGCAGACTAGAGCCGTGTGAAGAGAGTCTGGGGTTGTTGGTAGCTCTGGGGAGAGACATGAAGGGTCAGCTGCCAGGATGCCTGTGCTCAGTCATGCCCCCACACTGCAACAGCAGCCTTTCCTGGACCGAGTACCTCCCCTCCATGCGTCATCAGCCCTATCTGCTGAACTCCTTCTTGCCCCACCCTGTGGAGCTTCTGCCCTCTTGAGAGGTACAGCCAGAGGCTCTTTCAGTGACAGCCTAACAGGCAGCCTGCAAGTGTAGGCAGATCTCTGGGTGCTTGGAGAGTTTTGTTGACCTGCCCCTAGGCCTAGTGCTGGTAAAAGCTGGCCTTGGTGTACAGCTTGGTCCTTTCCTCACATACCCAGGCCCGACAGAGGAAGCCATGAGATGTGGATCACTGATAGGTTCAAGCACATTGTCCAGGGCCAGTTACCAGCAGCGTCTGACATAGGCCTGAGCCACAGTCCCTCTGAAAAGGCCCAGAACCAGTACGCCCAGCGGCCAGCCTCAGACAATAAGAGTAGGATCCAATAAGCTTCCTTAGCAACACGTCCCTGGGGGTTGTGGGCAGGCACCTGGCCCTGCTGAGATGAGTTCTGCTTTGTGTGATGAGCACTGGCACAGCAGCTTGCGCACTGTGTCGGGGTTGAGCCTCACGGTCAGCCAGCCTGAGGGTGGGTCCCAGGCCAGCAGCAGTCAAGACTCAGTTACAACAAGAGGGCCCACATAGCACACACAAGGGACATTCCTAGAGCACCCAGCTCAGGTGACTGGGGAGCCTGTGCCTACAGGACACCAATTACATAAGGCCACCCTATCAAGACTGGGAGTCATAGCACCAAATGTATCTGCCTAATACACAATGCGAAGAAGCAGCCAAAATGGGGAGACAAAGAAATAGGCTCCAAATGAAAGAACGAGAGAGATAATTGAGTTTACATTAACGTTTCAAAGTGAAATTAAGAGCAGGTGGTTTTCTCTTCTTCCACTTTATACTTCTATCCTTTTATTCTGACACTGAAAATATTGGTTCTTTAGTAACATTAACTTACTTATTTGCTTTATCCTATAATACAGAAAAGTGTTTTAAAATTGCAGGATCAGTAGTATTCAAAATTACCTAATAAAGTTCAAGATTTTTTTAAAGGGAGGAGTCCTTTCAGTAAACACTACAATGGATATACAGACAGAGTACTGAGTTTTATAGTATCTTCAAAAAATGCTTTTTTTCACTGTAGATATTTTACCAATTTGATATAAATGTTGGTTTATTTCCACTTCTTTACATTCTGCATTTATTTTTAATTTATTTTCTTTATATCTGTGAATATGTATATATGTACATACTAGGTCAGTCTGGCGAAAGTCCAGCTATTGTTAATATAATGAGATCTTTGCGTGACATTGATGTAACCTGGCAGCCAAGGAGAGTGGACTGGAATGTGCATGGCTGAACAATGATGGCTTCACTGTACTAGTCAGGGGGGACAGTAGATGTCATTGAGTAAGCGTGTGTACTGTGTGGCTGTCACATGCCACATAACTGGGCAAGTAGAGCAACAAATCTACAGCTAATCTTGCGTGAAGCTTGAACGTGCCTCCACAGAAACTATGGGGATGATTCAGAAGGCCGCAGCTGTGGGCTCCTGGTGATTCCAGCCTCATCATCACAACAACCCGCTCATGCATCACATCTCTGCTCCGAGTTTTTTGGAGAAGCATCAAATCAGCCAGGTGACTCAGCCCCCTACAGCCCAGATTTGGTGCCCTGCGACTTCTGGCTTTTCCCAACACTAAAATCACCTTTGAAAGGGAAGGGATTTCAGACCATTGATGAGATTCAGGAAAATACCACGGGGCAGCTGTTGGCGACTAGGAGAACTGTGTGAGGTCCCAAGGTGCCTACATTGAAGGGGACGAGGTGTCATTGTCCTGTGTACAACGTTTCTTGTATCTTCAATAAATGTTTCTATTTTTCATGTTGCATGACTGGATATCTTCTGGACAGACATTATACATACATATATACATATCTATACATGTATAGATATATACATATACATATAAGGTTGTTTAGGTTCAAACAACCAAATTTAAATAAAAATGTATCTTGAAAGAAGTCGCACATCTCTAACTGCTTTAGTCCTTCCCAGTATCCTCACACTTTTATTAATTTTTTTTGTAAAATAAGCAAATAATTGTTTATCCTTTCTCATACAAAAAGTAGTTCTCTGTTCCTCACCTTGTGGTTTTTATTTCATATAACGTCCTGGAGATAATCCATAATAGTACACAGAGTTCTTCCTCACTCCTTCTTACAGCTACACAGTACCGGGCAATTCTGCATGTGTAATTTTATTAGATGTTATGACATTCTTATTTATGGTGATTTTATTTTGCACTATATGAGCAGTGTTCACAATTTTCAGTCTTTTTCCTCAACCTTGCGACGAGAGTGGATTTTTGCCAGATACATGAGAAGTGGTGTCTCAGTGTGGTTTCCATGTACATTTCTCTTATGAGTATAGTTGAGCATTTTAAAAAATGTTTAAGGGCTTTCTTTCCTGTTAACTGTTGATTCATGTTTTTGTCTATTTACCTATCAGGATTTTTTATTTTGAATTTTTAAAGAAAAAAGATTATCTCCTTGGTAGATATATACCAGCTTGCCATTTATCTTGTTTTTTGTATGCATGAGTTTTTAAAAATGTATCTTCTTTACAGTTGTGGTTTCATAGATCTAGAGTGTTATGCATGCAGGTGTTCGATGTGGACGGAGTGGGGAAGTTAGGAAGTACTTTCATGCCTGCACCTCTAGCTGCCCACCTTTCTTGGGCTATATTTCAAACCAGCAGTTGCCAACAGCGATTACTTTAGGTCCTGTGTTGACTAATTTTCTTACCATGTACCAGAGAACCACAGAATACTACTACTGGCCTTTCATCTCCCCTAAGCTTGTCATTTGTGAAGCAGCTGCCTAGTGATGTCAGTTCTCTTTGTGGAACTGCATTCATGCCTTTTCCCTCAGTATTTGTAATTGATTTCCATAGTCTCTGTTCCTTAGATCCTTGTCTAGACCAGGGCTTTACCGTCTTCTTCTGTAAAGGGTTACTCTTTGCAGTCCGTGTAGTCTTTGACACAGCTACTCAAGTTTGTTGTTGAAATGCAAAAGCAGCCGTAGTCAACACGTGAATGAAAGGACGTGGCTGTGTTTAAGTGAAGTTTTGTTCGTAAAAGCAGGCAAGAGGGGGAAGAGTGGGCAGCTTCGGCTCATGGGCTCCAGTCTGTCGAACCCTGGTCTGGACCATTCTAATTTAACTCCCCGTCCACCTGTTCAACTGCTCATTTCCTTGCTGTCATTTCAAGTAAGCTTGTATCAATTCCCATAACCGTAAAAATCAGATAATAGTCAGGTACCACCAGGGAATTCAGTGTATTGTTTGGATGATAATGATGATTAGGTTTTATTTACTTCATTTTTGATACAAACTATTATTACAGCACAGAATAAATATATAGCAAAGAGTAGAAAATTAGAACAACTAGAACATGCCTAACTTCCTGCTTACTGAGCGCTGCTGCTGCTGACAGTACTCCCTTTGAGGGTGAGCCGTGCAGAAACGCCGTTAAACAGTGGGTACCGTGGTGTTGTCAGGTCCCTCATCACTCCAGAAGTGATGATTCCAAGAGGAAATGATCTGCGAAAGGAAGGAGGCCTGTCACATTTCTGCAAGTATATTATTGTCTTCAGTGGGAAGTAAACTTAATATTGTATCTGTGAGTAATAACTCTGAAACAGATAAAACATGTAAATATTTAGTTTAATATTGTTGGGTCAGTTATATGAGCCCTGATCGTTTCCAGGTATTACAAGCAGGAGAAAGTGTCCCTAAGCTTCTCCCTCTTAAAAGACAGAATCTTCTGTGTTCCTGCTATTAAAATCAAAGATATTTGTCTTCCTGTTTGGCTACTGTTTAAGTGAACATTCAATAATAACCTATTGCCCAGCTCAATTTTGTGGGAAACATTTATTCCAAATTTTGTCAAAGGGATAACAAATCTAATATTTCTTACTACCTTATTTCCATCCAGTACTCCTGGTATTGGAGAAGTACAGTGAGTACAGGGTAGAAGAGGCTGCACGAAGGTGATACTTTGAGAATTAAAGTGGGCACGGCAGGGTTTGGGTCATGGGATGGTAAACCTGAGGGGTAACCAGTGAGGAGAGTAGCAGAGGTGATTCACTGCACACTCCTGGGACATGAGAGTCTGTTACTTGAACTTAAAGCTCGTATTCGGACCATTGCATACCCATCTTCCCTTCTAGTTATGGCTTCTACTTCTAGAAGTGAGAGGCAGCCTGAGATGACCTGGCATCTCCTTTTAATTAACATAATCTTTTTTAAAAAAAGTGAAGTCTACGTATTCTCTTTATTGAAGATTGGGTAAGCCGACATGGTGAAAACATGTAGCTGAAAACAAATTTAAACTGTGACTACTCTCCTAAGCTATTACAATCGTTCTCTGACAGCCACTGTTAAGTGACTGTGAGAGTAACTCGGAAAATGACTCAGTCCCGCAGTAGAATAAAAACATTGTCAGTAGTACTGAATATTTCTCTCGCATCCATCGTTCTATCTGTCCAGGTTTGCACAATCAGGAAGCAAGGCACATAATGAAATGGGAGTGTACATTTAAGCAGAAGAAAAAAAAAGAATCTTAACACCATTGAAAATCTCTCTGGGTTGTTAGGAGAACTGAATGAGACCGTTAATGTAAAGCACTATTTGACACATCGTAAGAGCTGAGTAAAAGTTAGCTATTACTCATAAAGTTTGATTGCTACTGAATAATATAAATATTGCCCCTTTGTTTTTCTATTTTGTATATATATAAAAAGTCAAGTCTGTGTAATTTTGTGAACTTGTGTTGCCCAGACTGTAATATTTCACTGGACTGTGCTTCCTCCTACTGCCTCATTTAGTAATGTCGATAAAGCTGTACTGAGTCATAGTACGCTCATTTGTTCATGTACTGTCTGTCTGTGGCCGCTTTCATTCTACAATGACAGGGTTGCAAGGATGTGACAGATTAGAAGGCTTGCAAAGCCAAAAATATTTGCTCTCTGGGTGTTAGGGAAAGTCTGGCCAACCCCATATATGTTCCTACCAAAGAGCTGATTTTAAGAATTGTAAATTGATAAAACATTATTAATTGCAGTAAACCTTGTGAATTAATTTAAAGGTTTGAAGTTGTTCCTTTTCTTTCCTAATGGAAGAAAAACTGAACTCATAAAACCTGTGTACACTTCTGTCACTTACTCACTTAGTCGCTTACTCCCCTTCGTGACATGCCACAGTGTCCCTTCATGAGAGCGGTTTCAGGGCAGCTCTGGGCCTCGCTCTAGGCCAGGCATTGGCGATGTCATCTCAATCCGCGGGAGGCAGCATTTACTACCCAGTGAAGAGGACTTCTAAAACCAGTCTTTGTTTTAAATGTATCATGACTGTTATCTGAATCACTATACTCAGAGCCATAATAAGTAGCATGAACATAGCTCTCAGGTAAAACTGGAATTTAGACCTGACTTTAAATTGCAATGCGTATATGGCTTTAGAGAGTTCGGTTTTGGTAGTGTGACTGTTAATATTGAAGAAGGGAATCTGCTTCACGAGTCCGTGGGTTTGCAGCGCAGCCCCCTTCGTGGCAGGGGAACATCAGACAAGTGGGGGTTTTCAGACGGCCAGGCAGATGGTGTGCCAGCCAGAGAGACGGCTACACAAATGTTAACCCCTGAGGGAGGGGGACGACACTTTCTGTCAGCTGTTCTTTGTAAATCTGTAGCTTGACTTCAGAATGATGTGGGAAAGTAATCTTGTCCTAAGAAAAGTGTGCAGCCTATAATCTCAGCTCTCAGTAAAACACTGGAAGATGATATAAAGGATATAAACTTGCAAGTCTGACATTTCCGAGATGATGTGGCAGACTACTTGGGCCCAATATACCGTTTCCCTATTCCCATGAAAACATCCATAGAGATGACAAACACAGGCACTTGTACTGTAAAGCACATGACACATGCTAACCTCTGGCTAGAAGCTTCCTAAATACGGTCGGTGGAATGGATTGAGACTAGTTTTGAACTATAAAAAGCACAAGTTCTGCTTCTGAACTAAAATGGGGCAAATGGCCCCATTAAAAGTAGGACACAGGTTAAAAATTGATTTGCACAGCTTGCTTAACTTTGGCAGTGGATGTGCCAAGTGGCAACAATTTGCCATTCACAGTCTGGAGCCACTCAAACCAGCATCCTTAACTTGCTCCTTTCCCCCACCTCCACTAGTTCCTTTCTATTCACTCTCGTCTAAGAAGCATAACTCCCAAGGCGCAGCCCTGCAGCAGGAGCTAGGGGAGATGGGAGAGGGCGTACCACACTGCTGCACAACTGTCATTTAAAGGGAAGCTTAGTTAATAGCGCTGTGGGCGCCTGTGTGTCATGTGTTACACGGGGTGCAGCATGCGACCGCTAACAGGGGTACCTCGACCGTCAGAGCTGGAAGAGTTACACTCTGTCTGCTACGTTAGAAGGAATGGCTGTCACATTACTGGTTAGTTCAGCTGAGAGTAGAACACATCTCTTGTTTCTGAGTTTTAATCTGAGAGGGAGAACCTGCCAGCATTGAGGAGACTGCGGACGTGTTACCCTGTCTGTGCAACCACATTAGATCTAAATGGAACGCTCCTCGTTAAGGGTAGTACACAAAATATGCCTAGCATATGGCTTTGGTGAATATTCTAGAATATAAGGGAAAGGAAAAGATGACTTTGAAGATGCAGTACATCTCTCAGAAAATGATTACACATAAGAAATAAATTTAGTATAAATTTGTAACAAACTTGGTACAAATCTGGTGTCTTTTTAAAAATCATAGTTTCATGTAAAATGGAAACCGGGCAGCCTTGTGCAGAAGAACAGGATGAGAGTAGAAACGCCAAAACCTGGTTGAAATGAAAGAATGCAAGGAAACCAACATTGCAAGATTTAAAATGTATGTTAAAGCAATTAAAAGAAGACTTGGTAATAAAAAAATGGAAGAGTGGTATGGACGACAAACTTGAGAACACTCCAAAATGCAGAGAAGAAGAAGACAAAGATACGCAAATATGAAGAGTACGTGTGGAGGACCGTTCTTCAACCCACGAGGCGTTTCAGAGCAGAGCAGGAAACTGGAGCAGTAATCAGGGAGATCATGACTGAACTTCTCTGTGCCAGACAAGGATGTGAGTAAATATCAAAAGGGCCCCCTGAGAACCAGCTCAAAGTTATGAAGAAAGGTTCCTGCTTAGACCTACCCTGGCAAAATATTTGAATTTTAAGGATAAAACAAGCCCAGGAGATTAAAGCAGGTTACCTACAAAGGCACACAAATTAGGTTTGTCTCAGGTATCTTGTCTATTAAATGTCAGAAGTCTGTAAGTCTGTAGCCTGGTAACTATATTCAGCTCTGTTGTTAATATAAAATTTAATGACAGTTTTCAGATGTAAAACACGAACATTTGTGTTCTGTCCCTTAAAAAGCTACTTAGATAATATTTCATCTATGGAAGACACAACTCTTGGATTTTGCTCATTTCCTTTATTTGGGAGAGCATGAAGTTTTCTGGCCTCCTGCCCTTTCAGGAGGTGGGGACGTATTTAGGTGTCATGTCCTATGAGTGGCGGTTAGCAGTACAGGCCCTCAGGCAAGTCCCTGTCACCTGACTGGGAAGTTGGGCCATCACAGGAAAATGTAGCCAAGTTATAGTTAGAGAATTAAAAACCCACCAACCAGACGCAAAGTTGAAAACAATCCAACTGTATCTCTTTATGAAAGCGGCGTTTCAAGTAAAATAACTCAGACTTAAAGAAATTGGTAAATGCAAACACTGTGTGAGTTCTATTATTACTATAAGACAAAGCATTAAAATGGGACAAAAGTAATTGTGAAGATGAAAGGTATAAGAAAGTTTTAAAGATAAAAATATGCACTAGAAAACAATAACACTATAATTGATAAATTCAAGTGTTATGATTTCGGAGAAAAAGCTCCTACATAGTGTAGGTAGCCTAAATGAGACCAAACAAAACATGAAAAATTAGGAATGAAAAAGGGAAATTAAGAAAATACATATCTATTTTGTATGACTATATTCTAATTTGAAACCCAAATTAAATGATTACTTTCCTAGGAAAATATAAATTACCCAAATGGACTTAAGTAGAGAGAAAACAGGTTAGCAATATTAATAGCAGAAAATGAGGGTTGTTAAAGAGCTGGCAATGCCCCTCCCAGCACACACACCAACCTGCCAGGCATGTGGGAGGGTCATCTCGTGCGCAGATCCTCCAGCTGCAGGCAAGCCTTCAGATGACTGGGCCACCCCTTGCTTGGCCACTTCGTGAGGATCAGAAAGCCAGACCCACAGACCTAAGCTACTCTTGAATGTTATCCACAGAAACTAGTGTTTATCGTTTTGAGCCACTATGTGTTGGGGTCATTTGTTATAAATACATAGGTAGTTGATCAGAGAGGTTGTTCAGTAAATGGTGTTGGGACACCCAGCCAGTATTTAGGGAAAAAACAAGTGGGATCCTTTCTATACTCCTTTTGTCAAGAAAATTCCACGTGGATTAAAAACTTAAATGTAAAAATAAGAACATTAATGTATTTAGAAGAAAAGGCTGAGTATTTTTATATTTTTGGAGTGGAAAGGACTTCTAATTAAGAATACAGAACTTTTTTTTTTTGAACTTGCAATTGATTTTCAACTTTTCTATGAGTGTAAATGGCTGTTATAATCAGAAAAAAAGTTCTTAAAAGAAACTGATAATTATCTTATGGTTTGGCTTATGATATGTAAAAAATGTTCATAGGTCAATGGGTACCATTTGCAATATCATAAAGGTGTAATGCATGCTTAATGGAAATGGCGTAAAGTCGGTGGCAAACCTGACCCAGGCAATAGGAAACAATTACTTTATACTGGAGAATTCTTGCTCATGTCTCATGATATAATTGTATTAAAGCTATTAAATGGTTCATAGTGATCAAAGACATTAAGTCTTTTTATCCTACAAATAATATTTTAAAAGTTACAGAAACACTGAGATTTAGATACCTTGAAATTGAAGTGTCTGTAGAATAACATTTAGATATTCAAGCCTAGAATATGTGTTTAGGAGTTGGCAATTTAATTTGGCCAACTTGGTGTTGTATCTGTTGGGATTGTAGTCAGCTGCAAGTAAAATAAATCCAGACAAATAATTGCTTAAACAAGTAATTTAGTGAGAGCAAGGTTGAAATTTAATTTTAACATTGTAGTTTCTTACAGTTCAGAACATGTATGATGGGGTTATGGGCCACAAAGGAGCCAGGCCCTCTTCCTTCTCTACCATCCTTTCCATATGGCTTTTGACCTCATGGTAACTAGGTGGCTGCTACACCTCCAGAAATTTCTTCTGCGATCCAGACAGCCAAAGGAGGAAGGGTATTCCAGTTGGGTTCGTCTCTCTTTATCAGAAAAAAATAGTAGCATTTACAGAAACTTTACACTTTCTAAAGTTTCTTTTTAGAAAGTCATTAGACTTTCACTTACATGTCCCTGGTGAGAACTGTGTCACAGAACCATCTTTAATTACAAGGAAACCTGAGAAATCAAGCTTTCATTCTTTGTAAACCAGAACATATGGCTCTTCAAAACAAAATCAGAGTCCAGTTAGTAAAGGAGAGGGTGGATGTTGGTTGGGCAACTTGCTGTCAGCTGCAGGAGTTACTTGCTTGTAGGTGGTAGTTTGAAGTCAGGGATGTGACTAAGATTACACAGAGGGAGCACACATGGTAAGAAGACAGGAGAATCAAGAAAGAACCCTGAGGAGCCTTAGTGTTGAAAACACAAGAATTTGTTCTGAAAGGACACTAGAAGACATGACCATGAGCCAGTGGTGGGGGTGACCCCCTGGCGGGGGTGGTATGATACCAGCTCAGGCTGAGGGAGCAGGCAGAGTTTACATCATCCTACATGCTGGGAGTCAAATATGTCAGGAACTGAGGCTTGAACTTGGGGTTCGGCAAAAGAAAGCATGAACTGGTGTCCTTAAAGGCAGCATTTTCAGTGGTGGCTGTGGTCTGTGGTGAAAGAGGGGTGACTCAGTGACTGTGAGAGTGAATGACTCTCAGAAGAGAAGGGAGGGGAAGGGGGCAGAGTGGCTGGAGGGAGATGTGGCTTCAGGACAATCAATGCCCAAGCGTGGTTACATGTTGAAGATGCTTGAGAGAGGAGATTACAGAAGGGTTGTATTTCTCAAGGGAGGTGGAAGGTGTTGAGATCTAAGCCTTGAAGGAAGGGAAGCTGCGTGGATGTGGAGGGACTTGTGTCATTTGGTGGCAGGGCTCTGAGAGGTGACCTTCTGATGGTGTTTGTCTTCTATGGGAAATGAGAGAAGACGTCATGCTCTGTGTTAGGAGCGTGGTGGCAGACCTGGAGTCTGCGAAGGATGGGCAAGGCCGTGGATGGGTGTTTCGGAGGGTCTGGGAGAAAGAGAAATGTGCCCCCTGCAGCTGGGCTGCATTAAGAGCTTGGTTGTGGTTGGAGACCCGGCTGGAATTGAGTTCAGCAGCACCGATCTGTGTCCTGCCGTTATTTTACATAGGAACTAAACAATTCTAGTTGACATCTTTGAATGATACCTATAAGCATTTTAGAGGTATAAAACCATAAATTTACACAAAAGCAGTTAAAAAGTGAAATAGTTTAGTCTCTACAACTTGTAATTTATAGTGATTAACATATATTGAGGACCTACTCTGTCCCAGACAGAAAGCTAAGTGTCTTACCTGCGTTATTTATGCAGTCTGCACAAGAAATGTCTGTGAGGAAGGTGGTGTTATTGTGCCCACTTTAAAGATGGCAATCTCGAGGCTCAGATAACCTAAATAACTTGTCTGGGATCACATGGCTGGTAGTGGTGACAGCAGGATTAGAAATACGTCTCTTTGATTCCGGAGCAGTGTTGGTACCTGCTCTCATGTGGATTGAACCATATGAAGTTGCCTGCTAGTAAGTAAAGAAAAAAAAAAAGATTGGCAATTTTATGGTCCAGCCTAATATACTCACCAAAAGCATTGCCCGGGCCGCCGGACTGCTTTGTGCCGGGCACCACCCGGCGTGTTTTAACTGTCATGATCTATTGTGACATTTTGAAGTATTTACAATCTTCATTATCCTGATTTTTAAAATCATGACATAATGCTAATTTTTAAATTATATACTTAGTTTATTTATTTTAAGTGAGTGCATTTTGATAGTGAAGTTATATTTTCCTGACTGTGTTGACAAATTGTATTTTGTGGGACTAACTGCTGGGAATATTGGCAAAAATATAGAAGAAAACACATGTTGCAAATCTAGTTTCTCACAACATGAATAAAACATAAAAATAAACTAAACTGGAAGAGTTGTAAGCCTGCTTATTCAGTACTCATTTTTATTACCTACCTATTTATTATCTATGTCTGTAATATATTTATTATATATAAATATATATACTCATAAGCCAAACCATATGATAAGCATTAGTTTCTTTTAAGAACAATTTTTTTCTGATTATAAAAGCAATCATAGAAAAGTTGAAAATCAAATGTATGAGTTCCATCCAGAAGGTATCTAGCCATGTAATAGGAAAAACATAGACATTTATTGAAGAAGATACAAGATACAAGAAACATTGTACACAGGACAATGACACCTCGTCCCCTTCAAAGTAGGCACCTTGGGACCTCACACAGTTCTCCTAGTCGCCAACAGCTGCCCCGTGGTATTTTCCTGAATCTCATCAATGGTCTGAAATCCCTTCCCTTTCAAAGGTGATTTTAGTGTTGGGAAAAGCCAGAAGTCGCAGGGCACCAAATCTGGGCTGTAGGGGGCTGAGTCACCTGGGTGATTTGATGCTTCGCCAAAAAAACTCGGAGCAGAGACGTGATGCATGAGCCGGTTGTTGTGATGATGAGGCTGGAATCACCAGGAGCCCACAGCTGCGGCCTTCTGAATCATCCCCATAGTTTCTGTGGAGGCACGTTCAAGCTTCACGCAAGATTAGCTGTAGATTTGTTGCTCTACTTGCCCAGTTATGTGGCATGTGACAGCCACACAGTACACACGCTTACTCAATGACATCTACTGTCCCCCCTGACTAGTACAGTGAAGCCATCATTGTTCAGCCATGCACATTCCAGTCCACTCTCCTTGGCTGCCAGGTTACATCAATGTCACGCAAAGATCTCATTATATTAACAATGGCTGGACTTTTTCTGGACAGACCTCCTATATAAACTATATTATTTAACTCAATATAATATATACTGTATGATCAAATATATATATATATACTTGTGCAATATTTATTTGCGCAAATACATATATGTATTGTATTTGTGTTTTTCCCATCTGATTCAATGAGTGGTAGCCACTCAAGAATGTGGAATAGTGTTCATTCAGTAGGCTTCTGCCTCATATTTGACTCATGAATCTCTCATTTTCAAAGCTTATTTTGTTTAAGGGAAAGAATTCTTCCTGGTTTTCTCACTTCAACTCCAACTTGAGAACACCCACAGGTACCAGTCAATGATGATAATTAAAAGTAAATCATCATCCCCTCACTTTACTAATAAGGTATTAGTTATTAAATTATATTCTTATACTTCAGTTAAAAGCTCCAACTATATACTTAGAAATATTTTTTTCAGTTAAAAAGTCTTAGTTAAGAGGATCAGAGTGAGGCCCGAGGAAGTGTTTGGCTGTTTACAAAGCTGTGGAGGGTGCCTGGCCGTCTCCTTTCGGCCTCCGTTCAACCAGCTAGATTGCATGCGTGTTTAAAACACTTGAGAAGTGTCCAGCTAATTTTACTTTCTCGGTTGAGGACCTGATCTTAAACTGTATATTCTTAGTTTTCTCTTTTTTCTTTTGTGCAACTTTAGTTCAGGTGCAAGAATTCTTTTAAAAAGGCATGGACAATTAATTATGTGACTGAGAAAAATAATTTCCCCCGAGTTAATTGCACAAATTGCTGTAGCCCTAAAAGGTTAATAATTGTCAAACATCTTTGATTCATGGAGCCTATTAAGTGCTAGTATCATTTGAATAATTTAAGTAACTAGACTGGTCCTTCGTGGGCAAATGGTCTCTCATCCGAAGGACAGCAGTACACAGGGCCCTTGTTTCTGTTCTAGAAGCAGTTGGGAGTCTTTGGCTGGGGAACTTAAGTAAATCAATCTTATGAGCCATTATAGATTCTCACACTTAAAATATAAGATATTAAAATAGTTTTTATTTTAAAATATACCTATGATTATTCACACAGTACTATATAGAACTACTGAGTTATTACTTGAAGTTTATAAATAAAATTTTTGTATCTTACACAAACTTAGCTTAGGCCTTAAAGAACTTGATAAAATTTATGCACAGTTAACATTGTGGATAACTGAAATGAAGCTTCTTTTACAGCTATTCACAGAAGAAAATGTGATATTTTTGTTAATATTTTCATTTTAAAATGCCAAAGTTCAATTTTTCATGTATTTCTTAAACTTTGTCTTTTAATCTTTCTTTTAACATATACTTTTTAGTGTTTTATAGTCAGTAGCAGTTTTCAAAGTAGTCAGCTGGAATATACTTTTATTTTCAATAGTAACATATCCTAAGGGCAATTTGAAAAATACTAATTCTTTTAAGAGATGCCTTTCCAAAAATGACTATGGTTCAATAAATCTGCTAAAGTCTGCGTACTATATGCTCTTCTTAGAATAGTCACATTAACATGTTGAGGGATCTGAGAAAATCTAGAGCAAATAAATAAGTAATTTAAGCATCGTCTAATCCAGTGTTTCCTAAACTTATTTGATGACAGGAACTTCCGCCTTCCACTCTTCCACCCACGAACATCCTCGGGCTCCCTATCACTCTGTGGTCCACTTTGTGATGTACTGTTTTTGTGATATACTGTTATAAGCTTTAGCTCTTCTCTTTCCTTGATCTCGAACTTCAACATTCAAATGTAGCAGATATGTTTCTCTGCTACACATATATCAACATGTACACATGTATATAAACACACCTGTGTAAACAAATATACCATTTATAAGGGTATATACACACCTACGTAGATACAAACACATTCATGCACACATATTTAATTTATTCACTATATTCCCTGCAGTGTATAGCAGACGGTAGATCAGAAAATACTGAATAAATAGATGAGAAATCTTACCGATCCATGACATTATTTCCACTTTCCTTCTTCAAGATGCAGGCTTAACACGGTGTGTCATTCCCAAGTAGGAAGAAGGCTGTGATCCTAGTAGGGACACCTGAAACGTTGAAGACAAAGTAAACTACTTTCCACGCTATTATAGTATTGTGTTTAAAACAAACAAAAAAACAAACAAAGAACCCTACTAGATTTTAAGGCAGGATACTGAGGTTCTGGTCTAATTTCTACCATTTTCCTCTATGAATGAAGATAAAACTTTATAGAATTATTGGAACAATAATTAATTGGAAATAATGCTGTGAATGTTTATCCATCCTGATGTGGGGTAAATCTCTATTAAAAAAGTGATTAACTTAAATTTTCCATTCCATGTGTATGTTGGATAAGAACATTTCTATTTTTAAATTTTTGATGAAGACACTTATTTTTTAAAAGTATGAGCATAAAATACATATTTTTTAAGTGAAGAATAATGAATGGACTTCTCCATTCTTGTTTAAAAACTTCCAACCTTCCCCTAAAACTACTGAAAACTGAAAACTCCTGACTAATATCTTCAGGCGTCAGCTTCAGTCCCTTTGCTGGTCTTTCTGCCTGGAATGTGCTCCCCTTCACCTCCCCAGCCACCTAAAAACTGCCCCGGATGTACCTCTCCATCTCTGCCTTTTTCTCTCTAATTCTTATGACTACCAGACATTTTATTACATATATTGTTTGTGAGGTGGGGTGAAGACCGCACTCTGGATATTAGTAAGGTATTGCAATATTTTGTCATTCTGAATTTTAATGACATTTCTTTGGAGCAAGTTTGTGTTTGCTTGTATAGGTTTTCATACCCGTGATTTCAGCACCTTAGTACCAACTAGTGAAGTAAATCTGTAGTAAAAATGTTATAGGTTTTCATTACAGTAATAGTAATCAAATAAACAATGGCAAACATTTCTCTTGG